>NW_004955431.1:20784514-20973134 GCF_000276665.1 Chinchilla lanigera | reverse complement strand
TTTTTTTTGGTTTTTCTCCGGTACCGGGAACCGAACTCACGACCTTGCGCTTGCCAGGCAGGCGCTTTTGCCGCTGAGCTAAATCCCCAGCCCCCATGTTCTCAGTTTTAAAAAAAATTACAAATGATGCTGCATGTAGAACTTGCTCAGTTTCTTACCATTTCCCCCAAACCTTTTAAACACGAACCAGTGTTTTTGTGTACAGATAAGCTAGTTCATAGCTTTGCTTCAGGAGCTTCTGATACATTCTTGAGAAAGGAAAACAAGAAAGAAATGAGTAAACAACTCAGCCAGAAGTTATCATGGCCATTTTACAGATAACTAAACAAAGGTCACCAGGACAGGACACATGTTAAGGTGGGTAAAAGAGCTGCACCTTATTTCTGATCCTTGGCTTGATGCACTTGCCACTACTTAGGCTAGTGACCTGGGTTTTCTTAAGTTGTATAGTACCTTGTGTCTGTAAAAGAGGTTGTCTTTATGGTTGTGTCTTTATCAACTCCTGTGGGCAGAGGCCAACCACCTGGGCCTTTGACCTCTCTTCATCCAATTCTCTCTTTCTGTGCATATGCCTGTGCTCAGGAACTGTTTCTACCTGTTTCCTGCTCTTTGCTACTGACGAAGAGATAGCAGTACTGCCCCCCCCCCGCAACTGCCCCCCCCCCCAAGCAAGCACGTTATCATTCTTATGGGCATGAGGATAATAACGTCTTTGTTCCTAGAGTCTCACAGATAGCATCCATAGGCTTATTTCAGTTCATTATTATCATTCATCGCAAGAGCTTCATCAAAATCGACTCTCTACCAGGAAAAACATTATTTATGGACAAGGATAACTTCGTGTGATGATTTAGAAAGAGAAGAAAGATTGGGCTTCTGAACTCCTTGCCCTTCCTTGCTAAAATTATGGATCCATAAAAACTAGTTACAAATGAACAAAGGTTTCAGAGAAGGGTTGCTTTCTGGAGAAAGGCATTTCAGTTGCAGTTTATAGAAGAGTCTAGAAAGAATATTATTTGGAGGAGGTGATGGCTGAGGCTGTGGAAGCCCAGAGAGGGAGATTTCAACTGATAGAAAGGAGGCTCAAACCTCAGAATTGAGAAAACAATCAAAGCACTGACAGAAACTATAAAAAATGGGGTATGAAGAGGTTAGGAACAGATCAAGAGAGGTCAGTAGTGGGTCACTGGTGGGAGGAGAAACTAGAAAAGGCGGACGGGATATCAGCTTTGTTGGTGGAAAAGTTAAGAAGTAGGTAATAAAATTTGTAGTGACTGAACATTGAGTGAAGATTGATGCATAACTTTAATTACATCATTCTGTTATTTGTTACTTTAATATTACCACCCTTTTTATTTAGTAACTGAGTAATGAGAAAGAGAGTTGATATTGATGAAGACCTTCAAGTCACAATATTTATCACAGGGCCCAGCTTTCTTAGAGCGTAGATTCACAAAAGAAAATTTCATATTTGTGAGGACAGTAGAAGTATTTGGCTTTTATTTATGTCCTCAAATGCTACACAAATAGGTTTTCTGTCCAGTGTGCTGAAATTTATGCTGCCGAGTCTTATTACAATATTGTAAATTGAACTATGTATGAATTTTCTTTGGAAATACCATTATTTTTCCTGAATGTTCCCCTCAGCCAGGCACTTTAAAACCTTTGAGTCAAAAAGGTGTTGTGTAAATTAATTATGGATTTGTTTGGAAGAAATATCTGCTGACTGGCATGGGTTGGAATAATGATTATTAAGGAATTTTATTCATTTGACAAATTGTGGATTGCCAGTTACAAGACATACAGTGTAGGGAATCAGATGTCTCCTTTGCAAGGTCTGCTTGGTGGGTGACACGTTGCATTCTTGTTTAATCTCTAGAGGACAGTGTACAGGACAGCTTCTCTTAGGTAAGGACCCTGGGAACTCTGGAATCTGCATCTTGGCTTCCTCTAGGCACAAATTTTGTATCTCTGTGTATAGCATCTGTTCCCTTCTGAGTCCTCAGTGGCTCTTCCTAGCCTCCGGGCCTGTGACAGGTCATCTCCAGCCACCCTTGGGAGGCTGATCTGGTTCTTTCTGGCGTGTCTTCTAGCTACAGTGAGTGGCCTTTCCCAGTCCTCTCTTCTCCGAATCACATTCTTCATTCCAGATCCAGTGCACATCTCTTGGCCTCAGACCACTGAACCTGAAAGGCCACCACATCGTCTGTCCTCAGTACCCAGCTCAGGCATCTGCCCCAGCAAAGGGCACTGTGCTGTAATGTAATGAGTTCTAGAATCAGATTGCTCAGTTTCAAATCCTGGCCCTCCACGCAGCAGCCATGTGACCTTGGTCTGTCTATTGCATCTCTGTGCCTCGGTTTTCTCATTGGAAACATGGTGATGGGAGGACTTATCTCAGAAGTTTTTCATGGGAAGTAATGAATTGCTATTTGTAAAGTGTCTAGTGTTGACATGTGAAATCGGATCTGGATACTGGGACTGCTTTGGACTAAGGTTGTGATTGCTTGCCTTTAGAGTCATGGTTGGTCCTCTGCTCTGGACTTCCAGCTGCCTGGGGCTGGCCCGCCCTTACTTCAGTGCAGCCCCTCTGCATAGGGCACTGTACGTGTGCAGCCGTGGGCACTAAAGGAAGGAGCTCTAGTTTGTGCAGACAGGCATCCTCTGCTGTAATACCGAGTGCCCCAGGGAACACACAGCTTCCAAGGACAGAGACCCTCCCTTCTACATTCCCAAGAGGGTGACCTCATCAGGAAAGGATCCCGGAAGAAAACAAGAGAGACAGTCCTCAGTCCGTGAGGGAATGGGTGGTGTTTTTCTATTTGTGCATTGCTCTGCTATTTGAATATGTTTCTGCTGTGCCTCTCTAGGCTCGCCTGGATGCCTTCATGTCTATTCACTGATGAGGGTGACTGCACACCACCCCAGTGACTCCAGTCAGACCAGAGCTGAGATTTCATCTCTGCCCTGTAGATGTCCAGGGCCCATGCTGTCCACCCCCTTTTGGAACTCTTAGTGCAGTTACTCACTGGATGCAAGACTATCTCCGGCACCCAATTTTAAAGCCTTGGGTTGCTTCCCTAAGCTGATGAATTAGATTCTTCAAGTGGATACGAAGTACCTGCTTTGTAACACACAATGAGGTATAACTCAGCCTGTTTTCAAGAAGCATGGCATCTGGCCAAGTGACAATTTAATAATAATAAACTCAAGATGTAGTTAATTAACGGTGCAAGACACTATAGACATGTACGAGTTGTATTCAGTTGTGAGAAGTTGTTCGCTTGTGTTTCAAGGAGAAAGTGCTTCAAGGAAAGGCGCTTAGCGGAGAAAATAGGGGACACAAATAGCTCATCATTCAGCTTTACTTGAAAATCTCAGTTTACCAGCTGGGAAAAAAGCAAGCAGCAATAAGATCTGCATGCATCTCAACTCAGATGTACTGCACCTAGACCTGTCTTAATTTTATAGACAGATCTGATTTTATGATCTGATATGCATATTGATAAAGAGACACCAAAGTTACTTTTCTAAAGTGTCACCATGCCAGTAACTGTTGAACCCTATTATTAGTGAATATGGCAGAATGGTCTCAGGGCTCTCAGATCTGTAGGGTCCCTGTTTCTAGCCTCAAGCTTCTGCCATGAGCCCGGGCTCATTAGTGGACAGTTTTGGAACATGACCCATTGACAGCTCAGAAGTTGGAATACTTGGCTTTTTTTCCATGCACCCAGACCTGCAGGTTGTGATTGGTTACAGAAGAAATGGCATGGGGTGGCCAGTTATCCCCTCAGACTCAGCTCAAAAGTCCCTTTTTATTGTTTCTTCTGAATGTGCTTCATTTGCCCAGAGAGTTTCTCATTCCTTGATGGGACTTCCCGATCCATTGGAGAGCTAGAGCTGATTCTCAGTGTCTCCTTTTCTCTCTGTTTGTACTGTCAGCTGTTTGCATGGTTTCAGTTCCCTACCTATTGTCTGACAGCTATCAGCTCTGGCCCCGCACCTCCTCACAAGTTCCAGATTCAGATTTGTGAGGTTTCTGTTCTGTCAGAGCCTCCCCACATGCATCATTGCCACCAACCACAGCCCGCCCTCTTATTATCTCCTGTTGCAGATGGCGGTGCCCCCTTGGCTCTGAGCTCATTCTGCCATTCCGGCGTCTTCTCTCTTACTTCAGGATCTCATTATTTTGCCCAGACCGTTGTACAACATTCTAATGCACCACCTTTTCTCTGTCTTCTGTCTCCTGTCCCCCTTGCTGTCCCTCGAGTGACCTTCCTGACTCTTGGATGGGTTCCTGTAATTATCTAGTTGGGGGATGCTTGGTGAGTCCTCATGGTCAGAGAAGTAAGCGTGAATTTCTCATCAAAGCCTGTGATGTCCCTTGCGGTCAGGCCTCCACTTCTTTCCTGCTCTTCTTGTGTCCCGTCCTTTGTTTTAGACACACCTTTTTGTCCATCCCCAAACAGATACATTCTAGCCTCTGTGCTTTCGTTCTTGCTGTCCAGTAGTCTCTTGTCTCCCGTGTTGCTGAGGCCAATTGATCCCTCAAGACCCAGCTGAAAAATATCATTACATGAAGCCACTGCAGTCATGGCTGCAGCTCCATGACAGCACTCACCTTGGCTGCTCTGCGTGACAATCTCCTGCTTTTCTCTTCCTGGAAGGCAGCTTTCTCAGAATTGTCATTGAGTCTTAGTTTTGTTACTCCATTGCCTGGTCTGTTGTAGGCCCACATACTGGGCATGAGGATGGTTGAAAGGATGGATGATGGGTCCATGAATGGAAGAAAGAAAAGGAGAGAGGGAGAGAGGGGAAATAGGTGAATGATGGAAGAGAAGAATGAATGAATTCCTTTTAGAGTCTTCAAGTACTGTCCATGTACAGCTTTCTGGTCTCTTTTCCTAGTGTGTAAGGATGTCACATGCTTTTGTGGGACACTGGAAAATAGTAAGTTTAGTAAGTGTTACAGATTGACATATGTTTGTGAAATAATGTGCCTTAAGTTTTTCTGACCGTTAAAACATAGCTTGAGTTTCTTTCTGTTTAAAATTAAAGATTTTCTTGTCATTTCTGGAAAAAGATAGCGAATGTACAGTGTTATTTGTGGTGGAAATAATCTGCCTGCTTTGGACATCAGTGCTCCCCCACCCCCGCCTTTTTTTAAACAAAACAAAGCAATATGCACATAGGAAAGAGCTAAAAGAAAGCCATTTGGTAACCAACTGGGAACTCATCTCACATACAGGCCTGCTTTTTAACTTACTGCCCAGGCCCTGCAAAGTTGAAATGGGCAGATCCCTTTGGAAAATAAGACAGTTCCCATAAAGAGAGAAAAGCCAGGAAGACTTGCATTTTCTCCAGCTTTTGAAAAGCAGTGAAAATAAATTCTTTGTTTCCTTTTTTTTTTTTTTTTTACTATATTGACATTTATGTCTTGTAACTATGGTAATGGAGCAGTCTCCTGATGAGAGATGGGAGGTAAACAGTTCCCCATGGTGGGACAATGCCAAACAAAGGGACTCTGAGGACAGCAGAGGTCCGGATTAGCTACTTTCACTGATTTCTCTGAAGCTTCAAATTTAGCTCACAAAGCAAAGCTAGCAAGGAAATTTTGAAGGAGGTTCCCAAGCGAGGATTATAACAAGCATAAAATCAACCAGCATTAATCTCTCCCTTTAATGATCTATGCATGGTAATCTAACATTGTACTTCTCTTTCTTCTGTCCTTGGTGGAAGGCAGCCTGCTGAGCTCTCACTTGCTCAGGCATCCTGATAAATGTCAGGCCATCTTTTGGAGCTGGCATGTAGTTAGACAGCTAAGAAGTCACATATTTCCTCCAGGTTGTCCTCTTTCCCAAGGATATGGCTCCGTGTTGAGGATAATGCTCAAGAAACATTCTGTACTGGGTGCAGAACAAACGCAATTAACCTGGGGGGAAGCTGACATTTCTGCAGGCTGCAGCAGGGTTGGTATTTTATTTGCTTCCCTTGGGGCCTGACCATATTCTGCCTCTTCCTGGTGATGGGCTCAGGTGAAGCCTGAATGCCGTGTACAGGTTTTCTAACAGGTTGTGGAAGAAGGAGCTCTCAACACAGGGTATGCCTGAGTAAAATTTCATTTCAAGGCCTGGGACAGGACGGTGCACCTGCTGCCTTAAATTGATTAAGATCGGGCATTTGCAGGCAGAATCCGAGGCCCAGTTGCTCCCATAAGTTATGGGGACTGCTGTACAAATCTTTTGGAAAAAAAATACAATAAATCCATGGCTCATTCACAGCTGTTATATATTATATTTTGCTCTCAGTGTTAAGAGAGGAAAATGATGTTTTAAAGCTTATTAAAATGTTACCCATCTAGATAGTTTTTAAAGATAATTTATATTAGCACTGGTACATAGCCTTTTAAATTAATAATTCAGAACTGTGACTGGAGGTTTCAGTAATCTGTAGTAGTATATTATCTGACTGTTCCACTGAGAAATTAGCACTTATAGACTAAGGTATAAAATTGAAAAATCTAACCCATTTGGTAGTCTCCGCTGTGAGAGCCTTCTTAAATGAAAGCCTATTAGTGTGAAAATTCTGATTTCTAGAATCAAATCTGTTTTAGGTCATTATGGAGTTTTATAAAGAAAGCCTCTGCTCCCTAACAACACATTGAAGTCTTAAAAATAGGCAGATTATTGATTTTTAGCAAGAGTTTTACTGCCCCAGACACTGAAGAATGATTCTCATGACTAAAATGTATAGGTTATTAAGGAGAAGAATGCAGGGAAAAGACCAGTTGGAAGATTCACAGAATTAGCTCATTTTGTTCGTTAGAATTCACTTAGCACTCTATTCTGAAATAAAGATGTATCTGAATCTGAAAACTGCTTCTTAGTTATATAATAAATTTATATAGATCAAAAACATACTGCAATCATATTTTAGCTCACAAGGACACAATCACTTTTTGGAAATTTGCAAAGAATGGGCAAAGCAATTTTTTTGAGCAGCTGAATTTGTTGAAAAGATTGAGGTTGGCTGGTCTAACCACCGATTGGCCTTTTTCACCTGGGCGCGGGTAGGACATGACTTTTTCAGCTCAAGCTAAACGGATACATTGCAAAAAACTTTCTACAGTGTGGGTGGTATCCAATGTTGTGCTTTGTATTGTTGTGTTTTAAATCAGAGCCTGTGCCTTAGGTTAGAATAGGGGAACCTTTGTAAATCCCTTAGATGTTAGCCTGTCTTGCATCCTTCAGAAGGAATAAGTAGACTTATTGGAAAGGCATTTCTTCGAAAACAGTAGGTACACACTTCATCACGCCTGGGTTAAAATATGAAATGCGCCTGATGCTTTAGGCCAGAGGCAGAACGATGCCAGGTAAAGGAAGGACTAGGAAGATTAGAAGGTGGTATCCTGTCTCAGCGCCGTCACTCAGCCAGTGTGACAGTGCCTTGACCCTCACTCTTCCTCTGCAGAATGGAAACTGTAGCACGCATCAATCCTCCATCACATAAGTCTGTCATTCTGTCTCTCTCACACAACAGTTACAGTCAGGATGAGCTTAGCGACCAAGAATAACACTTGTCCCATAGTTCAGTACCCAGGGCTGTTTGAGTGAGGATAAGATAGAATCCTGTAGCTGGAAGTGCTTTTAAGCATGTGTAGATGTAAGGCACATAACAAGTAACCATTTCAGATTTTAAATATGAGTAGTAGTTGTATCAGCCTTATATCTTCACATCCCTGGTGTCTGCACTGGCTCCCCAAGGACTCTTCCCATCGGAATGCTCCTTCTCTTAGACCCATTTCACTGCCAGGGAGATGTTCAACATGCAAATCTGAGCTAGTACGTCTGCCCAGCCAAATAAGGGGTGGAGTACTGAACCCCTCAGTGGATGACTAACCACCCCTGGTCACGAGAAGGCCCCCAGTCCTTGGCCTGGACACATGGCCCTGTATTTCAGCGACTGCTGACTTTCCAGCCTTCTTTTACCCATGCCTTTCCCTCCAGGCCAGTTGGACCTACTGGAATTTCCCCCATGCAGCAGGGCCAGTGGGCTTTTGGGTTCACATTTGCTTGCTTCTCTGCCTCGTGTGCCCTTTTGGACCTCTATACTCCCTAACGGGACCTCCCGCACGGAGGGACTCAAGTGCCATTTCCTCCATGGAGCCTTTGGCGTTCCCTCTTCCGGTGGAGTCTGGGATCCCTCTTCATCTTCCATTGACTGTCTTACCATTTTGTACTCTAATTTTTGGTTTCCCCTCTCAATGGAATTTGGAGATATTGAGAGTTGTGCGGCAGGGCCTTCATTCCTCCCCCATTCCACCTCAGTGGGAACAGCTCAGAGGCTTCTGTCAGTACACACGGGCCGAGCAGGTGGGCAGATGAGTGATAGACATACGCAACCTTTCATGTCTCACCGTTTGACTTCTAGTGTGTCAGTTGTCATGAGTGAGCAAAACAGCAGTGAGATTACATGGTGTGTATGCTGTGAAGATTTAGTAGGAATCTAGCTCCCGCTCCTCTTGCTGTGAGGCTTCAAATCCTCTGTGAAAATAACATCTTGCTAAGGAACATATAACCTGGTCCCATGTTCGAAGGGCTGAGGCAGACAAGGCTAAAGCACATGAGGAGTCTCCTTGGGTCGAGGGAAGCCAACACCTGGGGCAACAATGGGGAGCAACCCTTGCATCTGAGTAATCAGAGCCTTCTTTCCTTGCTCTGCCTCCCTCTGTGGACGCCACCTGAACCCTTCCTGAGGATTTCCCTTTCATTGTGAGCAGAAGTGAGTCAGTAGGTAGAAGCACTCAGAACCTCAGGGGCTGTGGGAGAGAGCACGTGACACCATGAGTCCCTGGTCTGAGCAGCAGGGAAATTTAAGGAAAACCACCGCCAAGATGTGCTTACAGTTCCGCATCTGCTAGCAGTCACTGTCATTCCAGCTGTGTGTGTGCTGTTTTAGGAAGCCTAATAAATCTGGTGATTTAATTATACTAAATTACTTAATCAGAGAAATTTTTATGCTACAAATTATTACTTTAATAAACCAGAGAGAATAAAGAAAAATTTCTTGAATATCTTTGCCAAATCAGTCTAGGCATCCATTTTCAATTTAATAACTAATAGCAGAGGAGATTGAAATAGATGTTATTACAGATTTTTACAAGGCAAAATATATTTAAGCAGGATCAGAAGGTTAATTAAAATTATAGTTGGGACTTGTCATTACCCAGCCACTCTTTCTTCTGCACAGTTGCTCTGAGTTTAGAGTCTGTTTGATAAAAATACTTAAAATGGAATCCTCATTTAAAAGGGAATTAGACTCAGTGTTATTTCTGAGCCTGATCTCATGTACCTACGTCGGAAATAAATGCATAATTAACCCCTTTTCACGATAAATTAACATTCATTTTCCTAGGATTAGTAGGAAATAGCATAATACAGGGCAGGGTTTGCTTTCATTCAGATAGTCCCAGGGGACCTCTGACACTCTTAGAGGATTAGTGAAGCCTGTGATTCATTGTGTGTCTATGTACAGGAAAATAGGATGCAGTCCCTGACTGTCAGAGAGAGGGCTTCTTAATTGACAGCTTTTGCAAGTAAACATAGAAAGATCAGTCTGCAAATACTATGAACATGACTTTGGAGTCTTGGCAGGAGTATGCTAGCAAAAGGAAATGCCCTGTGAATAGTGAAAATTTCCAATGAATTCTTCCAGGGTTTTAGACGTAAGGTTACAGCAGCTGTTGAAATCAAGCCCCCAGAGAACAGATAAGCTTTCAGGGGAAGCTCTTTGTTTGGTGCCTTTTCCCCTAAGCTCATACGTTTTTCTTGCTTCTCGGAGCTCACTTTTTTGAACGATTAGGTTTAAATTTATGTAAACAGTATGGTTTGTTTCATTTGCTTTATTAAGATCAGATTGGAAGAACAGAGGCTGATTGGAGAATAAGCTTCTGAACCTCTTTAAAATTTTAATTCAGAATTCTCCAAATTTTCACAAACATGGTGAGGTTCTCATCAGACATTGATTGAGCACCCAAAAGTTTTAGGGTAGGGAGAACGCATTTTAAATGCTTAAAAAGGGAAACAGGTACAAAGCAACTTCTGCTACTTCGCTCACTAATCAAGAGTTTATCTTTCCTTTGATTTGCTTCAAAAGACAGGAGTTTACAAGAGTGACTTGAACCATTTGTTGGGTAAGTGTTATACCAGGTCACATTCCAAGCGTTTTCCACAAATTATCTCAACAAAGCAACTGAAAGCCAAGAGTGAAACATATGTGAACGGTCTAACCCGGAGAGGGCCAGGCTGACCTTCCCTGTTCCTTTTCAACGCCACACATCTAATGGATGCTAAAAAAGAAATGCAAATTAAAATTTCTCCTAGGATGTATCTTCTTAGTGGAATCCACACAAAGGATGATGAAAATATACACAGCACGGTCAAGTTCTAAATTTATTACACATTGCAAGTTAACCCTCTCAAACTACTTCCCCTAACATCGAACACACTTATCCAGTGATTCTTGTCTCTTTCTGAAGCAGTTCTGGAAGTCCTCTTTCATGACCATTTTTCTGCTGTGTGATGCCGCTGTTAGGTATCATCCAACAGAAAGGCAAGGTTGTAAAAACGTTATGCTGTGTCCTCATCTACCTTACCAGAGGGATCTGGCACCGCCGTTCTTCTGGCTCTTCCCCAAAGTCAAAATGGCCATGAAAGAAAAATGTTTCAGATAAATTCAGTACATCAAGAAAGCCATGACAGTGCACCTGAAGACACTCAGGAAAGAAAGAGGACTTCTGGAACTGCTTCAGAAAGAGCTAAGAATGAGGGGGTATGTTCGAAGTGAGAGGAAGTGTTTTGAGGGGAATTAATGAAATAATATTTTTAAAAAAATTAAACATTCACAGTATTTGTCGATTACACCTGTAATGAAGACTAAATTTCAGTGTCCCATACTGGATAACCCTGGGGATTCTCTTTTTTGTTTCTAACCTTATGTTAAACTCATCGGAAGCCTTTGATTAATGGGTAGTCAGAATCAGCTTTGGGAGGAGTTTTTTTTTTTTTTAGTTTATCTTTGAAAGTTAGGATCCAGGGTTGCATTTTGAAGGCAGAATTAAATTTTACTGGTCAGATCAGAGAGACTCTAGGTGGAGTATTTGTCAGGTACCGGTCTCATGAGGACCATGGTTCCCCTTGGGGAATGGTCTTGCAGTTAGTCCTGTGTCCTGAAATTTGAGTCAGGACATGGTGGTGGCTAGGGCAGGCAGCGGGTTGGTAGAGGCAAGAAGGCATAGCCAGGGAATGGGGCTCAGCCCATCAGTCTTGCTGTGTGAAACTGAGCTCACTTCCCAGGGCAAGGCACAGTTAAGTGCCCCATCTGGAGCCTTGTCTACATTTCACAAGCATTTTATTTTCAAAGGGGAGTTGTTGAAGTGATCTGAAGTACTAAGAGATTGTTTACATAGCGGAATCATTGTGTATTTTATATTTGAAAGAAAATCTGGTCTGCATATAATCTGCATGCTGCATGTGGATGGCATCAAGAAAAACAGTTGGATCAAATAAAAGTAATGATGAATAAAACAATCCTAGCAACAGCCAATACACATGAAAGATTCAGCACTGGCCGCACGGCCTCTGCCAGACAGACAGCAGGAAGGAGAAGGTCTCTGGGGAACTTAAAAAAGATTTCTTTCCCAGCCCCCTAAGTCGGATTTCCTCTCTCTCTGCTGGCCATCGTTGGCTTGAAGGGGACTGGAGCATTTACGTCAATAGGCCAGCTTGGACGTCCTTCCTTCTGAGGCCTGGTGACCAAGTGGAGAGACGTTGGGACCACAAGGTGACACAACAGCAGGCAGACATTTGCAGAGGGAAACAGCTTACTCAAAGGGACATTGGGCCAGGGCCACCCAGCATGAGGAGTGATCACACATGCTGGGGCAGCACATGTGTCCGACCACTTTTAAAGGAGCTCATTTGGCCCTGCATCCCCTTTAGTCTTCTCTTGAAGCCAGTGTAAGCAGTGCTGCATTGAAGGACACAGTGGCCAAGGTTCTCCAGAGGACAACACACAACAGGGCGTGCTGCTTGTCAGTGTAACGCGCTGCCGGGTCCCAAGCTCCTGGAGCAGTGCCTTGGACTTATTGGACCTTTAATAAGTAGTGGTTGAATGACAGTTGCACTTGTCTCCACCCTCCCACAAAAAGCTCAGTGAGGTTTTGGACCACTGACTTTTGTTTTGGGTTGCTTTAGTTTTTTCTTTCAGATTGGGTCTCCCAGTGTTGCCTAGGCTCATCTCAAATTCCTGGGCTCAAGTGATCCTTCCACCTCATTCTCCCCAGTGGCTGGAACTGCTTTATCATATCCAACTGGCCCCTTGAGTCTTAAAAAGTTCATAAATTTGGAATGAACTTCGCATTTGACATGAAGATCTACTTTCACAGGTATTTAGTGACAGCAGCTTAGTCAAAAAGCAAAGTTCCTCAGATCACTTGTGCTCACTTGGCTCACTTGACACAAACACCAGTTCTTGGGATCTCCCCTTAGCCTGTTGCTTCAGGTTATCTGAGAGTGGAGCATACGAATCTCCATTTTAAACTCAGCACCTCTAGAATGCTGTGCATTGTGAAGACTGAGAGCTTTAGTCTTATGGTTATGCTAAAACGGAGTCTAACAAGAACTAGGAAGAAAAAAATGAATTTGGTTAGGACTAGTTTTGAAAATGAGCTTTCTGCAAACTTATATACCAGACATGGGACTGAGTCGAAGAGGATCGAGACAGTTTCTGCCCGCTAAGAATGTCTAATCTGTCCGGGGAAAAGATAGGAATAGAGATAACCATCAGAAGAAGAGTAAGAGGGTGACACCAGACAGCAAATCACAGTTGCTCAAAAAGGGAGAGGGGGCGAAGGGTTGGCCTGCAGTGCTGGGCCTGCAGTGATGGGTAGGATTAAGCAGTGGGCCGTGGTGGGGAGGTCAAGTACAAGTCCTGGGAATTACTTCGTGGAAGTGTTGGTGTGGGGAAGGCTTGAGGAGCTGTTGGCACATTAGCAAAACCTTGAAAGTCTGAAGTCCAGAGGAAATGTTCATAGGATGCAGAGAGTTTGACAATCATCTGCCATTAAAAGGTTAAAAAGAATGTGAGGAGATACAGTTGGATTTGAGGTTTGAGAGACTGTACCATTCTCACATGGCAGGGTTTGGCCAAAATCTGAGTTCAGGGGATGGGAGGAGCTAGCACGTGAGGAGGGGAGAGAAGTGTAGGTGCCTGTCTTCCTGTGTCCACTGTCCACTGTCCACTCTGTGACCGTGGAGTTGGCAGCAGGGTGGAGGCTGCAACCTGAAGGGAACCTGAACGTGTGTATTCACAGCAGTGGTTGGATAGTTGATCTAGGCTTACCGTGGGAGACAGTAGAAAGCACAGGTTCATGTGACTTACAGGCAGGCCCTGTCGTAGAGAGTCAGCTTTTCTGTTGGGACATCATCAATTTTACAAGAAGAGAAACTGACCAGACGTTTCAAACATACTAAAGCGACTTCTTATCATTCATAGCAAGAGAAGCATCGTTGAGAGACAGAGACAGAACATTGCATCACAGTCTCCATACGTCTGTGACATAATTCTAGGCACTAGGGTGTGTTGAAGGCAGAATGAGATACACAGAGTAGGACCACCGCACAGACTGAGGCTGTGCTCTGTTCGGAACTCACATCTACCTCAAAGATTCAGAGATTTCAGAACCAAGGCTCTTAGAGGTTTGATGTTTCCGGCGCATACCGTCTCAAGGAGAGTTATAAAGCTCAATAACATGTTATTGAGAACTGTAGGTCCCCTGCAAACCAGAATGAAAAAGCAAATATTGAAAAGAAGTGCTGTCTCCATACTTAAAAGGAACAACAGTTTTTATGAGAAACTTACAGAAGGTTCGCATAAGTAGTTTGCCTGCTGAGCTCTTAAAATGACCTTTCTGACAGTGATCATCGGAAGGAAATAAGGGCTGGTTTCTGGGGTGGGGTGGGGGTGACAGGTCTGTTCGAGTTTCAGCTCCACCACTGGTGACACTGGGCTGCTGCTGTATGAAAGTGAAGCAAAGACCTTATTTTTCAAGTGCAAATCATATGTGACTTTAATAGTATGAATCCTGTCAAGTGGTGCGTAGAATAAATTTGCACGCAGTTTAACATAACGTGAGTACATAAGTAGAATCTGGCATTAAAAGACCTGACACCAAATGGGAATCCGAAATAAATGCCCACATTCTCCCCCGAAGACCATTCACCGTGAGGCCTTGGGCATTAATTTAACTGAATGAGGAAGCCACTGGGGCAGCTGTTGGGAGCTTATTTGATTTGTGAATAAACAATGCCTTCATTTTAAATGCTGTTCACTCTTACCCAAACCAAAGCAGGACCAACTGCACAAAAGAGACTAATTGGTTACAAAAAAACTACTGAAAAACAACACAATCTCTGATCTTTGGGGTCAGCATTAAATTTTTTTTTTTGAAAGAAAATGCAGAGCTTAGGAGGTGCTATAAATCTTTAAGCCCAGTGAATACGAGGAAGACGTGTGTTACTGTTAATTGATACAGTGCATTCAGGCATCCCGTAGATGAAGAGTGGGGGTATGAAGGTCAGTCATTTTTGGACCTGTCAGTCTGTATTAGGCAGCATGCTGTCTGTGGCAAGCAAAATCGGCGTAACATGGAAAAGAGCTAAGAAGAGCGGCCACCCTTTGTTGTCCCCTGGGGGACCTCCTGACCTGGTGATGCTGAAGACCGTTCAGGAGTGGAGTTAAGGTCAGCTCAAAAGAAGCACCAAAGGGGCTGCGTGGCAGCACCTGTAGCAAAGACTTAGTGACATTGCACAAGGTCTAGTCTGTGTCACCTGGTGCTGGGAGAGACAGATGAAGGGACAGAGACTCGAGGGATTCCCTTGATTTAGAATCCCTGAATGAACAGGGCTATGTGGAGGACGTCTAGGCCAACATTAGAGAAACCTGTAACATTATGGCTCATCCAGGTCCCCGCCCTCAGTGACCACAAAGTTACCGTGTGCATGCCACCCTGAAGACAAGCTGGAAGAAACAGGACACGCGTGGGTTTTACACGCGGAGGTCTGTGCACTTGCATCAGGCTGCTGAATGCTAAGCTGGTGAAGCAGGACAGCCTGGGGCGGGGGGAAGGAGGCCTTGTGGGAAAGGCAAAGCAGTGTTTCCAGCCAGCAAATTGTATTTATTCATGAATTCGCATGAATTTCAAGATGCTGCTTGGGTTGGAGTTTGTACTTAGCAACTGACAACCCAAGATGAAATGGCCCTTGCAGGCACCAGAGTGACACTGGAAATCTGGATAAATTGTTTCCCGATAATGTCTTCAGTTTGTTGGGGACAAATAGGCTTGTCTGTAGCATCAGTTTGTGCTTTGGCCTCTGGTGTTTCTCCAGCAAGTGCTTGGTGTGTGGGCCTAGCTAGTGCTGGATGAATCCTAGCAAGGGCTGTTGGCAGGGACAGACAGGAAGAAAATGTTTGCATGAGTGCCCATGAGTAATTTTCCTTCTCAAATATGTGTGTTGATGGAGTGTGGGGTTATGCCATATTCACGGTTTTTATGGTATTTTCTTTCCCAAAGAGCTGTTGAATAACTAGAGATGCTTAGTGACCTTCTTTATGAGCAGGTTCCTCTTATGGGTCATTACATTGATTTTCCTCATCCATGCCTGGGGATATTAAGAAGAGGGCACCTGGCCTTTTCCACTCTGTGGACCAGGGGTCACCTGCCAGTAGCAGCATGTAATAGTAAAGTGGTCAGCAGCCGTATAGCCATCACAGTGAATGAGGCGGCTGTCTTCCTAACCTGTTCCACTTACAGGTATATGTTTAGACAGGCGATCAAGATCCCAAATCTGTCTTTGCGATTCTCGTCATTTGTTTCATCCACCAAAGGCATGCAAAACACTTCCAAGGAATTCTTTTCTAAGTCAGAGTCTTTTTCTTAAAAATGGAGAGAAAATTTACTTACTGTAGAACTCATCCTTTAACATGGTTTTTAGTGTATACGTAAGGTTGTACACCACAACACATGGGCAACATATGGTTTTCTTCTAAAAGTCTATCTTATTAGTTGGAAGTTTTCAACATGGTGTTTTTTGCTGTGAGATTTTCCATTAAGTGAATGGCCCAAGTGTGTGTATGTGTACATTTACATTCTCCAGAGCTCTGTAGGTGAAATTCCTTGACATGGACCATGAGACCTGACCACAGGCTTTGGCAAAAGGGAAACCCAGAGCCAGCTGCGGAGGGAAGGCATCCTGCCCAGGCTGCTGGGAAGAAGTCAGGGCTGCCCTGGTCCTCCAGCTTCCTCCTGACCATGATTAATGCAATGCTCAAGCTAATGGGGAAATACACTCTCTGGGCTCTGGAACTAGATTTAATGCTACTCTCCTAGTTTCTCTCTGATCTCGTGTCTCTTTCCACATAGACTTTGGGCCCTGGCTCTTCTCTCACTTGACTGTATCTTGCTTAGATCCATGATAGGAACCTAACAGGTGTTGGATCAACTGCAACTCCAACCCCTGCTGATTAAGCCAGTCATGATGCCTTTTAGATTCCATGAGAGCTGATAAAACATGGTGTGGTCAGCTCTTGGGATCATCCCGGAAGACAAAGACA
Source organism: Chinchilla lanigera (assembly GCF_000276665.1). Lineage (NCBI taxonomy): Eukaryota > Metazoa > Chordata > Mammalia > Rodentia > Chinchillidae > Chinchilla > Chinchilla lanigera. Next base: position 20,956,463 of record NW_004955431.1, on the reverse strand, counting down.
GAAACCTCCAGCTTGAGAAAGAGCTGGCAAACACGATGATGCAGAAGACACAGAGTATTAGCTGAGGCTGAACTTAAAATGATTTTGTATATTTTAAATGGGCCTAAATGTTGCTTCCTGTTGGAACTGTGCCAAGTGGCCCATTTGCAGATTGGCCTCCTACTGTTTCTGCATAAGCAGCAGTAAAGTTGCATTGTGGATGTTCACTTTCATGGCATAGCTGTAACATTTTGCTTCTTGATATAAGGAGCGTCCCTCTGTTGCTTGTTGCAGAAATGCTATTGTTTCTAAATTGGCTCTTGTCGAACATGATGAGGCTCATCAGAGATGAGAAGATGTATGTTCAAGAGTTAGAAAGGGAGGATCTTGGAAAAACCTAGTACATCAGTACTGTGAGTCAGGGCAGAAGCATTGAGCTGTGGAACTAGCCTTCCAGTGATCACATTAAGAAAGCCTAGAGATTCAGATGATCATGAACAATTTGTTTTCTCTTTGACACTTTCCCCAGTTGTGCTTAAAGATGCATAGCCTAGCTCCTCCCCAACACACACCAGAGGGATGGAGTGTGATGAGGGATACCAGAGCTCACCTCTCCTCTCCTGGTTGGCATTACAGCTCTTATTCTTGTCCTTGAGTTCTGTCTCTCAGTTTTCCAAGCTGGAAGTCATCTGGCTACTCTGGCTACTGGAGTCGCCTTGCCAAAATTTCCCTGAGAAGTAGACATGAATCCTGGTATGCCTTGGTTTCTGCTCCTACATGGATTTCCTATGAGGAGTTGAGCAGTAAATTAAGATCTTTTAACCAAAGATTTAATAATTTATTGCTGTTATTGACAGGTGCTCTCCTTTCCAAGTATTTTAGGAACCTACATTGGTGTGGGTAGAATTGAATGTGGCATGTGAGTGAATATCCGGATCTATTCATGGCTGATTGCCTGGTGGTCCCTGACCCTTGGGAGTTGTCTAAATGCATGATTTGTTAAAGGCAATACGTCCTTTTGTGAAACTTATATTGCCCATTAATTGGTCATTGATCTCCAACCCATTTAGGACAGTTAGTCTTATGGATAATGGTATGCCTTTGTCATATTGTATAACACTGAATTGTAGTTTATTGCTTGTGGATTATGGTTTCATCCCAGGTACTTGAATGATGTCTAATAATTTTTTACTGACATTCATCTAGCAAATATCCTTTAAGCATCTTTGAACTGGGAGTGAGATGAAATGCCATGAACCTGAGTATCCAGAGATGGATAAGTGACGTTTGCTGCCTTCAAGGCATTTTCTATCTGCTTGTGGAAATATGACATATACCCAAATAACTGTCATGGAAATGTGCTAAGCACCCTTCTTCTGTGATGTTGGCAGGAATGTAAAATGGTTACAATAGTTTTGTGGAGTAATATGACAATATCTTTTAAAATTTAAAAATATCCTTCCCTTTGACTCTGTAATCTTCTTGCTGGGAATTTAGTGTTTCAAAGTGTGGTACATAAAGACATAAATTGTAGAATGTTTACTGCAACATGATTTGTAACAACTAATAATAAAAACCAAAAGACAAAAACCAAGAGCCTTTTATATCCAGCAACATGGGACTGGGGAATAAGTGAGTTTTCACAGTGAAGCTGAACGCATGACTAAGGCAGTTCTCTATGTTGGCCAGGTAAAATCTCCCTGCCAGAAAAATAAAGTAAAAGTCACCTGATTCTGTCTTGGCCAAGAAAAAAGGTCTGCACATTAGAATCTTTAGGGCTCAGTCATCGGACCAGAATCCTTGTGGGGCCAATTACTGTCTCATGGGACTCATAGCTTGTGGGATTGTAGGTGGTCTTCAGTTTTTGTTTTGTGAATCAATCTAAGAGCACCTGTGGTGGGTGGGGGAAGAGGGAGGACATGCTAGCTCTTTGACCCTCCCTGTTGGTTTCCTGTGGCCCTTATGCCACAGGGGCCCCCTGGTGGTCAGCAGAGCAGGCTTCTGCCCTGGCCGCTAGACCTACAGTCTCCCTTTTTCTTTGATGGTGAGGACTGTGAGCCAGTAAAGTCAGTGTAGCTTATGGTACCCGTCCATGGTGCCTATTTTTCCCTTGCCTCATGGGAAGCCAGACCCAGAGCACAGGAAGCGCTGAGCTTTGCACACTGAAGAGAGCACCTTACTGTGGCTTGGGCTCTCTGACACAGCACCCTGTACTCAAAGTCAGAACAACACTTCCCCTTTCCTGTGACATGTTCTGGGAGGCAAAGTGGGTGACACAGCACAGTACTGCCTGGATGGGGATCCACCACCCAGTAGCATACAAAGGCTCTGACAAGTTTTGCAGTAGTGACAAGTACTCAGTTTCCTTTAAATCCAATGGTGCCGGTTTGTGTGCATGAGGAGACCTCCCTGTGACCTTCGTCTGTGCTGCAGATCTGGGCACTCCTGGGTTAGAGCACTGGCGGGTCTAGATTGGGCCGCAGTGTGGTTCTCGCTTCTTTGCCCTCCACAGAGAGGGTGCGTCAGAAGGCAACTAAGGAAGAGTCCTAGGTACCCTGACTTTAGTGACTGTGAGGTCTTATTAGATACTGGTTTGTTTTGCCTCTGCCATTTTGGTCCATGGTTACCTGTATGTACTGATTTTGGTTTTAGTTGGATTTCCCATATTTGAATATAGCCAGGATGTATGTTGTCTTTTTAAAAAAATGTAGCCATGGTAATGCACCTTTTTTTTCAGCATAAGTATCTGATGTGAGGGATGGGCCGCCCTGAGGTCCCATGTATGTGGATAGTGTTTGGGGAACCCTGTCTCTCCCTCCCAGGGGAAACAGTGCTGGAGCTTCAGTGTTGCTAGCTGAGCTGCAGGCTCCTGTGCCCTGTGAGTTTGCCGATTGGCATCCACCACCTTTGTGCCAAGGTCAGTTCTCTCTGGCTCTGGGCGCCAGCTTTCTGCAGAAGACTCATCATTCTGCTCACTCTGAATGTCGCTGACAGAGGGGAGAATCTCACCAACGCCTTATATTTTGCTGGTTTCCAGCATCCTGCTGAGCAGTAGCTGGACACTAGTGTCCTCAGGCTCACCCTGTCCACCTGGAACTGCTGGCTTTTTCTCTGCAATAGGATTGGCCTTTCTGTTTCCTGACCATACTCCATGCATCCAGCTTGAGCCTAGAGAGTTTTCTCAGGAGTGAAATGAAGAGGCAGCCACCTTTTCTGCCTGCCTTCCAAGGTTTTTACCTGATCACTCATTTATTCAGCAAGTATCTTTTGAGCTGGGCTCTATGCCCAGCCTTGGCCTCAGGCCTCATGGAGCTTACCATTTGGGGATGGTCATGTCTTCTCTTGAATGTACTTGGTGATCCCAACAGCAAGAGAAACAAACATTCACTCTTGGGGTAACTCTCATTAGTTTCTGGGTAAAAAGGTGATTAGGAATAGTGATTCTGTCTTCTAGAATCATGGCTAACTGTTTACCCTTTTCAGAGTCTATCATTCTGCCTCTGTGGTGGAGGATCATGGTCTCGTAGAAGTTCTGGATCAACACAGTTTAGCGGCCATCCTGATGATGTGGGAATGACAAGCCGTATACCACTAGAACTAGAAAGCAAAAATAACTGACAGATCAGGGAACTTTCTCTAAAGAAAGTTTCCCGACCCACGAGTTTATAAAGCAAGGCATGAAAGACTCTTGTGTGCCCAAGTTGCCATGTCTGTGAAAAGGTAGGCATCCACTGAGCATATCAGAGACAAATGCTATCACCCACGCTGAGATTCAGGATGAGTAACTGGACTGTGTTAGTTCATTCATTAATTCCTTCACTCATTCTTTCATCCATCAGGCTGTCATCCATAGTATATCATACTGGGAATATACAGCTTACTAAGGTTGAAACCAGGGTTGGTGGCAAATGCCTGTTATCCCAGCACTCTGGGAGCCCAAGGCAGGAAGATCCCAAGTTTGAGTCCAAGCTGGGCAATGTGGTGAGACCTTGTGTTAAACTTTAAATAAATAAATAAATAAATAAATAAATAGGCTGGGGATGTAGCTCAGTGTGAAGATCTCTGGGTTTAATCCCCAGTATCAGAAAAAAAATAAAAACTTACTTAAGTGATCCTGTGGTAAGGAACTCATCATTTAGCAGGACAGACAGACACACTAGCAAACACTGCCAGAAGTACCATTGGTGCAGTGGTGGTGGTTTGCACAGGCCTTGGTAGGGCCCAGGGGAGGAGAGGGAGGGAGTACTTGTCCTACAAGGATATAGGAAATAACTAGGTGTCTTGGGAACAGTATGTGAAGAAGCATTGAATACCTGAGTGAGCAGAACTCTCTGAACCCTTCCCGGGTCTGGAAGGCCCAAGTTTGAGGGCAGAGAGATTCATGGGAAAGCTGCCTGCATCCCCGGTCCCTCGGGTGCTGGTATGTGGGGGCTTCTGGCAGCACCAGGCAGAAGCTCAGAAAGGTATAGTTAATGTGCTGGCCCTCCTGTACATCTGCTACACAGCTCTAGCAGCTCTTGAACGTTGGACCCTTGGAATCCAAGCTGAAGGCAGTGCAAGTGTAGGTCACTCAGCAGCATTTCTTCCATAAGCTACTTCCAAAAGCTCCACTTCCAGACTTCACTGTTCATTCGCACATGTGCTCAGAGAGCTAATACCAGAGGAAATGTTTGGATTAACCTTTCCCCTACATTTTTAATGTTTGAAAGCACCTTTTCACTGTAGTCTCACCTTATTCATTCTACTTGGGAGAGCAAGGGGAGCTGCAATCGAGTACATTGTTGGCTGATCATTTCGAGGCAGCTCTGTTGCTAAACTCTGCAGAAGGGTTATTGGGCAGGTGAGAACGGCTGGTTATAATTAGCTGGCATTGGCAATGTTAAGTTCGCTGATGAGGACACTGTCTGGCACTGCGTGGGGGAGGAGACAATGAACCATCCTCCTAGTTTGGAAACACAATGGGTAGAACTCAAATTAAAGAACAAAAGGGAAGCAGTGTGAAGCCTGCAATGAAGTATCATATCTAATTGGGTTTTACTTCCACAATAGCACAGATTAAATGCAGAGCAGCCACCTAACCTTTCCATTCGCTGCCTCTGTCAGCCAAAACCAGATGGTTAATGTGATTTATAGTTTTGTTCTCATTGTAGTTCTTCACTATCTAGTTGGAATCAGAATATCAAACTGTTTTGTAAACAACCTGGGATTGAGGTGTTTGCTTTATCACTGAATAAAATAAATAAAGAATCGATGTGGCTGGGGTACATGTTCATTTGAAGCAGAAACACACTGCATGGAGATGTGAGCACAAGACCAATTTTTGAAACTGTTCAGATTGCTTTCCAGCATTTAGCACTCTGCACATGAACGATTTGCAAAAGCATGTAAATATTATTTGTCCTCTGAATGAGACATGCAAAAATAAAATTCTGGGTAGATGCTTCAGAAAAACTGAAGAAAATCATTTAAATCCATAACTTCATTTGAAATTGCTCCTAATGACCTGTAATTTCCTCCTTTTGAAATGGTCCCATTACATTAATCAGATTGATGTAGTGGTGATAGATTATTCTCATTAAAAGAAGTACTCTTTTGTTGTCCTTACCAATCTACCCTCTCGAATCTCTAGCCAGGAGTAGTTTGGAAGACTATGGCTCATTTGTTCCTCTTGGTTTGATGTGGGAGCTCAGAGTTGCTTCCTTTAAGGGCTAAGGAGGCCCATTTCTGCATGAGAATGGCATCTCATTTGGCACCTGATCCAGGTGGGGTGTATTTATCTGGGGCATTCAGGACTGTGAGGACAGTGGTATTGTTTTCTACAGTTTTCTTTCAGCTTGGAGAGTCTGTTCCACCAGGGGGGTTCTCCCTTTCTAACTGCCCAAATTCAACAAGAGTTGGTCTTTATAGCCATCTATATTTTACCAAATTTATAAACCTCTGTGGCTCTTGCTCTGCCTGTAACTCCAGCATATGTCCGGTATGATGATTTGGTGCTTCAGAACCAGGGCTAGTTATACTGTACAGCCAACCTTCCCACTTTTTTTTGTTTTTTGTTTTTTGTTTTCTTTTTCTGGTACCGGGAACCGAACTCACGACCTTGCGCTTGCCAGGCAGGCGCTTTGCCACTGAGCTAAATCCCCAGCCCCTAACCTTCCCACTTTTCATGACATGCTGGGAGAACCATTGTGCTCCCCTTCATTTTCTGAGCATGTGACTTCTTGAGCTTTGCTTTTGTTACCGTGATTGCTAAACTTTGCCGTACTGAAAGGATAAAAGTTGCTTGGCAACATGTAAAGTCATATTTTATAATTTTTATTCTATTAATGTTTACCTATTTCTGCGCTGTAGGAGACAGGGCTTTGTTTTCACTGCCACCCCATACATACGTGACTTCAAGAAGATCTCCCTTACCTTAGGACGGCCCATCAGCACACCACAGGAGCAAATGGGGTGGACGTGTGATGTTTCTTGCTTGGCGGTCCCTCCCATCACTAGATGATGAAAGATTTAGACAAACAACGTATCCCCATGTTTAAATCAGCACTGTCATTGTTAAAAGGTATAGGAGCTGAATACTGATTTTGATCCATTTTGCTCTGCCAGTCATCAGCTTTGTGACTTTGGCCAAGAGATTTTACCCATTTTAAATTTATTTCTCCATTTTTACTATAGGAGGAATAATACATATTTTGTAGCATTGCTGTGAGGAGGAAATGAGAAAAAGTTCTTGACACTTAAGAGTTCTGAGAAGCTATTAACAGTATTAGTAGTTTTTAAATGGGACTGAAAGTGGCAAGTGCTTTAGTTTTAATATATTTCACATATAAACACTCCCTCTAAAAAGCGGATAAGATCTGGGACAGTTAATTGTGTTTTCTGAAGAACTCCCAGCAGGGTCACTCTGAAGAGGGCTTCTCCTGAGCATGAGCTGCCTCCCGCAGAACAGCTGGCAGTGGCCAAGGACACAGAAGGCAAGGACTGCAAAGCTGAGGGGTTGCCTTGGGCAAGGTCCTGGTCTTAAGCACGGACACATCTCCACCTTCTCCGCCCCAGCCTGGGACCTGGTACGCTATCGGCACTCAATAGGTGTTTGTGCTGAATGTATAAGGCGTTCATTATTTTCTAAATGAATCTTTATTTGAAGTTCACAGATAATGAGCAAATCATGCTTATACAGCTGGGTAGTGAAATGCATCTTTAATCAAGAAGTGAGACATTGCTAGGATTCAGAAGCCCTCTCCTTATGCTTTCGAGTCTCTAACCCCCAAAGGTAGTCTGTATTTGGCTTTCCATTAGTATAGATTAGGTTTGCCTGTTTGGACATGATAGGAGTAGAATCATATAGTGCATGCTTTTTGAGACTGGCTTCCTTTTAACATTATTATGATCAAGGGACTCATCTATATTGTTGCATGTAGCAATAGTTTGTTAATTTTCATTGCTGTATATTATCTTACCATATCACAAAAATCACAGTTTATCCACTGTACAGTTGTTGGACCTTTGGTTATATCTAGTTTGGGTCTACAAATAAGGCAGCAGTGCAAATTTTTCCATGTGTCTTTTGGTGAAAACATAGCTATGTTGCATTTGACTACGAGGGCTGAGTTAAACATTACATTTAGCTTTAGTACTACCAAAAAGTTTAATTTCCTGAAGTGATTGTAGCAATTGACCTTTTCCCAGCAGACTATGAGTGTGCTGGACATTTTGTATTCTCCATCATGTTTGTTTTCATTTTTTTCTGTTCTTCATAGCCATCCCAGTGGATGTGTCGTGATACCTCATCATGGTTTTATATTGCATTCCCCTAATGACTAAGGATGTTAAGTACCTTCCTTTTTTGCCATTTGAATGTTTTCTTTCGTGAAATGCATGTTTGAGCGTTTTGCCTACTGTTCTACTGGGTTGCTTTTCCTTTTTTGATTGATTCGTAGAGAGGTTGTAAAATCTGGATACAGGGGCTTTGTCAGATAAATGTATTACAAATATCTCCTCCTACACAGTAGCTTGCCTTTTAAATGCTATCATTTGAAGAACAGAAGTTTGTTTATTTAATGTAGTCAGATTAATGAGTTTTCCCTATTGCTAAGTAATCTTTGCAATTTGTTTAAGAAATCTTTGCCTACTATTGCATAGAATGTCAATAGGCTTGCCTCTCGGTGTTGGTTCCAGGACCCCACCCCCACCCCATGCATACCCAAAACCGAGGCTTTTACATAAATGCCATAGTATTCACATATAGCCAACATGTATCCTCCTGTATACTTTAAATCCTCTCTAGATTACTTGTAATACCTAATACTGTGTAAATTCTATGCAAATAGTTGTTATACTGTTTTGTTTAGGGGATAATTATAAGATTTTTAAAAGCCTGTATGTTCAGTACAAATGCAGTTTCTTCCCAGTATTTTCCATCTGTGGCTGGTTGGATCCAAAGATGCAGGACTATCCAAGTATTCAGAGGACCAATTCTATAGTTTAACATTTTCTAGAAGCAGTATTACTTCTTTTAGTAGAATTACTACTTTTAAAACAATTCCGCAATAAATGGAAGCCATCGTAAATAGTGTCTTGAGGGGATGGAGGTTTATGAGTAATTTCCTAAGCAGCAGGTACACCCAGGCTGCAGGAGCTCTGGAGTTTTTTTAAGTGGGACGTAGTTGACAAAGCCTGTTGCTCTAGAATGGGCAGACTGACACTGACCCTTGTCTACATAGGAGGTTGCTCACTTTTCACACGTCTCCTAGTCTTCATCTTTCCAAGCCTGCTTTAGGTCTCAGAGTTGTAGAAAGGTACATCAGAGGAGGCCAGATGGTGAAATGCTGGTCCTGGGGGCTCCGGGAGAGGTTTTAGTGGGTGTCCAGCAGTCCCCTGACTCACCTGGTCTTGGAATTTTCTGAGAACCTTTGTATTCACCTTCTAAACCTGGTTCTGAAACTCCACAGATGGCATTGCAGTATTCAACAAATGACTTCACTCCCTGAGCCTGTTTCTTGATCTGGAGAATTGGTACCAAAAGGAGAAGCATTTAGAGCCTTTCTTTATTGGATGGATGAGTGGATGGATGGATGGGTGGTTGTGTGAACCATTAAACAAGACCAAGTTTATCACACTTCCTCTAGGGTTGACACATAGTCCAGTGCTAGATAAACTTTTCTCTTTTCTTCTCTCTTCCTAACAAACACTGATTACTCACTGAATACTAAAATGTCATCAGCGTGGTGAATCTAGTGCAGTAGATATTAAAATAAATCTAAATTATGTTAAGGAGTCCACAGTGCAGCTTTGTCTTGTGATGATAGTAGCAAATGTGTGTGATTTTGAGAATTGCACAGAAAATAAAAGCCACAGCAGACCCCAGACTACTGCACAGTGGTAGATGTGTTGCTTGCGAGGTGCCTTTTGGGAACCATTTTAAATGGTGGTTGTGAAGGAGGTGCTGTGTGCTAACACAGCACGGAGTGCTGAATGGTTGCATTTCCGCTTCCTCTCCAAGACACCTAACACCGCCACACCCATCCGCCGGCTGGATGCAATGACCACTTTCAAATATGAACGTGATGGTGTCACTTCTCCACTTAGAACCTTCAAATGATTTCCTGCTTCACTTAAAATAATAACCCAGCCTCTTTTCCTCGCTATTGAGTCTGGGCTTGATCTAGCCCTTGGCAGCCTTTCCCTCCTCTTTGTCTACCATTTCTGCCTCACGCAGTGTGCACCAGACACAAGCGCCTCCTTCCTCACATCTTCAAACTTCCAGGCTTTCCTCTGCCCCAGGTTTGGCTGATACCTCAGTGCTTCTCCCTGACCAGGCTCCCTGGGACAGAGCTGTAGTATCCGCTCCTCTTGTTGCCGTGGTGTTTTCACTCCTTGTGTATAACCAATCTGGTTTATATATTTGCTTTGTTTGCCTTTCTTCTCTTCTCCATTGGAGTCTAAACTTTATGCTTCATTTCTGGAACACATTTGTTTAAATGTTCAGTAAACAAATAAGCAAATAAGCATTTGTTCTTAGCTTCAGTCCAGCGTGAATTTTAAGACCAAGAGTCTGCCAGATTTTCATCATGTTGTGCATATCCGTCTACCTTCTTCCCTCACTGACCACCATTGCCTGCTCTCTGCTCCCTTTAATGTCACTTCCAAATTGCAGGTGAGCCCTCTTTTTTTCATCTTGGATAGGAGCTTATAGGCTGTCATCTCCAAGTAGATCCATTGTTTCCATTCAAATCTTTCCTTAAATCCTTCTATCAATGACAAAGTTTTCTGATACTGGTGACCTCCCTCCAAGGGAAGAGTCAGTGGTTGTGATACAGTGGCTGTCTCTCCCCAGTTGGGTTTCTCACAGGTGGGGAAGTTCCTAACATCCCTTGTAGGGACTTCCTCCTATCAGCAGGCCAGTAATAAAAACCACCAGGGCTTCTCTTGCAACATTTCGTAGTCAGCAGTCTCTTGACTGAGGATAGTACGTACAAACCCAACTTACCTAATTCAGAGAGGGATAAGAGTCCAGGGGTGTCCATGGAAACTGGACAGCAGAAAGCACATCTGGGTTTTGTAAGGCTCATATGTATTCTGTGATTAAGCAGTCAGTAGAGAGTACCAGCACTAGGTTTCTGGGAAATAGCATTGGATTGATACAGGTGGTGGCCCCAAGCTTAATCAGATGTGGCTGGCAGAGGCCTCCCTGAGGGGTATGAAACAGTTCTCGGAGCTGTGGGTTGTGCAGACACACGGAAGGGCATGTACTATGCCCACCCCTTAGAGACCTTTCCAGGGCTCTTAACTGAGAGTTGCCACATTAGGAAAGAACACCTATAGGAAAGAACGGCCAACCGTGATCTGGAAGGATCCTGGAGGAAATACGGGGCAGCAGGGCTTTTCTTTAATGAAGAGCAGCGGGATAGCTAAGGAGGTGAGCGGAAGTTTATTTATCAGGATGGAAGGTGGAAGAACCATCTAGACTTAACGCCACTACTGCGGTAGCTTAGACATGATGGGCCAGGGTAGGGAAAGAAGTGAGGAGGAGAGGAGTAACTAGGCCATCAGGATGCAGCAGTCCCATGGATCATGCTCTGGTGTTCCTCCTCCTGAATTGAAGCTGCAGCATTACCACTTAGCCTTTCTGGACCCTTGTATTTTTAAAGCAGAGAAAACCAAGTAAGATAATGCATGCAGAGTGTTTAGTTGGTACCATATTAGACATGTAGTAAGCACTCAGCAGTTATTAACTCATACAATAACTGATCTCTAGAAGAGTATAACTGCACCTCCCTGCCCGCTAGAGAGATTCTGGGAGTGCTTAGAACATGTTGATAAGAGGGCTTCTGCATGAATTTCTCCTGGCCCCTGGTACCTTGATTTCAAGGTTGAAATAATAGTGGATTTGTTTTTAACCGTCAGTAAACCACACTCATATGCTAGCCAGCCAAGGAATTAGGGGACTGATAACTTGTTTTTACATAACTAGAAATGTACATAAGAGAAGTCCTAAATTAATTTAATGGATATCTTCATTTAACATGTTGGAATATGTGCTGTTAGGGCAAACTCAAACCGTTAAGCAAATCAGTGGATGAAATCTATCTGGACCAGTTGGAAATGCTTGGAAATTGTTAACCAGTAATGATATATTGAGGAAAGAATACCTTTTATATTTCTGTAATTGTAGGTGTCTTCTTGCAGGGGGATATATCCCTTTCTTCAGTGTGTAGTGAGCATTTTATGTGCATGAAGCTTAACACCCCTTTAGCTATGTGTTTCCTTTGATCCCTAGCTTATTAAAATATGCAAATCTAAATTGTATCTTATTAATGTGATCCTTTGTCTTAAAGCTGTGGGGGGCTAAAATACCCTTTTTTTTTTCCTCTCTAACATATTTGGATTTTTAATGTGCAAAATAGGATGAGAGCTTGATTTTCCGCAGGACATATTTTCTAATCAACTGTTATGAAAGTTTTTTTTTAATGTGTAATTTCTTGCTTTCTTGGACTTCAATGAGATAAAGAGTAATGACTTCATTGTTATATCCCAAGTATTCTCAAGCATGTCAAGACTCTTACTAATTTTCTGTAACTTCTCCAGTACAACAGTGACTGTATCTTACAGGAGTATTCTGGAAGCATGTTTTAAAGATGTGGCTAATGTTGAAAGTAGTTGATCCAGGGATTTGCTGGTGCCCCCGAGGCTCATGGGGTATGTGCATGATGACAGAGACCAGCCACCTCATCATCTTCATGTGAGCATCAGTCTTTAGGGCCTCTATGTCCTGTTACAATTTACTTTCTTAAAAATAAAGCATTTGAAATTCAGTTTGAAACCAAACTAAACACCAATCCCATTAGCATACAGATGCATCTTTCTCACTCTTTCCATTTCTTGTTGTCCTAGCTTGCATTCTCTTTTCCTTCTCCCCCTACCATGGCCCAGAATAAGCTTTCTCTTCCTATGTAATGATTCTTTTACTTAAGATCAAAGCTAGTTATTTCATCATTTTATATTTATGAGCCTGTCAACATGTACCCCCCCCCCAGTAAAGTTTTTTTTCTGTAACAGTCTTGTGATGTGGGAGTCTTGGCAGGGTAGAAGAAGCAAGTGACCTGGTCAATGATAAAACTAATAATGACCAGCACTATTAGCACTTGCTATGTGCTGGGCATATGCTATCTCCTTCTAAGGAGAAATAGCCTTTTAAGGGGATTTGTACTATTATTTCCATGTCCCCATTTAACAGGTGAAGTAATGTAACCTGATGTAAAGTGACCTGCCAGGTTCACATGGTTTTAGGGGTCAGAGTTGGGATGCAGCTCCAGGGGTGTGGTTAAGAGGCCGTGCCCTTGACCACTGGGCTCCACTCGTGGTTATTGGCTGTGGGAAGGTTTGGGTTCTTCTCCCGACTCTACCATTAGCTGGCTGTGCGGTTTCAGGCACCTTGCTGCTTTCTCCCACTTTTTAAATTAGACATGTTGGAGTAGACTCTCTCTGAGATTTCAGTTGACCCCAAATTTTGTAATCTTCAGTAATTATTTTAAAGAGTTCTAAGGTGACCCTAGAAAACAATGGGCAAATCCCCCCCCAACATGTTCTTTTATTATCACACTGGATGAAAAGCACAGTCAAAGCATTCCAGCACTCATTTCTCATATTTTTCATGTTAGGCAGAAATTGTTAAACTTCATATTCTAAAAAAGGCTCCTTGTGGCTTTTTGACACCTCCCGTAGTGTCCCCAGGAACGGATATCTGGGGGAGGAAGGCTTGGAGGTGGAATAGTGGAAGGTCTATTTTTAACAGGAGACCTTTGCAGTGTTGCTTCCTCCTCCGTTGTCTGCAGCTCTAGGAAGATTGCAGCTCGCCCTCATTCACAGATATGGCATCGTGGTTCATAAAGGAAATTTTCTCTTGGCTGCTGTTGAAGTATTTTACAAAAAGAAGTTTGATGTGCTCTGCGAGAGGATGGCAGGTGGCAGCTTTCTGTGTCATTCTTTGACATGTACCAGCTGATGTGAAGTGACATGTGGTGACAGAGTCACGCTTGGTGCGAGCGATTTCTTTTGTCTTGATAAAACAGGTAGCCCTTGCGGTGGGGAGTTGGCAGTAGAGGCACGAGCTGGCCTCTTTTGGAAGAAAGGATGCCTCTCCACATGCCTTTTTAGATGCAGTGATGCAGGATGACCCTGAAGTTTCCAGTGGTCTCACAGATGTGCTTGACCTTTGCTTTGGTGACTGAGAGCTGCCAGAGGATCCAACAGATGCCCTCCTTCCCCCGGGGCCAGACAGCTCTGTGCAAGCCATTTCTGCAGATCTGCCCCAGGCAAGTCCCCAGGAGACCTCCGGATGCAAGCACCAGGCATGTTCTCTGTATCTCCTAATGGAGTATTTCAAATATACACACAAATGTAAACAGTATAACTGTGCACACAAATATCCACAGACCCATCTGATCGCTCTCTCTGTCTCTCTGTCTCTGTCTCTGTCTCTGTCTCTCTTTCTCCTTCTGTATCCCCAGATCCTCTGGGATGGATTTAATGTAAAACTAATGAAACTTATGATTCTACCTCTCCTTCCACATACCATAGTAGAGACCCTAGCAAAGTGTTTAACTGATCATTTGTTTTCTAGAACATTTGTAAAATTTGCATGGTAGGAGACTTTTATCTGTAATGGGTGGGCAAAGAGCAGTGTTTCGTCCCACTCTGACCTTTCCTTCCTTTCACTTTCCAGCAGGGTTAGACCGGTCTCAGATATTTGAGCATCTAGCTAAGGGGAAATTGAGTCTGAGGATACGTTCAATTTGCTTTCCCAAAACATTTTCATGGAGCTCCCGGTTATTCTTTGTTATATTATTGCTGGAGGTCTGAGAGGGGCACTGTAGGGTGGCTTCCAGGATACTCAGAAAGGTATAGGATCAGAGATCACAGAGGAATATGCCTATGTATGGATGCCCACGCTTGGTGTTTTCGGATATTAGAGGAGAAACAGTTCACAATGTACAGAGCTAGAAGCCAGTCTGTGGAAAAAATTCAAATTCTAAAATGTAGCAAATTAGATAGAAGAAAATTATTCTGTTCTCACTCATACCTACTCAAATTGAAAATGTTCTCCTGTCAGGAATGTACTTTACGCTGTAACATATACAGCTATAAATACATCACACTTTCCAGTTTGAAACTTTACATCCTTTTTCTTAAAGACAGCCTCTTATATGACGAGTGCTTCTGGCCCCAGAAAATCTCAGGTTCACCTAAATATTGGGTTCTGATCCCCGTGGTGTTCATTCCTTTCTCACGTATTTTTATATGCTCACTTCGTGTGTGTGTGTGTGTAGATAGATAGAGGTAGATATATACATGTGATAAAAAATAGTGAATGCTTAAAAAATGTATTATAGTAAAAGACACTGCTGTTAATTCTGCACAAAATACCTCCCCCTACTTTAAACACACTTATCCCAAAATTCTTGGCAATGTGTCTTTTACTGTAATCAGTTTTTAAAAATGTAGACAATCACTGTATTCCTCAGTCTACCTTTGTATATATATATATATATATATATATATATGTGCTGTGTGTAACACATTTGTTTTATATATTATATAATATATATTATATATAATATATATTTTTATATATATATGCATTTACTGTTTACTTGGTTTTTCAGACATTGTTTTATTTTTATAGTGATCTTGATACACAATAGTTGTTATTCCTTTATTTTTCACTGCCATTTATAATATTTCATTGTGTTGATATTCCATAATTTGTTCGTCCTGTCTTCTGTCAATGAGCATTTGGGTCACAACTGTGACTAACTGGAAGCAAACAATGTATAGAACATCTGTACTTACTCAGGTATGTGAGAAGTTATCTATAGTTATCTTGAAACTCTTGCTCAGATATTCCCTAAAAGAATTTTGGAAACTGTGCCTTCTCTTACATTTTTCAGTTGGTGTCTAAAATATTTCAGCATAAGTTTGTATAATTTGAAAGAGTGTAATTTAATTATTGTAATACAGATCTTTAAAGAGAAAAGTAAAGATCACTCTTTTCAATGAAATTAGTGAAATGAAAATGGTATAATGATTTATTTTGTGTAGCATCTTTTTACATAATATATTAAGATTTTTTGAACATTTAGCTAAAAAGTTTATATCACTTTTTTTTGCTCTCTGAACGTGAAACGCAATATACTTTTACATGTGACAGTTTCTTTTATTGATCACTTTATCATGCCTCTCCCCTTTCCATTAATCAATAGGAGTATTATGTGATTTCTGGAAACTATTATTTTGTTATTTTGTGAGTTTACATATCTTTTCTCAATCTGTGATTAATCTCTTTGCTTTGGGATTATATTTTGTTGTAAGTTTTTCATCTCACCATGGTTAATTTATCAGAGTTTTCTTTATGTTATGTTATTTAAATATATGATTTATTTAAATGTTTTTTCCTATCTCAAAGTCATAAGGATAATCTATTTTCTTTTATACATTTTAAAGGTTTTTAATTCTTTCATTTACTTAGAACTTATATTTTTTCTTTGAATATCTTATTAATCTAATTTCATCTTTTTCTAAGGAGATATCCAGTTGTTGCAGGGATGTTTTTAATTAGTTCATTCTTTGACAACTGATAGTTTCTGCCAGATTCATATGTAACTATGAATATGTATTCATATATATTACATTTAATATATGCAGAATTCTTTGAGTATATTTGCTTTTTGAGTTCTTAATAAGAAGGGGGTATACTTTGCTTAGCTGACATTACCTTGCATTCCTCCTAGGTAACCAACATAGCATTTATACCATATCATTTGTTTAGTCAATATTCACTAATTTAAAGTTAATTTTAATGTATAAATTGGGTCTGGACTAATATGGGCAAGATTTATATGGCCTGTGCTGATATAAAAAATAAAAATAGCACAAACACCATGAATGAGTGAATGGTGTGATGGAATTATTAAAGCACATTTACTATAGCTTTGATTACACTGGCTTGTTATGTACTTTTGTGTATACTGACAATTTATCTTATTAATGAACTTAACATTCTAGGACACCATTTTCTTTCAGCAGTACAGTATTTCTCAAAATGTGGTCTAGCAGAATCACAGAGCAAGAGTGTGATCCACTTACTATATTAGACTGTGTTTTTGTTTTTCCGGTACCAGGAATCAAACTCACAACCTCACGCTTGCCAGGCAGGCGCTGTGCCGCTGAGCTAAATCCCCAGCCCTTAGACTGTATGAAAGAGATCTTCCCAGAAGATACTGTGTTCAAAGAAATCTAGGACTCACTGGTTTGACAGGCTATCATTCGGATGTTGGGATGTCCTATCAAACAACAGTGAGGAGAGAAATTCAGGTTAGCATCCTTAGCACAGCCATCAACACTTGCAGGTCACACAACTTCCGAAAAATAAATGAACACTGAGCTAGGATTTGGATACTTGAGTCTTTAAATTCCAGTCCTCCGTTGAGGTGACCTCCAAGAGAGGAAGTAGAGAGAAGGAGAGAGAGAGCACATTCCAGTAGGACAGGGAGCCTTGCCAGCTGGTATCCTTTTCTCTGTATAAATTTAAATAACATTCAGGTAGCAGTTGCAGTGTGATTTTTGTCAACAGCTCAGAGCAGAGCGACCCTGTAAGAGATTTGGCTTGAGGTCCTTGTGCGGAAACTGCCGTCACTGCTGTTTGTAGGTTGTCTTGGCCACTCAACCAGTTGTTCACACCGACTGCCCGAGGGTTAGTGGATCTATCAACTTATGCTGAAGGCAACCAAGGAATTTGATTCAAAGTCATCTCTCAGTGTAGTCCGTAGGCCCTTCTAGATATTTATAAAATAAAAAAAATAGCCTTGACAGTTCCAGTTCGTGTGAGTGGTACTCTGCCAGAGTTTGAAAATCCAGCCTCAGGACGAGCTTCATCGCGAGATTCCAGAATACTCCAGCGTTTTCTCTTTGCAGTAATTCAGTTTGAATGAGAGCACACTAGGAGTATATAAACCATACAGCTGGTGTAAGCAGGGATAAAGCTGAGATCATCCCCAACTCTTCTGTGTGGCACCACCATTTTTTATTTCATACTGCTTGGAACTGAGAGCAATTAAAGCTCCCATAGCATGAAATGTTTTCATCAAGCAAGGCATTAAAAATACCAGCCTGTCAGAGCAGGAAGTGGACCCGTGCTTTACTGCAACTATTCTTCGGGTCCACTAGGGCATGACATGGTGAATAGCATTCATTTCATGCAATGAAAAAAGAAGGCCAACTTTGGCTTTAATCTTTATTATGAGAAGTCTAGTCCCTGTTGGAATGTAATGAGTGGATGCACCCCATTTAGCTTAAAGTAACAGATCTATATAGAGTTGTTAATTTGTAGATAAATATGGGTTTTCTACTGTTGATGTTTCTTGATCCACACAAAGTGGTTATATTAATACTGAAACATGATTAATCAATAGTTTGCTCTTTAAAAATACATCAGTAAGACTACCCAATTACCTTTAAGTAGATATCAAAGGGCACAAGCAATCTGACACACACTCAAAGTCCATTAGAAGCCACCAGACATATTAATTAAAATTTTTAGTTACAATGAACCTTACCCTGTGGGTAAAGAAAAAAAAAATTCTACTTTTGGTAACAGATAATTCTGGCTAACTGAAAAGAGGAAACTTGCAAATATAATTATGGACACAAAAAGGTCTTGGGGATTTCTGAGACTGTGAAATGTAGGGTGACTTCTTTTTACTGGAGTCCAGTAAGAAAAAGGGCTTGCACTCAGGATTGTGAGCTGAATGCGGAGGGCTTCTCTCCCATGTGTTGCAGGGAAGGAAGGAATTCTCAGATGTGACATTAAGCTTTGCAGAGGGAAATGGTTTTCACATGGTGCAGGTAAAATCTCACTTTAGATGAAAGCACAACAGAAGGAAACACCAAGACGTGGCGAACACAGCTCTTTCTCTATCCTGTGGCAGTCAAGTGTCATTGAACTTGATCCTTAGGGTTGCGGCAAATCCTCCCCAAAGCCCTCCACCCCCAGGCATCCCAGGCTGCCTGGTCCCTGCCAGCTTAGCTGCCATTTTTACTAATAGAAGCCTCCACATTTTTTGTTTTGTCATTTAGCAGCAGCAAGAATCTTCCCTTTCAAAGTTTGGTTCCCAAACTGTTGATGTTTCTTGAGGTCCTTGCATGGAAACTTTCTTGTAGCCCAGTAACATACATTTCTTGTCCTTGAAGACCTACATAATTAAACTATTCATTGGCCTGGCACTCAATGCTGACAGAGTCCAGCTGCTTAGAAAAGAGGCAAAAGAGGACAGAAGGCCAAGGCAGACAGGTGAATCTGTCCCCCCCCCCCATCCTTTGTCCTCATGTGCCAAGTTACATTTTGTCAGGAGAAAGAGCTTAAGTTCTAAAAGTACAGGCATATAAACTGTAGTATTATGCTCACTAGACAGAACTTAACAACCAAGACCTAGATGCCCGAAGAGTAACTTGCTTTCCTTGGTACCAATTCCATAGCTTCCTACATTTCTAATTGTGTTACTTTGTCAGTAAGGGACAGCCTCATCACATTTGAGGGGACAGTTAGAAGGAGACATACCTGAGACCTGCAGTGAAATATCACATATGTCCGTCACTCCTTTTGGAATATACCCCCTCGACACACACAGACATTTCCTTGGCGTCTCTCCCTGAGTCATTATCCAGCATGAACTATCCACTGAGAATCCTGTGAAGTGTAACTGATTGTCATTCAACGCAAGTGAAATCTTTAGGTGAGCATTAGTCACTGTTCAAGACATGTTAGCTTCAAGTGGAAGCAGTCAATTATAGACTAGAGGTTTTATGGCTACATTATTACCATCATACTATTAGGTTTTCAGCAGTAGCATTCTGTTTGATCGATCTGTCCCAGGACATTGATGGATAGCTTTGTTCTTTAAATGTCAAATATGTGGGACTTCTGTACTTTATGTGTTTACTGACACACTAATCTCCTCTAGATACCTTTCCCCCCTCTAGTGTTCATCCTTAGCAGGTGACTGATTCCATTCTTTACAAGACTGTAGGGCTTGTAATTAGATTTATAATTTCCTTTCTATTCTCTCTCAAATGCAGAAGTACTTCTGAGTTATTGGCATTTTAAAGAAATCTTCACCACACAAAGAGGATGTCTCATTGGTGTCAAGAAATAGATTTAGACATCTGCTTTATTTTTTTTTTCCCTTCTAACATTCAGATACCACATTAGAATGAATGAACAGTTTCAGGGTATATGTTGAATTTTCCAACTATGGCTCTGCATTGTTACGGTATTTGGCCTGTCTTTCCTAAAACCACATATATTAGATTTTCTTACAAATAGATTCCTAAGTCAAATTTCTGTCCTACATAAACTTCAACCTTCATCACTTTGAACTCCATATGTCACTAAATACAGTATTGTTCTACTTATAAGATGGAGCAGATCTTTTCGTGTAAAATCCTTCAAGGGCTTGTAGAAGACACTGAGGGATGGATTTCCTTTCAGTAAAAATGAATAGCTCTTAAATCTGGTGTTAAAGGTTATCGGTCCTACACAATAAATAAGCTAGAAACTTTGAGAAAGCCTTCTTCCTCACCCCAAAAGCCAACTGAATTTATTCTTCTTCTTTATTTTAAATTCAGACTTCTTGAAAGGAACACGGTGGTAGTGTCCCACTCCTCTCTCCCTGCTCCTACCGTAGGAACCGCATTATGCCATATTTTTCACCTCGGGAACGTTTTTAGTTCCCTTGGGCCACAGGGAGGAGACTGGCCAGTCTTTCCTGGTAAGGGAGGCAGCTCTAGACACATCAGAGGAAATTATCAGGAGCCATTCATTATTCATTTTTTAAGGCCAAAAGGTAAAATCTAATTAATATCTGTGTTTGGTAATACTGTGGTAGGAATGTGAAATCACAGAACTCTGGCTTCCTGTGATTCCCTCTGCGCCTTAAAACACAATTTCTTGTGATACCCAGCCTCACATATTAGTGCAGGGGATGGAGCCAGGCCATCCTCTAGGGCAGAAATCCACTGTGGCTTTCATCCTTCCATCACTTCCCACAGAAAGGTAGCACAAGTGGCCATTCTGAAGCTAGCGTTCCCTGCTTCTCTTGTCCCTGGTGCCCTCGCCAAAGGGTGACCCTGTATCTCTAGTGTGTGCCGGGTGCAGAGTACAGCATTAGCAGCTGGCCTGAGCCCGGCCCTTGTGCTGAATGTCACTCGGATTTCTCCAGGCACAAAGCTGATGGAATCATCCTGACCTCAACACTTGCTTTCAACTTCAGCTTTGCCCAGGGTTAAATGTAACTATTCAACTGGGCATTTCTCACAAGAACCAGCTAGAGTAAAGATCCAAATAAAAGGCACACTTTGAAGCTTGGAATTTTCGGTAGAGCTCATCCATTTTAACTAAACTATTCTTGCTATTGACTGAGTAAATAGCTAGGTGAAAATGGCAGCTTCTAGAAGGTGAGATTATTCTCATTTAGCCCTGGGCTCTTAATGTATATGAGGTCCCCATAATCAGGGACACAAACATACGTAAGTGACAAATGTGTGTGAGAAATGTACATTGTAGAAGTAGCCAAGCATGCTGTGTTACTCACCTGCCTGCACGGGCTCACAGCATCCTGGGGACAGGAGCCAGGTGGAGAGCACCCCCAGGGAAAGGTGGCTTGGTGCCCAGCATCATGAAGATGTAGCTGGATTTCCTCTGCAGTTCTTGCAGGAAATAAAACCATAGATTAAGTTGTAGAGTCACAGTGGAGGTCCTAAGGAATTTTAGTATAGAAATTCCAGGGTTTGACTTGGTCCTTGAGCTAATTGGTATAGTCCCTGAAATGGGCATCTAGCAAAAGTCATGCCAGGGCTCAAGGGGGTCAGTGTATGAGTGTGTTTGGAACCAATTTAAAGCTTGAAACAAAGTGAGCAGGAAGGCTTACCGATGGTCCATTAAAGTAAGACACAAGGGCTCACTAATGCATCTGATGATGGGTGTGCATTGATGCCCACTCTGCTGTCTGCTTCCTTTGCAACTCGTAGGCTACAGGGGCCTAGGAGAGGGTGTGTGTCTGTGGGGGTGGGTGCTACTAGCTTCTTTTGTCTTAGCCCACCTTGGGGGTATATGGACTACAGCCACCTGATAGATCTTACCTGGCCTTAATGGTGAAGTTACACCTGAAGCATGGGCAAAGAAAACTGTCTTGTCTACAAGATCATCAAAGAATGAATGAGCGAAGCACCTGTTGTGGATCACATTCCTGAAAAGATGACTAGAACCAACTAGAAAGTCAGGATTTAACAGGAAAATCAGTGAAGATGCAGGTCAATACTAAAAGGGAAAGGTTTAACTTAGCTAGCTAACACTAAGTCTAATGAATATCTGGGAGCTGTGTGAAAACAGATTCTCACGAGGTGGTTAGGTTCAGCTGCTGCTTGAAGGGACCGCTGAAATGCTCAAAACCTGTTTACACAAAAATATATCATAATCTTTACTTGGTGACCTAACAAATCTCATTAACCCAACTGGACAGGGAACTTCTTGAATGCAACAAAACATTTTTAAAAACATATAGAATCCAGAATTCACATACCTGAATAATTAAGATGGGCATGTCTTCCCCTCTGATCTTCCACAATACCAGCTTCACTACTCTAGAATTTTTGGCCAACTAGTGATTTTCTTGACCAGAGGTGCCCACAGCTTCTGGCTACTGTCTTTTATGAACACACATCCTGTATGTGCAAAGCACTGCCATTGTTGTTCGTGGAGCTTTCGTTTATCTTCCCAAAAGAAACAATGAGCTGAAGCAGATGAGTGATGGTTTCAAGGCTGTGGCGAAGGTAAAAGCCACTGCAGGTGGAGCAGCTTAATGGGGTATTAATTGGGAAGCAGGTGAAGGCAAATAGGTAGCACAGCAGGTATGTAAATAGGCTCGTGGGAGGAAAGGCATTGAATTCTATGCTCTTTAACTAAAAATAAAGACCTGATATTTAGCTTATCTTTGCTGAAATCCACACTGTGAGGGCCCTGACAACCACCGACATCATCAATGATTCATTATTATCTCAGCATCATCCGGGCTACTTAATAGGGTCTTCAGCCTCTTCTTTCTTCATTGTTTCAGTGGTTTCCTTGGCTTCAGTGTGCATGCTTTTCCTCCCTCTCTGTGTATCAGAGGCCAGAACAATTGCAAGTTGTGCAGTACTAGTGACATTGAGGTCTTTGCCGCCTCTTCTCTTTCTTCTGCCCTATCCAGTCAGAGGAAGGCAGCAAATGTACGCTATGACAGTGGATAAAGAACCTACCAAGAACACACACCTTCAAGTAAACGTTCTTCTTCCAGGCAGTCACTTTGAAAAGTGAAACGCTTATTCCAGGACTATCTTTGGCTCAAAGTGATTATTTTGGGAACTGATGTATCATCACCTATATGGAAAAAAATCTCCTTACTTACATTCATCACTTGTTTTCTGCTTTTAAGCATTACCCAACATCTCCTACTTTATTCTACACTCTTCATACCTAAATGACATTCAGCTTTTGAAAACCCATCCCTGTATCATTCTATATTTCTCTTCCAGTTAGTTCTCTTTGTAGCAATATGTTGGTGGAAAATGAGAGAAAATTTGGATTCTTTCTTATTTGGCTGGCCCACATTTGTTATTTCCTCTGGGGAGAAGCAACATTGGTTTTGAAGATGTATTCAGCCTTTTACATGGAAATAGCTAAATATCAGAGGAGCTTGCACAGGCTAAATATTAGTAGAGCTATACTTTGTACTCCATGAAATGAATTAGGTTTGTGTTATCATGCAGATCTTTTCCTGGAGTTGAAACACTCATTAATTCTACTGCTAATGAGATGTTAGCAATTAAATACCTTTAATTAATGAAAATCAGACAAAACCAAGGGCTCTTTTCTGAGTCTTTATAAACATCGGGAAAATATTTGTAGATCTCATTGTGCATTTTTGCTGTAAAAAGGACCACAAATCTAAGCGAGTTTTCTGGTTCAGAGAAAGTCATTAATAGATTTTAGTTTTAGAAAATAAAAGGAGTGGGCATCTTTGGATGTTATAAAGATTATCTGAGATTGGAAAAAAAAAGATGCTCGTAACTGAGAGCCGGTCCGACATGTAATAGCAAATTTCATGGTTGAAGATGCAACAGGATTGAGCACAATTAATAGTTCTGTAGCCGTCGTTGAGTTCTGGGGTAGGCCCCGAGCACATAATTAGATTATTAAAAATGGCCTGTCTTGGGCCCACTATTACTAAATTGAAATCCAATTATGCTTTTATGATTTTGCTGAAAAATATTTAGCTGTTTTGCCTGAGTCCTCCTAGAAGATCATTTCCTCTCCGCATCAGCATTTGCACATGTCACAATACATTTTCCAAACAAATCTGACCTCAATTATCTCAGAATCAATCTTACATTAGATAAAATATATTTTAATGAGTGTTTTTATGTCTAAGATCATATTTGTACCTCGCCATACTTGAGAAATTAAAATATGACGATGGGGATCTTTGCAGAAAATCTTTTTAATAGGAGGAGACATGCATGTTTTAGAAATAACTAAATTGTGCTATCTTAATACTGGGAAAGGCATTATGCTCAAATATGTGCCTGAGCTTGCTGCAAAAGACAAAGTTGGTGCAGTTTGCAGTAATTGGCACTGGAATGGTAATAAAGCAGTTGTTTGCAGAGATGGGCTCAGAAATTTCATGCACTCCTGCAGTGTGGATTTAAATGCTAAGTTAAATATTTATGAACCTGAGATTTTTTATAATTGATCATTGTATGATTTATACACTGTAATTATAATTAGGTTGAAAGAGATTTTAAAAAGCTAGTTTCCTGGTAGCCAAGGCCATTAAATAATGCTAAGCTGCCAAAATAAAAATTGGATGGGAACCCAGCCACCAAGTTCGAAGTGCCTGTCCCCTTATTTGCACACAAGTGAGACACAGCACCGTACCGGGCACGTCTCCTGAAGCACTGGTTCTTGCACCACCTGTGATCGTATTTCGTGCCTTTGATTCAAACCCAGTTGCACATAAACAAATAGAAAACTTCATGGATCCAGTGTATAACAAAGGAAAAGGTGGAGGAGGTTGGAAAGGTTAATTAAAAATGTAATGATCCCATTTGCTGAGACAGCACTATTAATCATAGTGCAGCAGCAAGCATGTGACTTGCACACCACTTATAGGAAACATCTAATTTTTTTAAGGTATAGAAGGTGGCAGCAGTGGGGGATGCAGGCAGGTGACACAGTACGTGCATTAAGGCAATGGAAGTGTAATGGATAAAGCTACTCCTTGACTGGTGAATGTTGAGAACCATCTTCACCAGACAGAAGAATTCTCTCCAAATTTAGAGATACTCAAAATGATTTCATTGCTGTCAGCGCCAGAGAAACTTGGGTATGGCTTGAGGCTTAATGTAGTTGGGTGAGGTATGAAAGAAAAAAGCAGGACTAGGAGGAAATTCATCATCGTGTAATACAATAGGTCTGAAACTGTGTGTGGATTACAAAATGCACTGCAAACAGCCAACACATGCATTTTAAATGTAATTTTTAGCACCCCAGCTGGAGAAGGCCAAGCTCTTGAAGGATCGATTACAAGGGTCATAACCTGGATGATCAGATTTGCCATCTGATCCACGTGGATATCAGATCAGACTTTCAACGGGAGCTTCCAGAAAAGCTTGTCTACCCCTGGGAAGATCTTGGCACCCTTTGCTCATTTTTTATTTGCTGGGATAACACATTAGAGAGAGCCTATTAGAAGAAGAACAGTAGTTATGTTAACATGGTAATTAATCAAGTCAGAGAGAAAGAAGGAACAAGTTGTGAATTCAGTTCTGCAACCCTAAAAAAGAAAGGCACAGAGCTATCCGGAAATTGGCAAGCCTTTGTAACAACATACTCTCCTTGAACTTTCTGCTTAATATATCACATCTCCTGCAGATTTGAATATATGTACTGCTTGATTCCACTTCATAATCTGTAGAAATGGGTCTCCGTTCCTTGCATGTATGTTTCATCCTGAATCATTTCAACTGGCTCCCTAGCACTGGTGTTTGCCAATACTGGTGGCATTTCTAAGTGTAAATAATGAGGGGCTGCGGGCCGTGGCGACAGCCTTTTTGATTTGGGACAGTGTGAGGATTGTATTTGGGATGAAGGCAGTCCCTTGCTCCAGAGGAATTTAGAATATGAAAGCTTCTCCTGCTGCATAATTTATCCCTGACATCTCCGCATCTCCCTGTGTTGAAGGGACCTTTACATTTGCTCTGCCTGTGGTTCAGGATTGAAATCATTGGTTCATGGACCCTGTGGAGCAGCAAACAGCTGAGAAGCCAGTGCCTTTGTGTGCATAGAGCCTCTGGCTCAAATTTTATTCTGTCTCTGATCATAATTTCATCCTAAATATTTGATGTTATAATCAGAAAAGGCCAAGTAGAGGATAGCCATCAAACCAAAGAATCTTAAAGTGTGAAGGAACTTCAGCTATCTCCTCTTACAAGTGGGGCAGCTGAGATCCACAAGGAAAAGCTGGCATTAAAAGGCACTCAGATGATTGGACCATATTTAAAACTCAAATCTCCTGCTTCCAAATCCATTGCTCCTTTCGTAGCACTTGACTGTTTGTATTCCATGTTTTGGGATCTGGCTCTCTCATTTTGATGAATTTTATCCCTGTCATGCCACAAAAAACAAGGAAGTTGCAGTCAGATGCCATCCCAGACAGAGAGGCTTAGAATGCCGCTAGAGAAAGCAATCTGTAACCTGCAAAGTAACGACGTGGTTGTGTCGAACTTGGAAATGAAAAGCTGGTGAAATGGCATTCTCTGTAATGTAGTGTGGGTCCTCACTGTAGAGGAACACATTAACTGAGTGCAGCCCACTCGCGTATGCCTTGCCCCCCTCAAAACAGATTTCTAGTAAACAGCCTTTATTCTGAGAACACTTCCCATTCAGACAGCGTCCCAGACATTCTACCAAGTTAAAGAATGAATAACAGCAGATGGAGGGAGAGATTAGAGTTGGAGGGGGGGGAAGCAATATCATAATGCTGAGCTCTGAAATGAGCTGTGGAGAGGATGGCATTGAAAGTTATGGTGAAGCTGTTCTAAAGCCTTCCCACACAGGCGACAAAGCGTTGTGCCCAGATCGTAAAGCCCAAGCCAGCTCCTGCTCCTCCTGCGAGTGTGAGCTGGTGGAGCCTGTGTGCGACTCTGCTGGGGGTAAATCGAGTTATTCTTTCCTCTCTTCCCTCTGCCCCGCAGTCACTGAAGTAGCAATTCTGTGAAATAGGGCATCTATTTCATAGATGTGAGGGATCAGACAGAAACTCCACTCACATGTATATGTCTTCTGTTTTTAGGAGTGTGTCTTTTGACCTGCATTGCTGCAGTATATTCCTTGGCCCAAGGAGAAGCTAGAAGTGGGTTTTTGAGGGATGAAGGAAAGAGGCAAAGAGAGAGCGGGGCTGAGGGTTACTTTTTATGTTCTCTGTGACTGTCCGTATGAGACCTTATTAACAAAGTCATGGTAGGGTATACATGAATCTCCTTTTTTCTAATACTTTTTAATGAACATTTATAAACATACAGAAGAGTAGAAAATATTTTATAGTTAACACATTGCCAGCTCTAAAACTCTATCATTAACATTTAAATATAGTTGCTTTGTTTTATTATTATTTCTTGCCATGGGATTTTACTCATGGGATTGAATGTAGCGCCTTGCCTATGCTAGGCAAGCACTCTGTCAGTGAGATAACGTCCTCGGCCCTGAAAGATGTTGCTTTGTGAGCATCCATCTGTCCATTCCTCAGGGATCAGTCCACCTCCCCTGAAGGCTTCAGCACACATATCGTCAACCAATGTTCAATATTTGTCCAGCTCCTTTCAAGGCAGTGTTTACGTGTGCACAGAACTTAAATATATGCTTCTGTCAGGATAAAGAACAAGAGCCAACCAAACACATCAACACCCAGCGAGCTCCCTCTCTTTCCATCCCAGCCAGTCTCCACTCCCAATCTCTAGAGCAACTACATTTGATTGTCTTCAGCATAAATTAGTTTTGTCTGTTCTAGAACTCCATGTCTCATCATATCTTGTGCATGTTTTGCATAAGCTTCTTATTTTTTCCACTCAGCATAGTGTAGCTGGATTCATCTATGCTACTGAGCATATCTATTGGTCCATTCTAATTTCTGAGTAGTATTCCATTGTGTGGATGGGCCATGGTTTCTTAAGCCATTTTCCTACTCATGGATACATGGCTTGTTACCACTATACTTTTAAGACAGTCTTAATCAAGGTCTTTTTGTGGACATGGGTTTTCATTTCACTTACATAAATACCTGTGAGTACAAGTTTTAAATCATAAGGTGAATGTATGTCCAGTTGTATAAAAAGTTGCATAATGTTTTCCCAAAGTGGTTGGGTTATTTCATACTCCTCCTAACAATGTGTGATAATTCTAGGAGTGCAACACTTTTTTACAACAGTTTTTGGTGTTCATCTTTAATTTTAACCATTGTACTTGGCAGGTAGTACATCTCATTTGTGGTATTATTTAGCATTTTCACCCATAATTAATCACGTTGAAAAATTTTACTATGCTTATTGGATATATGTGTGTGTGTGTGTGTGTGTGTATATATACACACACATACACACATATATATATACATGCATGTGTATAAATATATATTCAGATACTTAGCTTTTTTTCAATACTTGGAATTAAACCCAGGACCTTTTACATGTTAGAAGAGTATTTTGACACTGAACTGCAACTCCAGCCCCAACTTTTTAGTTTTGAGACTATATTATACATATTTGATGTGGATATATTTCTAAGTTCTGTCTTCTATTGTTTTATCATGCTATCATGATACCTGTAGCTTTATAGTAAATCTAGAAATCAGTGTGAAGTCCTTCAACTTTGTTATTCTTGTTCGAGTTGCTTTGGTGTTTCTGTATCCTTTGCATTTTCATATAAATTTTAGAATCTACTTCCAAAACATTAGGGTTTGCACATATTTTACATCTTGATTATATTGAGTTTTCTGATCCATGGACATGGTATATATTTCCATTTATTAGATATTTTTAAATTTTATCAGCAGTTTTTTTTTTTGGTTTTCAGTGTAGAAGTCTTGCATATATTTTGTTAAATTCATTCCTAAGTGTTTTTATTTTTTATTATTTGGTTCTATTTTAGGTAGAATTACATTTTAAACTTTCCTAATTTTTCTGCAGCTAACATATAAAAGTGATGAATATGTTAATTTTGTTAATTATCTTGGTTTAGTCATTCCACAATGTCAAACATATACATATATATATATGAATATATCAGAATATCACATTTTAGCTCATAAATATATGCAAGTTTTAAATTAAAAATAACATTAAGTGAAATTTCTAAACTCAGAAAGTACAATTGATTTTTGTACATTAACTTTGTTTCCTTTGACTTTACCAGATTCTTTTATTCATCCTAGTGGAAATGTCTTCCTTTCCGATCTCTGTCTTGCTTTCTTTCCATTGTCTTATTGGACAGGCTAGGATTTCCTGTGCAGTATTGTCTGTAAATGGTAAGGATGGGCAGTTTTTGTTCCTAACCTTATGGGGAGAGAGTTAATACTTTGGCATGAGATGAACCTTTTAGTCAATGGGTTTTTTACAACAACTTCTTTATTAGATTGAGGAGATTCTTTTCTGTTTTGCATTTGCTGAATATATTTTACAATGAATGAGTGTTGAAATTTGTGTTTTTTTCTTTGTCTACTGAAATAATCTTATAGTTTTTCTCTTATATTCTGTCAATGTGGTAAATTTCATCAATTTTTAAATATTAAAACAGTCTTGCATTCTTGGGATAAGCATAGCCATAATGCATTATCCTTAATATAGTGTTTTGGTAAATACAGTTGACTAAAACCTCAAGAATTTTGCATTCATCTTTGTAAGAAATATCAGTCTATTATTTTCTTTTTTGTTTTTGTTAGGTTCTTACATTTGGATAAAGCTAGTCTTACATATCAAATTGAAAGGCTCATAGAAATATTTTGTGTGAATAAGGGTCAAAAAAAGGGGGAATCACACATTGACCTGTGCATTGGAAAGGAATTAATCATTTTTGCCCCTCTGAATATGCCAGGTTGTACATTCTGAAATTTGTCACAAACACTGAAATAATGGGAAGCAGATGGTTGGACTTGGATATTGATAAAAATAGAATCAGTAGAAAATGAGGCAAAGTCACACTCACTGCTACATGAAGTTAAGTTTGAGCAATTGGTTTAGATGATGTACATAGTTTAACCTGTTTCTACTTTGCATAAAGTTTTCCTTTTAAAATATTGCTTTTATTTTTTGATACCATTAAGAAGAAAAAGTTAAGACCTAGATTATATAACCTAACCCTAGCAAACATTTATAACAAAAAATGTATACACGAGGCCGATTTTTCTCTCCCCTGGTACTGGGAATTGAACCCCAGGAGCTTTTCCACTAAACCACATCCCAAGTCCTTTTAATATTTTTGTTTTGTTTTGTTTCTGGTTTTTTTTTCTGGTACCGGGAATCGAATTCACGACATCGTGCTTTCCAGGCAGGTGCTGTGCCGCTGAGCTAAATCCCCATCCCTGTCCTTTTAATATTTTTTAATTTTAGCCAGGATCTTGCTAAATTGCCCAGACTAACCTAGAACTTATTGTCCCCTGCCTCTGTCTCATGAGTAGCTAGGGTTATAGTCCTCTACCAGCACACCCAGCCAAGGCCAATTTTTAAAGCTTGCATATTATTATGTGGATTACTTCCAAACAAAACGAAATTTCGTGGATGCCATGTGTTAACTTTTATTACTTGTTTTACTATGTTATTCGAAATTTATAAACATAAAAAGCTTTTATTCTTTGCACTTACATAACTGTAAAAGCAAGACACAGAAGTTAAGTACAAACAAAACTTGGAAGACCATGTAATGCATGCTAATAACATTATTTTGGAGAGGGGATGGTATTGTTTTGCTGAAATGAAATTGATGCATTGGATCTGAACGCTGCCCTCAGCATCAGCATGGGTCCCTTTGGCTTTGGCGGGCCTGAGTTCCATGGTGCCATGTGAGGATTTCATTCTTCTGCCATTTTCTCCATTTCAGTTTTATGTGCATCACACAGGCGTCAGTCCACCTCTGTGCTCTGTTCTTTTCCTTTTAGCTAGAGGTTATAAAGTGCTGTTTATTGGATACCAGTGCAGATATAAACGCAGTTAACAAAATCATGTATATGGCCATATCCAGCCTTAAAGACCTAACCTAGATGATATGTAGTTTTATTAATTTCTTTTAGGATACCGTAAAAATACAAAGTTTAGAAACCTAGAGAATAGCATGCCTTCAAGAATATACTGTCAATCAGTGTCTGTGGGCACAGTCCCCAACATTAGAAGAGAAGAGAAGGTGACTAGAAGGGCCCACCAGGCTTGGAGACCCGATATTCATGTCAGGGTGCGTGATGGCAGTTTCCCACTTTGAGTCCTGAGGACCTGAGGGTGCAGCAGAGACAAGCAGGCTTGGTGAAAGCATGACGGAGCGTCTGCGACAGGTGTGCTCCCAGGACCCAGAGAGCTGCTGTGCCGGTGCACCCCACCCAACAAGGTGGAGCCCTCTCCTTCGCTGCCTTGTGTGTTCGTTGTGTTGAACTCAGGTGTCACAGGCAGGCCCAGAGCTGAACCTTGGGCGCAGTGAAACACGGCTTGTGGTGCCAGGGCACAAAGTCGTTTCAGTTTTTGGATTTTCTTAAAGCAAGGGGCATCTTCTGTAGAACGGGGAGTTCTGCTTTCTTTGAAATGTAAGACTGACTTTGTGTGCCCTTCAGTTTTCTATTTTTTAAAAAGGAAATTTTAGTAGCATTCATCATGTGATCTGCCCTCTTGACAAAACTTTAAACCCACAGTACAGTATTGATCACTACAGACAGGATGTTGGACAGCAGGACACTAGGGCTTGTTCAATTTGACATGGCTGCAACTTTATTCTCTTGGAAAAGCAACTCGTCATCCCTCTACCCGAGTGTCTTCTACTCTCTGACCCTATGAGTTTGAGTGTTTGAGATTTCTCTTATAAGAAAAATCACTTATAAGTGCAATCATGCAGCATTTGTGCTTCCATGAATGGCTTATTTCATTTAGCCTAGTATCTTCAGGGTTTATGTATGTTGTCATGGATTGTAGGAGTTTCATCTTTTTCAAGGCAGAATAATATTCCACATGCCCTTTAGACGTGCAGTGAATCTGCCTTTTTATCCCCACCCAGTCCAGATGGACCTTCCCCTCTCTTGTCAATTCTCTGCTTGTTCTCTGTCAGCCTTTGTAATTTCCCAAATGCCCTCTTCAACTGGGACTGTATCAGTAGAAGGAAAAGAAGCCATGGAATCTACAGGGAAGCTGAGGTCTGAACAGGAACTCTCTTGGAGTTGCAGCTGCGCAGTGTCCCAGTGCTTGCCTGCTGCCTCCCTGCCCTCACCGGTACGCTTGCCGTCCGTCTTCCAGGGCCACCTTGTCAGTTGGCTCTAGAAGCTTTTCTCATCACTCCCTTCTCTTTGTACTAACACCTTTAGGTGGGGAGCATAATTGTCTTTATCCACTCATTTGTATGTTTGCCCACTAGACGAGGCCCTGGCCGGGATGCCCAGGCACTCAGTGGACCCTGGCTCCCTGTGCTCTGTCTAGACAGCACAGGGGCAGCCCGACAGTGGACAGCACTGCTTGTCCAGCACCGGTGGCACAAGAAGGCAGCATATGCTTTGTAAGATGCTAAAGCCCATGGTTTGTGAGCGATTGAAATTCCATCCAAAATCCTAGGCAAATTTTCCTAATCAAAAACTCCAGTGGTCGTAGAGCCAACATTTGTATTTGGTGAGTTAAGTGGTAATTGAGGTTTACACACTTTTATGTGATTTTTTTTTTCCCCTGGTTTTTTTCCAATGGGCTGTGAGCTGAAACTTAAACACAGCATCCTCATAGTTGCTTCTTTCTGTTTAGAGAGGCTGGCATAATATTTTGTCTTCTGGGCTCAAATAACCATGTAATTACTGTATAATCATATAGTAATTAGCATGTACTATATGCATTTATTACATAATTATATTCCTGGAGGATTGCATGGCAATTATACTTGCATTCGGCGTATCATTTTATATACTGTATCCTGAACAAGTATGTAATTTGTTGCTGTTTTCTTTGATCCTAATTTCAGTTTACCAAGCAGGAGCTGGAAACAGTTTCTTGTTGCCTGTGTGCTGGAGCTGTGCAGGTGCCTGAGCTCCTCTGGCCTCACTTCATTGCACTTATTTACACATTGCTGGGAATATAGGGACTTGTGTGCTGCTGTGGTCTCCCTGGGCTTGCAGTCTAGACACCTTCTCCTTGTTAAAGTCATTATTAGCTTGAGAATTCCTCTGGTTCTAGAGCTGCCTGCATAGCCAGGTGAATGGCAAGATCCCAGTAGAGACACTGGGTCTGAGAAGATCCAGAGCTGAGCACCGTTATCATACCTGTCTTTCTCTGCTTTGCAGTGGAGCACATTCCCAAAGGGAACAACTGCCTGGATGCAGCCAAGGCCTGCAACCTCGATGACACCTGCAAGAAGTACAGGTCTGCATACATCACCCCATGCACCACCAGCATGTCCAACGATGTCTGCAACCGCCGCAAGTGCCACAAGGCCCTCCGCCAGTTCTTCGACAAGGTCCCAGCCAAGCACAGCTACGGAATGCTCTTCTGCTCCTGCCGGGATATTGCCTGCACAGAGCGGCGGCGACAGACCATCGTGCCTGTGTGCTCCTATGAAGAGCGGGAGAAGCCTAACTGCTTGAATTTGCAGGACTCCTGCAAGACCAATTACATCTGCAGGTAAGCGCTGCAGCCGGAGGTGCAGGGGTTGTTGGCTGTGGTGGCGGCGGCGAGGTTAGCGGACATTGCACCTACCAGGAACTGGTTTTCTGTGTTGCTGTCGGGGCAGAAAATGAGGCGAGGGCTCTTTCTATCAATGGATTGGTCAGAATCAGACCTAAAACGTGGCTTCTCTCAGCTGTTCAGGCTTCCGCCCTGGGGACTTCCCGTTTTTAACAGGAGACTGCTTTTAGAGGGCTGGAATTGGGACAATACCACTGCGTGTCTTAAGTACCTCTGAGGTGAGGGTGTCTCCTGGATGAGGTAAGTTTGCAGGCATATGCCCAGTCTGGAGGGCATGCCAGGGGTTAAGTGTGTCAGGAGAGGAGCTAGGTGCAGATCTGGAGACTCTTGTTCTTAGGGACAGAAAAGTGGAAGAGACCAGCCAGAGGGAGTGAGCTGTGTCCAGCCTGGGAGGTCAGCTCTGAGGACACCTGGGTCTCTTCTAGGTCAGTCTGTGGCTGTGAAGAGTGGGTAATTCCCACTCACCTCTTCTTCCGGCTTGCAGCCTGTGTCACAAATCCTGCTGAGCCTGAGAGCTGTTGAAAAACCTGCACTTTCTTTTCCTTTTTGGTCATTTGTTAATTTATTTTAATGTTTGAAGGAGTTTGTAAACATACTCTCTGTTCTTAAAAAGAGGAAGCAGTATAGAACTGGGTAGGGTGAAAAGAAAGTCCTCCTTCTTTCTCTTCCCTCTCACCCTCAGCCTTCCGATGACCACTGTTGAGAATTTGAAATATGTCCTCCCAGAACTGAGGGTTGAATTCAGTTGCTAATCAAAACAAGTAGATTTGGTGATCACAAATTGAGTCTTTGTACACTAAGGTTATACACGCGCCTTGTGCAGAAGAGCAGACAGGGTCCCAGGTGGGAGATTCAGACAGGCATCATATTGGATGACACATGCACATTGTCCCCCGGGTAGGATGCAGGAGCCTTCAGGGAATACCTTCGCTGACAGCATCCTCCTCACGCAGTTAGTGTGAAGCAGGGTAGGTGAGCATGTAACTAGGTGATTATTTTCCTATACAGTTCTCATTTCAAAAGAAGCAAGAGCAGGCAAATGTGGTATGTTGAGGATTATAGTCAGCTGAGCTTGTGATCCATTTGTTTTATTCTGATAGAATGACATCCGTTCTTTCTCTCTTTTTAAAGTACTTTTTTATTTTATAAAAAACCAAAATTTTATAAGACACTAAAAATATTTAATACACTGTATATCATTGTCTTCAAAGTAGTTACTTAGAGTTCAAGACATAGACAACAAGATTCTCTCTTACAAAGAAAAAACAAACAGATAAGAGCAGTAAACTTTCTTTTCAGTGAACTAACAAACTCTAATAGCAACAAAGGAAAAGTGAAAATCCCTCTTATCTATATAATCACTTTGAAGATTTTCTAGGAATGATACTCATCTCCTTTTTTTTTTTAATTGGAAGCAGGTGAGCTGATGTATGAGGAGAGCTTCAGATAACCAGGCATCACAGGAGTGGTTTGCGTGTCGGGAGCAGTCAGGTGTTCCTGTGTACTGCTCCAAAGATTCTTCCTCACGTTCAATCTCTGGCTGGCCCCCTCATTTCCGAGGACCAGGCTGTGGGCTAGGAGCAGGAATAGGTGTGCTAGACAGGTCCTGAGGACCACACAGGGCCTCAGTGAGCCAGCCAGCCAAGGGGTCAAACTCCCGTGCTAAAGGTAAATGCAGCTGAGAAACAGGACAGGCAGAAGCTGTGGGAGCTTGGCCCAGGGTGCAGGGATCAGAGGGAGCAGGGAATTCTGAAATTCTTGGAAGACTGCTGGATCCCAAATCCAAATTCCTAGGCCCTTTCCCCCATGGAGCAGAAAGGAACCCCCTTCCACAAACAAGACTGATTTTTTTCAGGGTCTGTACTTGGTTTAAAGCCAGACCCTTCCTCCCAAAAATGCAGGATGGAAGGGAGGGGCGAGCCAAGTGACCTGGGCTCTTGGTCCTGCCTGGAGAAGGGAAGCTGTATAGGGCTGAGATGGAACAGTAGCTAAGCCTTTGTTAAGCAAAGGCTGGTGGGTGGGAGAGGGACCTTTCTTCTCACAGGTGTATTTTATTCAGAAGGTCCAGAGAAGGTCTGTGAGCCTCCTACACAGGCCAAAAGCACATCCTGGAGGTTAATTTGCATTCCCCAGTCTATTTTGCAGAGAGAGTCCTTGGAGTTCAGTAGATCAGATTGCTTTCCTACTAATCAGTAATGACAATAGCCAAGATTCTGGGAACTTGGAGGGCTCTGGGGTGATGGTCAGAGGAACCTGTAGATAGAAGGATGCTTTGGCTGTGTCTGGGGCTCAGATTAACCTGGTAGAAGGACAGGTTCCAGAACAGCGACACCCTGGGTAGCAGGGACAGACGTAGCGGGCGGGGCAGAAATATATAACAGACTCGGGGCAGCCCTTGCCTAACATAGTAACTCATGCCAAGGTCGGGGTGCAGTGTGCAGTGGGCTGAAGGCTCCCTGGACTGGGTTGTACGTGGAGACAGTCTTTATAGTCCTGTCACGCTTCTAGAGCTCAGAGGCTATTTGATAATCCAGAGCTGGGCAACCCAGGGGCCTTTACCAGGTAAAATTTGTCTCCGTGTGATTGATGGGCTTTGAGTCTTTCCTGAGAAGGTGAATCAGGGACTTCCCCTGGTGTTACCTGTTGTTATTTAGCCCATAATTTCTTTCTAGAGCCTGGACTTATTACTCATGATTACCTCCTCCCTGTCCAATGTGGTAAATGTAATTTGAGCTGCTAGGTTGGCTAGCAGTGTTTTCTCTTTCATCAGATTTTATTAGTCTTGTCTTTAATTTTATGCCTTTTATTCCATCCTTTCTCAATCTGTCTCTGGGAGGCTGTTGTACAACTACTCAGGCAGCAGCTGGTCCTGGCTGGAGTCGGGTTCGAGGGTTTCTGGTTGCAGTCCCTGCAGCCCCGGTACAGCGCTGCCTGCCCTGATGACTTAGGCCTCCTTTGAATTCTCCAAAGGAATGGATGCCAGGAGGGGGAAAATTGTTTCCTAAACACCACGTTCTTTGAAAGCTCACACTTTCACATGCTCTGTTTCCATCTTCACATCAGCGCCTATCAAAGAGCTGCTCAAGCTCATTAAAACTTCCCCGAATGAAATGTTTTCCGACTCATCGCCTTCAGGTTTCCTTCCTCGGGGTCCCGTGGTAGCTCTGCACAAAACCTGTGCTTTTCTGCCTGTGCCTTCAAACGGATGAGAGGCAACAAGAGCTTTTCCTTTTGACTTTGTTTTCCTTTTCCTTTTTTCCCTTTTAGGAAAGCCGCCAGGTTCTTTTCCTCTTGGGGTAGTTGGGAAAGGGGGGTCCTTCCCTGTTCCGACCTCCAAGCTTGTCTATTGCAAAGCAAGCACGGAGGTGTTATTAGAAGGCTGTGATGAAATTTAAAAGCTTCACATTCCCCTCCTGGAGCACGGCATCTCCCCTGCTAGCTTTCTTCTGGTTGCTTTTCTTACTGCCTGGAAAGATGTCACAACTGAGTTTGGCCAAAAGGAAGCATCTCCCTTTGTTCCAGATGCAAACTGTTTTTTATATATAATTTAAATTTATATCTTACCTCTTTACTCCCAAACTCTCACCACCAGGGCACTAAGTCAGGATGCCATAAATTTATTGCTCTCTCTCCTGTCTTTTCTAATGAACCACATAGGTGCCCTAGGTAGGCTTTATGCTCTCCTGTTCCCATCTGAGAATCACAGAGGTACGTTCCAATCTCATGCTGCTTCCAGACCCCACAACCCTGCCGAAAAAGAGGGAGTCTAGGGCTATGGAACATCCCACCTAGGTGCCTAGTAGCTTTAGTTGCTTCCATAAGCTGTCCCTGTTGAGAAGAGCCCAGTGTCTGCTTGGTGGCTTGGCGGCTGTGGCCATCTTGGTCATTTTGCACATGCAGCAGAGGTTCTGTGTCCTTGGGCAGCAGAGTAACAGTTCTTACTGCAAACTCATGTGTACAGCCTTTGTTTCCCAAAGCATGACAGTGTGTCCTCATAGAGCTGGGTCCCAAAGGGAGCTGGGTCCCATTGAGAGCCAGCTTCCACCTGGGACAGTAGTACAGGCTGTCCCTTTCCTGGCCCTGTGCTTCTAGGGGAAATTGAGTTGCATTTGCATTCAGCAGTGCTAGGATATTTCATTCTTTCTAGAAAGACTCTGATACTGTTGAACATCAGAAAGGAAGGGGTCAAGGGCTCTATGCCGACTTTGTCCCCAAGCCTTTCATGCCCTACTGGAGATATACCTCCTCATCCATGTGCCCAGCTCTGCATCCTCAGAGTTTCCAGAAATGATGTCTTTGATCAAGTCACCAAGTACATGGTTCTGTCTTTCCCCAAAGAAGCAGGATCCTATAATTATATTCTGGAAGCCTTGGGGATTTTTAGAAGAACCAGCAAGCATTCCTTGGTACATTTCTGTAAGGAGAGCACATAAAGTTTCTCAGCCTCTGCCCTGCATCAGTATCACATTTTCACTCTGGAGTGATCCTGTTTTGTGTAAAGGAAAGGTACTGTTGTTCATTCGTTAACTGGGGCCATTAGAGAAACAAGTCACAAAACAATGCAGCAAATTTCTGCTCCAGCAACTTATTTGGTCCAGCAGTGGTGCTGTACTTTTCAGAGGTAAGAACTGTGTTTAATTTGCCTGGAGTCAGACCCCTTTTGCACTATGGATCTTAGAGATTAAGGATCTCCTCCACTTCTTCGGCTTAAACTCCAGAGTCAAAACTGGATTTTACATCACTGTATGGGTGATTGTCTTGACATGTGACAAATGTGGGAGAAAATGGCTCAGAGGATAATTAATACCTAAAACTAGATGGGTAGATTAATTTGGCACTTAATTTTATTTTACGCTGATTCATTCACAAATGGAAATCAGCAATTAGACAATGCAAACTTTTGAACCATGCAAAGAAAGGTTCGGGAATATGAGGAAATACAAGTAAAACATTTTCCAGTTCATTTGAGCAGTTTTCATTTCAAATGATTACATGGATGTTTGTAGCAATGCAGTCAGAGTACCAAATGGCTTGTTTTTAATGTGCCCACCTGTGAGAGCTGCCTGCCACCCTGTGTGCTCTGCAGATGGGGTGAACTCATGTCCATGCATGCAGAGGATCCATCGGGATCCTCTGACATCTGCTGGCACCCTTGTCTTCTTTGATTGCATCAAGCAGGAGAGCGTTCTTCTTGCTGGATCCTTTGGACCTGTACTCACAGCCTGCTCCTCATGATGTACAGCTGTTCAGCACCCCTCACCTGAGTAACAGGAGCTGTGAGTCAGAGGAGCCAGCTACACCCTGCTCCACCTTGTCACCTTGTGTCTCTTTCCTTATCTTTCCTTTGGCAGAAGCCTTGTGAAGCCATTTGTCTATTCCTGCTGGAGCCTGTCACTAAAAACACCTAACTAGATTTACTCCACGTTCTCCCTCTCTCCAGCTGGCCCCTCCTTGTCCAAGGTCAGGGTCTTTGCCTCACTTTTTCCTGCCCTTCCTCCGCCTGTCCATATCCTCTCAAAGTCACTTTTGCCACTCTTGACTTGGAGACAGAGAGAATCAGAAATTCTTGTTCTTTACATTTGCCTATTGTGTTGGTTATAGGATCCATGTGGACAGATGGAATTTGGGCACCAGGATTGTATTTTCCCACTTTTAAGTATTAAAACACATGGAAAAAAAATTAGAATTGAATGAGATCATCTCAGGAAGGCAGTGAGGGTCGCAGGAACTTTACTCAGATCAGGCCTTGTTGGCTGAGAACAAGGGGAATGAAGCAGAAGAGGGGAGGTTGAGTGTTAGGGGAATAAGGTGAGTGGAGGGGACTGTTTAGGAAAAAGAGGGAGAAAACTCTCTGGGCTTAGAAGACAAGACACTGGGACCTCTTGTAACATGTGAGCTGTGAGATTTTATCCATCAAAGGTCTGGAGAGTATTGGAGGAGATTTGTTGAATGGAGTAGATGAGAGATTTTTTTTTTTTAAAGGGTCAGAGAGAGCAGGGCAAAAATTTGGGGGATGTGATAGATGACATGAAAGGTGCTTACTACATATTTGCTGAATGAATAAATGAGTGAATAATTTAAAAACATGATTGGATTTCAGAGTAAGAGCCTGGTGCATGGTGGGGGTAGATTTTTAGAATCAGCCACGTAAAGGTTGTTGAAGATACTTTGTAGGATTTGTTCCTTAGGGACAGTGGGTGAGAAGAGAAGTAGGCCAAAGGCTGAACCTTGGGGACACCAAAGTTAGGTGGACAGAATCTGAAGTTAGAGAAACAACCAAAGACCTTGGCAAAGCGGAGGGGCGAGAGAGTCATAAGAAAAAAAAAGGAGTGTAGCTACTAGTGTCAGTTATTCAGAAGGGGAGAACTTAGAGGAAACTGGATTTAACATGTAGAAAGTCTATCCCTGCATCCATTCTTCTTTCTATTTGTCCCTCCTTCCATGTATACACCCATCTGGCTGTCCATCTATTTATTCCATCTTCTGTCTACTCACTGTTATTCACCTATCCTTCTATTGACCCATCGATCCTTTCATCTATCCCTTCATCCATTCTTCCCTGCTACCCTTCTCTCATCTTTCTGTTCCTCCATCTGTCCCTCCCTCCATCCTTCCTTCCTTCCTTCCTTCCTTCCTTCCTTCCTTCCTTCCTTCCATCTGTCCATCCATCTATCCACCCATCCATCCATCCTTCCTTCCATCCATCCATCCATCCATCCATCCATCCATCTATCCATCTGTCCATCTGGGCTACATTTACTATACTGGGAATAATAACTTCATATCTCATCCACAGTGCAGACATGACAGACACACAGTTACTGCAGCAGGGCATCACAGTTTCTGGTCAGAAATGTACAAGTTGCTTTTGGAGAACAGGGATGGGAAAAGCCAGCCCACTTGGCTGTCAGCAAGGCCTGCTGGAGGAGATGCCATTTGAGCTGGACCAGTGGCATAGATAAGACCAGCCATGTAGTCACAGTTCAGAAGTCAAGAGCTATGGTGAGGGAGAAATGGAGATAAAATAACAGCCCATCAAGGGGCGTTGATGAGTGGCATTAGATTACACACCTCACTAATGTAGTCTCTGATGAACTCAGTCACCCTGTAAGGGGAGGAGCAGTGGACATCTATCTGGGGGGGCACCCATATTCCCTGGGCCAAAGCTAGGAATCAACCCGGGCATGCTAAGTCTGAAACCTGGTTGTTGTCACTAGTTCCCCGTAGCTCTCTGTCGTGACAAGAATACAATGTTCTCACACTGTTCAGCCTTATTCCCTTCAGTTCCAGACAGCCAGAATGATAATCCCGGCCAGCCTCGAGTCCAGACGCCCTTTATGGCCCAGTAACTAAGACAGCATCAATTTGAAAGAGAGTCTTTACAGAGCTAGAACATAATGTCCATCAGAGCCACTTCACTTTGTTTTAAAAATAAAAAATGCTACTCAGGTAATACATGCTCATTAAGTTCTTACTTTAATTTCTTCCTGAGCACTAGTTGCTTATTATAGAGTGGGTGCTCTGTGACAGCTTCCTGATTTTGAAAGAATTGCTTCTACAAATGGGAAAAATATCTTCCCAGACTACACTGATCTTTAAGCGTTATTAACTTGACTATTTACCTGGGCAGTTTGTGTGACAGTTAGGGTCTGTCTTGGTTACTTTTCTCTTGTTGCTGGGACAAAATATCTGACGCCCAAAATTAAGGAAGGAACGGTTTATTTCTCTTACAGTTTGTGGAGGTTTCAGTCCATACTTGGCAGATTACAAGGCAGAGTGGCACATGGCAGAGGGCTACAGCTCATGGCGGCAGAACACAGCAAAAGCAACAAGCACAAAAGGGAGGAATGGTCGTAAGCAGCCTCTTCCTCTCCCTTACATATGCAAACTTCCACCCCAGGGCAGGTGTAGCTCTCACACCCATAATCAATCAAACTCTAAAAGCCTGCCCCATGACCGCATGAGGCTTTGGGGGGACACACAGACACAAACCATAACAGGGTCCCAGACTGAGGCTCACCCAGTTTGATACTGAACTCCCTGCTGCACTGTCTTACGCATTCAGAGTCCTTGCCCCTCACTCGCCCAAAGGTGATGGGCCTCTGGATCCTGACCATCTCTTACAGGATAGATGAATTCTTTGCTGTCACAGGATGACACCGGCTCTAAATAATCCGTGGTTATGGCCTCTGCTGAGGTCATCCAGGAGTTTTGCCCTCCTCCCACCTCTCTGCCCTGTGCTCACTTCATTCATCATCCGGAAACCCTCTGTTTTGTGGATTGTACCTTACTATAGTGCTGGCCACTGCTGTGCTGGGGGAAGGACCTCAGGATCACTCAGCAAATGCTGAAGCGGAGAATTGGGAGGGAACTTGGAAGGGGTTTCCAGGTCCCTGGACCTCAGACCACCAAGTCTAACAATAGGGGCAGCTGAGAGAGATCTCAGTTGATCCCCTCTGCTGCTCTGTGTAGCTCATTCCTCTTCAGCGGGGCCCCTTCTGCTCTGCCCGCTGGCTCTTTCTTGTACAAGCAACCCTGAAATTCATAGGCAGAGTAACCCAGCCTCACGCTCTCTAAAGCTGAGATCTAAGCCCAACCTTTCCCCATTCTAATCGCAAAAGAAATGGATGCTTCTGTTACACACATCTCTCTTTTCAAAGTTGTTTTGTCTACTAAGTAAGAAATGGGGTACAAAAGAATGAGAAGCATGGAGACCCCAACATTTTTAAGGGGTTGCCATCGGCCATCCCCTCAGCTTGCAGGGTTCGATGGCGTCCTATGCTCATGGCAGGTTGCCCTATAAACTGCGGGTGTTCTGGCCCGCACAGCAGACAGTATTTCTGACTTTTGGTCATGCATGATTTGTATTTGACATGGCACACACAGCCAGAGACACAGAGCAGTCTCGTTTTTGTGCTTGAAAATCTGTCCTTTTAGTTACTGGTGGCTGAGGAGTATTCCAGGAAAGTTTTCCTGTGTTTAATTAGCATCTTCTGACTTGAGGAGGACACTGAGGAGGGCAGGGCTGGGCTAGGCAGTGTAAACACCAGGTCACCTCCTTCAGAGTGAGGGCTTTTCCCACTCTGGGGCCCAGAAACCTGCCTGAACTTTTCACAGTGTGAGTTGGAATGAGGAGCAGGAGTCAGTTCTCACCACCACAAAGTGTGCAGGCCAGCGTATATCACGCCCACCCCCCACCCCAAGTTAGGTATCCTGCAGGCACATTGGCATTTACATTTCTAGGAGCCATTTCCCACTCAGCGAATGGGAAATTACCTTGTAATTTCCAAAGGTAATTAATTATGCAGAAAATATTGCGTCCCTCCCCCAAAAAACCCAAGAATGTAAAAAGAACTATCAATGTGAAAAGTCCCCTGGGAAATTTTTTCTGACCCCTCATTGCTGTCAATGTAGGTCTTTGTGAGTGAGGCAGAACTG
Source organism: Chinchilla lanigera (assembly GCF_000276665.1). Taxonomy (NCBI): domain Eukaryota; kingdom Metazoa; phylum Chordata; class Mammalia; order Rodentia; family Chinchillidae; genus Chinchilla; species Chinchilla lanigera. The sequence continues at coordinate 20,913,497 of NW_004955431.1, read as the reverse complement.
GTCAGAGTTGTGAACTGGTCACCACTTGCACTGTGGTTATGAAGTGGGCAGCTGGAGACCTCAGTTTCCTTTCTATGAATGGAGGTGACAGTGCCATCCTGACAGGGGTCGCCCTGAGGGTTTGACGAAGCAAGTACCTCAGCAGAAAACGCTCAGTAATATTTGTCTCTTTCATCTTCATTTTTTTCTACAAGGTTTTACCAAAAAGAACAAAGAAAGATTTAAGATTTTGAATGTAACTTTCCCAACAATAGCAGACAGAGACTTTTAGAGTAGGTTGGGGCTGCAGAGGTGCAGGTGTTTGTTTCTGTATGCTCCTATGCACCCGCAGCATTAAGCAGCATGTGGAAAGGCCAGTGCCGTCCCTAAGCCTTATGCCTCACTCTCTTTTTTTTTTTTTTTTTCCCTCCGGTACCGGGAACCGAACTCTCGACCTTGCGCTTGCCAGGCAGGCGCTTTGCCGCTGAGCTAAATCCCCAGCCCCTGCCTCACTCTCTTTTCAGTGTTTGTACCACCAGGGAAAGCTGGAGGGTGGAGGCAAGACAGACAAAGTCCGGAGGTGACTGGAGCACATACCATCTCAAGAACATTTCTATCCAAAATACACAATTATTGACATGCAAAGATACACAGAGAGATGTGAGTGTAGCCAACCGCAAGAATGCTGAGCACAGCACAGACTGAGTAGTGAAATCCACTATTGTGGAGAATGAACAGGCGGGGCGGGGGCCGTGGCAGCCTCTTGGGCATGTGCCACCTCAGTGACCCGGAGTAACCGTGAATCAGGGGCATCTGAGTCAGTTATGTGAGGGAGCCCGCAAAGGGCAGTCACTGACTCAGTGAGGAGCCTTCCTCCCACGGTATGGTTCTGCGTGTGAATCAGCCAGTCGTTCTGTTAGGATGCGAGCCGCAACCAGGGGCAGAGTGGCTTATCCAGGACTCAGGAACTCAGAATCTGCAGAGCCGGGGACATCATTGCTGGCAAGCGCGGATGACGCCGATGTTGGTGAGGTGATGATGAGCAACATTTACTTGACATTTACTCGGTGCCAGGCATTGTGCCTTGCTCTTTCCAGCAACTCTGGGAGTGGGAGCTGTCCTTATCCTCATCGCAGTGTTGAGGACGTGAGATCTGGAGCGACTTCGATGTCATCCAAGCGGTGCAGCTGGCACTCGAGCTCTGAGGTTCTGGTGAGCTGCAGAGCCTGTGTTCTCAAATGCTGGGGTGCCCACTTCCGGGAAGAGAGTGGGTATCTTTCCTCCACCCACATGACTGCCACAAACACACAGGGCGAGCGCAGTTAGATGCTGGAGATGACTGTTTTAAGTAAGGCGTCTTCCATCCTTGTCAAGATAAGTCTTAACTACCTCTTGGCAAATGTACTGCATTTGTCATTGAAACAGTGGTTTTCAAGTGTTTTTGTTTTTTTTTTTACTTTTGGACTCCTCTTACATTCTTGAAAATTGCTAAGGTTCCCAGAGGGCTTTCTTATGGGTTAAATCTATTGATATTTACTATATTGGATCAAAGCTTAAGAAATGTTTCTGTATCCATCCCTTCATTTAAAAATAACATCAAGGAGCCCATTACATGTTACTACAAATAACAAAAGCTATTTTTATTAGAAATCACTATGTTTTCCAAAAGAACAAAGAAGATTTAGGGAAAAGCATGACAGTTTTATACTTTTACAAATTTAGTGCTTGGCTAGAAAACAACTGGGTTTTTTTTTTTTTCATCGGCTTTTGTAATTTTTCACACCATGTGGCCTTTGGCAAAACTCCATGGTTCTCTCCTGAGAGAGTGACAGTAAGCAAGGTGACTTAGCTCTTTGTGGAACCTGGGAAACAGTCCTCACTGACAGCCTGGACAGGCTCTTTGAGCACTGCTGAGCCTCACTTTGAGATCTGCTGCACCAGATGGAACGGGATAATGTTTGCACAGGAGTAGTGCGCGCTAGCATTCCCGAGGCCTCCTTAACCAAGACTGTGCGGCCTGTGACTGCACTGCGCCCAGCAGGCCAGCTGCAGCAGGTGAGGCCTTGGAGCATCTGTGGGAGCAGGGCACGGGAGCCGTGCCGTGTACAAATGGGTGGAGAGATTAGAGACTCACTGAGCTTCTACTGTCAGTTGTGGCAAGCTGCAGTAGGTAACTGCTGTATTTCCTTGGAGAGATGCCCTCCCGAGAGACAGCACCTTCGCTGATGGTCCTTTTTTCCAGCACACTGGAGGATTTTACCATTGTATTTTGTTTGGTCAGGCTGATGAGTTCAGACTCTCTGTGTTCACAAAGATTGGGCAGAACTTTTCTCTTTGGTGGGGATTTGGGCAGGGGGCCCCAGGTAGCCCCGTGGCTGGTTGGTATACCTTGATGTGCACCATTTCAGGCACAGCACCTCTCTGCGTTTCCTGCCCCTTGTCATTTGGCAGGGTGAGAAAAAGGATTTCACTGACACTGATCTTGGGTCAACTCTTACAATTGAGAATGACAGGAAGCTGGATTTTCAGGATTGCTGGGAGAACCCAGCAACTGCAATTCCTACTGCAGAGGTAATAGGCTCCATGTAACAACTTGGAAGTCTTTAGATTAGGGATTTTGGGAAGGGTATTGCCATCTTTCCAAGAAAGCTCATTCCATTAAAGAATCAGGGTACTGTTCTAGAAAACTTTTCTGTGGAATGAGCAAAGAGCAAGTGGGAAAACATGTCACTCCATAAAAAAACTGAATCATGTTTTGCTACAAATAGTTCAATTACATTTATTTTTTGCTTCTTGTATTGGCTGGATTTTTATTATTGCTGATGGTTGGTTCATTTAGTGGTTCTGCAGGACTAGAGCATCAGTTGTTTCGCAGAGTCCTGAGGGTCAGAAATGGGTGAGGTCCCTTCAGTACTGAGGAGACAAACAAGAACAGTCACTAGTGCTGTATCAGAACACCCCAAAGGAAGAGTGGGCTCGTGGAGGTCCCAGAACTGTCATCCTAGAGGGTGGTGGCTCTCCAGCTTTAGCCTGTTCCTTCTGTGTGAGGTGCAAGGTGGGGTCTGAGAACTTGCAGTAGCTTTCCTAGGCTGGTGGCCTCACTCTGCCCTTAAAGGGGTCTCACAAGCTGAGAGTGAGAAGTACCTGGCACCGGATCAACACTGCTGGGTACTGAGGCATGGAGGAACTTGGGAGAAGGTGGGAGTGGCTGGGGTGTGGGCTGCCAGGCCAGCTGAGGAGTTGGGCACAGGGAGAGTGTCACACCTCAGGAAATCAGAGCTCTGAGCAGAAACAACACTTAAGTGTGCCGTGTGGAAGGCTATGAGGACTCCCTTGAAGGGGTCTAATGGCCAGGTGATAGCTCCTCCCACACACAGGATATTGATACAGTAACCATTAGTCTGTTTATTTGCTGCCCAGGCTGGCCCCCTTTTCCATTCAGACCTTGCTCTTGCTGCACATGAGGAAGAAGACAATTCATTGTCCATAGGTTGACTTTGGCCCCTGTCATCCACTTGGCTAAGTTATACCTGCAAACATAAAGCCAAACAGAGGAGTTCAGGGCAACCATTAGAAAAGAAATCCTCCATCCAAAATGATCTGCAGAGCAGTGTTTGACCTGAGCTATTCAAATAAGAAAAGCGGGCATATTTTATTCTGCTCTTCTTGTCACCTGTTTCCTTTGATTATCAGGAGAGGACGTGGGCTGAGGGCTCTCTGCACCCCACCCTCAGTATTCTCAGTGCAGAGAAAGCAGGAGGAGTGTGTTGCAGGTGAACAAGAGGTGCCATCGAATATTTTTTGTCCATGGGATTCCATTGCCAGCCCAGATAAGAGCATGCCTTTCCAAGGAGCCAGGTTAGGTGTTCAGAACCCGGATGGAGTCTTCTCCCCTTGTCAGGTCTGTCCTCCTTGGCTGAGGGTCCTGAGGAGCCCATCTGTTTCTTCTGCCCTGTCTGCTCTTGTGAAGGAGGAGTGGGTCCTGGCCCGTGCTGTTCCCATGTGGCTGGAGAGAAACGGCCTGTAGGGGAGCATCTGGGGAGCAGGAACAGCAGCACTATCCCCAGCATGTTACTGCGCACTAAATTCTATTCATTATATCAGGTTTTCGGCTTTAACACTGGGTACTGCTCTGGGGAGAAGGCGCTGAACACCTGCCTTTGTGCACGGGGATGCTGAGATGCAGGTGCATAGAGCATAGCAGCAAGGCAGTGGGGATTTGGTCTGATTCAGGTCTTATGCCTTTCCCAGGATGCATAGCACCCACTAAGGCTGGGAAGGGTCTGCGGGTGTGTCTGCCCTTCCAAGTAGATGGTCCGTTCCTGTCAATCTCTGCCAGAAGCCTCCTGCCTCTGCCTCAGGAGTGATCATAGCAGGGAAAGAAGGACGTTAGGAGTCTGCTGGTTTCTCCCCATGGGCTTGGGGAGCCCTGCTTAGGAGAGGCAGGGCCTTGTCCCAGATGACTTCGCTGCACACGTCACAGGATTGCATTTGAGACATGCCAAACAGTAACAATAGATATTATATTTTTATGTTTTTAAACTATGAACACTATTAAACAAAAAGAATGCCTACTAATTCTGTTATTGCGCTTTATTTGGCCCAGTAAAGATCACCTAAATCTGATTTGAGCTTCCACAAGAGCACAGAATTCACATCAAAATGGCAACAAAAGTCCAAACATTAAAATGAAATCACTGAACATTAATTTGGCCAATGCTGTGGGGCTACTTTTCTAAACCTGGCTCTAACTCCGTCCAGATTGGGCCCTAATAGCCTCACCTGTGAAATAACACTAGCTGACTGGCAAGGTTTCTGTATATTTAATGACTCAGGCTGTCCAGCGTTAGGTGCAGTGACACCTTCTAAGTCAAAGTATTTGTTATAAGTACAGTGTCTGGAACAGTTACACTTGGGCTAGCATTTCTCCTTGTCTGTCCCTGTTATGCTGCTGAACCTATAATACTAAGAGGTCTGTGATGAGAGATGGTCTGTAAGTGACTGCAGCCATAGTGCGTGAAAGTATATTCATTCATTCATTCATTCATTCATTCAGCACAGTTTACTAAATGTCTACTTTGTGTGGGTCATAATTCTATGTGCTTGCCTTTTTCCTGGTATGGGGAAGATTATAAACAAAGTGCAGACATAAAATTAAAAGTGATGGAAAGGAGGAACGGGCAGCAAGCTTGATTGCTGGCCTCCACTCAGGCCTCAACCAGCAAGGAGACTTGGCGGGAAGGCTCAGAAGAAGCCTGTGGGATCTCTGGATTGCGTCTTTGGGTGTGAGATCTTTGAGATCACTCAACTAGGCAGAGAAGAGGAGGATGAGTTTCTGGAAAATTGCTTTTATATATCATGGAAATCACCTTCGTCCTTAAGAAAAAGGGGGTGTGTAGATTTAAATGCAGCTATGAGAGTTTTAGGTAAAACATAGAAAATGGGACTAGGTATGGGGTACTGTTGGGCAGATAATAATAAGGATGAAAATGCATTACCAAGAAGAGTTTCAGATTTTGCAAAAACGGGAATTATCATCTTATTGCAATGGAGTAATTTATTCTTTTGACATACAGCACCACAGTTCCCTGCCTCCTGAGCAATAGTGATATTCTGTATGCCCTATCTAGGAAGGAAGATATTACGAACTACTTGTTTGCTAAGCTCAAAGTCTCTGTTGACTTTAAAACAACTTGCTTAGAAGAAAAATGGCCTAGTGTATATTTACTGTTGAATATCATTTTCCTGAGGAAGTCTGCAAGCCCATTAAAGATTAATAGTGGATCTTATTTTCATATGTTTCTGTTTAAAGTTTGTTCATGAAGGGCAGGTCGGGAGCCATTCAGACATCCATTTGCTTTCTCATTGCCCACCCTTCCCAGGACACTCAGAAGCCAGGCTCCTTTAATATGTGCCAGGTGAGTTAACATTCTACTAAGCGGAGCGTGGGGTCTAGGCTCCACAGAGGTAGTTAGGAGGCTCGCCTTTTGCAGGGACGGCCAAGAATCAAGGGGCAAGGGGAGGAGTTTTGCAAATTATTAAAGTTTAAAAAGCCTGTGCATTTTAAAACTTTCATCTTCTGAGAGCCTAAAGAATCAGGATTTGACTGAAGTAAGAAGCATTTCAAATAGCTTCTAGAATTTACTTGTTTTTTTTTTTTCCCAAAGCTAACTAGAATTCTGGGTCTCTTACTATAAACATCAAGATGCTAAGTTGCCTATGTCCACTTTTCTTTCTGAGAGTAGTCAGCACCTCCCTTAATGGACACAGGCCTGGTGATTCAATTGCCAGATCAACAGAGGACAGCATAGTGGGACCACAGGGAGTGATCTGTAGAACTACCTGAGCTTGTTTCCAGGGTCAAAAAGTAACAAGAGATATCTCTTTGGTTTTGAAGGTAGAAATGAGCCTGGTATCAGTCATGATATTATTGAGCACATGCAGACCCCAGACACATGGATCACTGGGCTTCGGCCAAAGTATTCCACAAGTTATCAGCAGGTGAATTCTAGAAGAAATACCGGTGTGGTCATCTATGCCTTAGGACTTCAGAGAGGAGTCAAGGTCACTGTGGATGCTCTGGGCTGATCTGAACAAAATAGAAGACAACAGATTCCTCAGTGAGAAATCAGAAGAGTTGTATACAAGTGCTGGGTCCTAGGTACTCCTAAGCCTGCCAGTAACATTTAAAGGATATTCTGACAGCTTGAATATATTAAGGTCCAGAGAAATTAAGATACTTGCCTCAGATACCACAGGCAGCATGTGTTTGAATTGAAAAATAACTTCAGTGTATGTATTCAAAATCCCTGCTTTAAGCGTTTTGTGGTGGTGCACACCTCTAACCACTTGGGTAGCAGAAGCAGGAGAATGAGAAGATCAAGGCCAGCCTAGGCTACCTAGTGAAGCCCTGTCTCAAAAAAAAATTCCTACTATATACCACTGCTTAATGTTTTAGTTTTCTGTTCCTAATGGTAGTGTTAACAGATTACCACAGATTTGATGGTTTTTTTTTTTTCCCTCCGGTACCGGGAACCGAACTCACGACCTTGTGCTTGCCAGGCAGGTGCTTTTGCCGCTGAGCTAAATCCCCAGCCCCTGACTTGATGGTTTTTAGCAAGATGAATCTATCCTTTCATGGGTGTGTAGGTCAGAAGTGTACCCTGTGTCTCACTGGGCAGAAATAAAGCTGTCTGCAGGGCTCAGTTTCTTCGGAGGCCCAGGGAGTGCCCATACCCTTTCCTTTATGCTGCTCTCATTGGCTTATGCTGCTTCCTCCATCTTCAAAACCAGCAAAGGCCAGCTGAGTCTTCCATATATATCAGCCTGACTTTCTTACCTGTCTCCCTTTTCCCTTGCGATTACGTTGGGCCCAGCCACACAATCTAGAGTAGCCTCCCTACCTCAAGATCCACAACCTCAGTCACGTTTGCAAAGTCCCCTTAGGCATGTAAGGTCACATGTTCTTAGGTTCCATGGACTAGACTGTGAACATCTTCGGGTGTGAAAGATGCTCCACAGGTAAATCTTTGGCTTAGCACAAGTAGTTTGTCTTCTGTGCATCTGTACCGGCCTGCATTCCTATCATTGTACACATACTGACACTCACAATTTAAAGAAGGAAACATTTAATTTGACTCACATTTTAAGGAGATTCAGTCCATAGTCACTGGCTTCAAAGCAGAAATATCATAGAATAGTGGGTGAACTTTATGTCCAGGGTTTGTGAACAGTTGACATGGATCCCCCTAGAGATGTAGACTGAATATGAGACAGCCTCCGAAATCTGCTCCTGAAGGTGGAAGGACCTGTTGAATTCTCTGCGAAGCAAATGAATTCACACCCTTGTGATCTAGACTTTTAAGATGAAAATGGGTTGAACATCTAGATTTCTATTTTTCTTGGTGGCCCAGTGTCACAAAAATCAATTTTTAATTTTTCTGTGCATAAATATCGAAGCTTATTGGATGAGCTCTACTCTTAAAGAGTTTTAGCACATTTGCCAGCTGAAGTTATCTGAGCAGACAACTACTGGATAACCACCAAGAGCTTTATAATTGTTTCGTCATCCAGAAAAGCTTTCAATTTCTTTTCTCCTTCGATTTCTTCTCTTAAAAACAAGTACTGCCAAAGCTAGATTTTCTGCACTAATGGACATAGTGTGGCCTCAGTAATAAAAACAATGTTATGTGAATCGGAGATGCCCCATAGGATTGTCCGTGATCTTTGTACGCTCCCGTTACTGTACACAGTGTTTTTCTCCTGCAGTCCTCAGTTTGTGCATTGGGAGAGAGTGGCTGAGGGCCGTGGAGGGGGAGTCCCTGCTGAAGGGCAGCTCAGGGTCATTGGATCAGAGTCCGCTGAAAACGCCTTCTAATTTGGGATGGATTCCCTAGCCAATGCCCAAGAGCTGCTGTTTTAAATTTGCAGGGTAGAAAGTCACCATCAAGTCCTGTCAGCTGCCTGGTACATGCCGACTGACGGCTGTCAGCGTTCATGCCAGGTGGCTTCAGGGGTTACTGAAGTTGATCACTTGCTGGCCTGACTCCCTTGGGGGCTCCTGCAGTGAGGTGTGATTGGAAAGGCTAAGGAAACATCGCCGCCCTTCCCTGCAGCCCGCTTTCTCTGAACTGTCAGGCTGGAACAAGTCCCATAGAAAGACACAGGGATGGAAGCTGCAAACTGCCCAGTGTTGCCTCCTCCGTCAGAGCCTCTGAGGGGAGAGCTCAGAGCAGTGACGGCAGCTTCCTGTGATCCACATGCTGGACAGATTACAAGCAGACACCTTGCAGCCAGGAGCTGCCAGGGAGCCTGGCTGAGGAGCCAGAGGAGCAGCAGTGATGCGGGTGTCCCTGGGGCTTGTTAAACGTCATGCGTCCTCCCATATCCCAGGATGAGGCCGAGCACGCATCTGGGGAGGAAGGGCAGGTGCTGATCTCTACTTGGCTACAGCGGCCTTCCTGTCCCAGGAAGCAAAGTCCTTAGCAAAATCGCAGAATCTTCTTGAGCCTTGTGGTGCTGGTTCCCAACATGTGGCTACGCTCTGGCCGAGTCACCATGCGGGCTTCAGTTGGCCCACGCTTAGTCATTTTAACCTCAGTGAAGGGGCTGATGAGCAAAAATGTGCGAGCTCTGTGCATCTGTGCCTGGAATGTGTGGCTCTGTGCTGGGACCTTCACTTCAGCGTGGCCATGCTGCCTTGTTTCCCACACTCACTGTCCACCCCTCAGCTCCCCAGCCTGCTCCCAGGTGGAAGCAGGAAGGAAGCGTGCACAGCACCAAGTGAGGAATCATGACGCAAAATCGTACTTCTTGCAAAATGTTTTTAATATGGGCTCTGATTTCCTGAAAGATGCTTTCCAGATGTGCGTTGCAGTGGGCTGCTGGAGGATAAGGGCTAAGGTAATTTTCTAAAAACAGAAAGAGGCAAAATCTGTTTTGTGTCACTGAACCAGACAATTCCCATTCCAGTGTTCTAGCTTTGTCGTCTGTGGTCTAATATTAGCAGTGTGTTTTTCAAGTTGTTTTTATTCCACGTAAGATAGTAGAAGTATTAACAAACTTACTGATATTTAGTCATTGGAAAAATATGTTGTTTCCGCTATGCTTCTGAGGAAAGGTAGCTTTTCTTAAAGTGTCTTTATGCTATGAGTTCATACGAGGGAAAGGCTTTAAATTACACTTCAAGATTCCAGATTTGGATGTCTCAGATTGGTTTGGTCAAAGCTGAGGTCTTCGGTTATGTAGATGTTGCCTGTTCTGTGTATATAAAATAAAGACTGGAAGAAGACAGTCCAAAATGTGTGTTTCTGTGTTAAGTTTGCTGTGCGTTTTTACAAGAAGGACTTAACAATAGAATGGGCCATGAGTTGGAGAGAAAAGTGAAGGGGAGGAGATAAAACTGTATTGGACACCTAGTGTATTGAGGAACTCTGTATAATTGTCATATGAGTCTCACAGAAGCCATTTGAAGTGACTCTGCATAGCATTGATTCTATTTTCCAGGGGAAGAAACTGTGGCTCGAAGGGATTAAGTACGCTGAGGGCTAAGAGCATCAGAGATGGAGCTGGCAGCAGGTGCTCTGAATCCTGTACTTTATTTTACCCACTATATTTGACTTCCTTGAACAGAGTCACTATGGATGTTTAGAAATCAAATGATTTGAATTGAAATTCGAGACTTTGAAATCCTAGTGTGCACATTGGGTTCAGAGAAAACTTCCAGTGATTTCTTGTAGACATAGATCAGTAAAGCAATTCTGTCCCAAAGTGTTGGGTTTCCACCGGGTAGGCAAGTCCTACACTCCTGTATGGAGTTTGGTAGGGTCAAAAAGATGTATGTTGAGAAGGGAGCCTAATTTGCTGACGGAAATGCCTTTTCTTGGGTAGAGTTCTGTCTGCATACTCTGGCTCCCACGTGGTCCTGCACAGCATTCTGAGTGCCTACTGCATCTCTAATGGCAGTGGGACATGAGTGATAAGTCTGTACAACTTAGTCAGCAGTGGCACATACAGCGACCGTGCCCTTGATGACTTCAGGGAGATCCCAGGGAAATTAAAGTTGAACAGTCCACATTGCTCCCCTGCTGGGCTCTTAAAGGCAGCTGGCAAGTCCTCCTCCAGTGCATGCCATCTGTGGTCACCTGCCATGGGCCTCTGAGCAGGTGCTTCATCTCTTTGGCTTGCAGTTCTCTTATATGTGAGATGAGAGGATTGACTAGAAAAGTCTTGTTCTCTGGACTCAAAGGTGACCAAAGTCTTGACATTAAAATCACAGTTAATAGCAGAATGGAATGTGGGTAAGAATAACAATTATACTTTGAAAACAAAAGTGGTTTCTGTTTTTTTGTTTTCCTGGGCTGCTTTGAATGTCCCATATACTATTGAGATTTAAGCAGGGAAATCCCAGAGCGAAGAAGTTAAGCAACATACTCAGGGGCTCTGGCTAATTAACATCAAAGCCTGGTTCCCATTCAGGTTCTCACAATTCCTAGTTCAGGCTCATTCCACCAGCCACACAGCTCCTGCCCAAGTACGGGCTTTGTTCTGGAAAAACATTTAAAGGATTATGATAATCCAGGATGAATTAAACTAAGTATTACTGATATACATTCTACCTGTTCTCCATAACATTATTTTCCCAAACAATCACAGAAAAAAATACAGAAATCCCCCCCCACACTGTCAAAAGACAATCTGTTATTTGACAAGACTTTTCTAAATTTTATTATTATAATCATTTTTCTATTTCCAGTTAGCAGCTTGCTTCCTTTAATATGATATTTTCTGCATAAGCCACTGTTTGTGCAAATTTCCTAAGGCCATTTCAGCATTTACCAGCGTTCTCTGCCTCTTAAAGAGTGGGAGATTTTTCTCTTACCGAGGGCAATACATTTTTACATTAGTGCCTATTCATTTCTTTTTTATTTTCTCAGAGAAAAAACAATCAGAGCTCATCACTGCTGTAGTCATGGAGATTTCATGTCTCCAGAAGAAATCCAATTGTGGAGTTTTTTTGTTAACCCCACACTGGACATTTAAGATTCCTTGTTTGAATTACAGCAACCCAGGCAGGGAAGCCACTGAAACCAATTACAGTGTGATTCATGATCCAGTGTGTGTGTGTGTGTGTGTGTGTGTGTGTGTGTGTGGTGGTAGGGGGCTGCGCATAAGGGGCTGTCCTGAGCTGCTAGAGCTGTGCATACAGTAGGTGTTCAGGCAGTGATTGGTAACTGGGCAGATGTGGGAGCTAATGCTTTAAACACCTATAGACTTTTAGCTTTTCAGAATACTGTGTACTCAACACAGCCACTAGCAAATCTGTCACTTCCTTGCCAGCCTGTTCTTTCCTGTCTTTCCCCTGTCAGCACCTCTCTCTGCTGAGCAGTCCATACTCTGATTCCTTCTTCAGGCTGCCAGCTCCTTACTGCTTTGTGAGTTCCACTCTAGAGAAATCTACTTCTATCAGCTACTTCCCCATCTCTGGGAAAAATAGCCAACACCTGCAACTGAAAGGAGGCGAGGATTGTTTGTTGGAGCTTGATTTTCAAAGGGTTCAGTCCGTGGTCGGTTGATTCAAGGCAAAATGGCACGGCAAAAGGGTTTGGTGAAGGAAGGCTGCTCACCTCATGGCAGCCAGGAAGCAGAGAAAGAAGGGAGGAACAAGAGACAGGAATATACCCTTCCTGGTCATGCACCCAGAGACCTACCTGCAACCAGCCTCCCACACACACACATGGCACATTCACCTACTGGACTCATCAACGGATTAATCCACTGATGTGTACAGCACTCCCATGTTCCAGCCAGTTAGCTTCCAAACACAGAAGCATTTGGGGGGACATTTTCCATCTAAATAGCACTACTATTCCACACTTCCTCCCGTCCTCCTTTCCCTCTAGCTGTCAGTGCTTTGCTCTAGTTCCTAGCTGCAGTATCCTAGGAAACCACTCTCCCACCTTCGGCCATTTCCCATTCTCTCCATGGCTGTTCTAGCAATGAGACACAGAGTAGGTCCTAAACAAATCTTCGCTGAGTAGCCGAGAGGTCCATGAATCTCCCTAAAATTTAATCATACTACTTCTTGGCTTTAAGTGCTTCAGGACCTCCCACTGTCTTTGGGACAAAATCCAAACCTGCCACTCAAGGTTCTTTGAGGCTCCCAGCACCACCTCCCACCTGAACCATTTGTATCCCAGGGCCCGGCCATCAAGAGGAATACCTGCCAGTGCTCCTGCAAGACATGTGTTAGGTGTAACGGCTGACTAAATTCTGGCTCTGGAGGCAGATGGAAAGTGGCTACAACCTGGAGGGGTCACCCTTGTCCATGCCACAGGTTCCTCATCTGTGCAATGGGGTTGATGGTATCATCACCTAGTAAGCTTGTTGTGTGGATTAGATGTGTGAATTCATGTTAAGCACTCCAGTCCATGCCCGGTACAAACACTCTCTCCATACTTGGTACCTTGCAATGATTGTGATAGTCATTATCGTATGCTGTTTCCTTTGACCTGCAATAGGCTCCTCCACCTTTGCCTGGTCAATTCTTCCCTATTCTTTCCACTTCAGTCCCCCAAATATGACCTTTCTGAAATTGGTTTTGGTAGCTAGCCGCGGACAGTTACAGACATAAGTGAGGATTCAGAATGTGTGGATTTAAATCCTGATTCTACTGGTACTGCTCTCCTCTAGTCTAACCTTACAAACTTGATTTCTTTATCTGTAAAATTAGGATAATAAAATAACAGTACCTTCCTCTTTAGAGTTGTCAGGAAAATATGTAGTTTGTAAAACCTATTTAACATCTACTGAAAGTTTCATTTATGTTTGGTCTTCTTTTTCTTAGCAGACTTTCTTACCTTACATCAAAAACTCACCATTATAATTATAATCCTTTTACTTGTTGCTCTTGGCCTCTGGACCACTCATTACTTAAGTTTAAAGATTAGGGTCTTTTTCATCATTATATCACAAGTGCTTGACATATCATTCAGTCAGTGGGACAGGGAAGAATCTAGCTATTTGGTCAATGAACGTGATCCATTGCACGAAGTCCTGTGACAGAGAGCTGTAATGGGAAGGGAAGATGTCATGCAGGAAGAGGCCTCAGAGGGAGGTGCTTTTCTTTTAGAAAATACTGAAGACTGAAGGTTTACTGGCATTACACTCCTTCACTTCGTACCAAGGAAATAGAAGAGGAAGCCTGCTCTCCAAGGGTGGGCCCTCAAATCCCAAGACATGACACGCTTTTTCGGTGCGCTTGACTCTATCACAGTGGCTCTCTGACAGCATTGTGAATTAATAGTTAATTAATTCTTGAAGGACAACACAAAGTCTTGGTTTGAAACATATGCTGATAACAGTGGCATGAATACTGCTACCATGGTGTATCACGTTAGCATTGTGATGTCAGCTAACTGCCAAATGCCTCAGAACTGACCCACTAGCTAGCAGTGAGCTGGCTCCAGCCTACCACTGTCAAACTTCCTGCTTCATTTTTTTCTTCCTCTAAAATGGAATCCTATAATGTGGCCACTCTGTCTCTGAGTGGTAACATGGGAAGAGGGTGTCAAGTGTGGAAATGCGGATGTTGTAAGCTTGTCTGCTCGCTCTTATTTTGAAATGCTTCCTGTCTATGGACTGTGTTGGTGTTAAGGCTGGCATCTGTGCCCACAGTGTCCTCTCAAAATGCAGCTGTCCGGGTTCTGCTCAGGGTATATTTTGTTTTACCCTCCCAAGCAGGACTATGCTTTTTGCAACAGACTGACTCAATTAGCCTTTCATTCCAGAGTCCATTTGCAAGTCAGTTCTGAGGCTGTTAAGCACGATGAGTCTGGTGGCATTAGCCTTGCACTGAAGGACAGTAATCCTCACTGCGGTGTTGTTGAGTTAATAGGCTGTTCTAGAAACTCCGAGAAACAGGAGATGCATCTCAGGGGGACGGGCAAGGCACGAGGGGCTTCCTAGTCAGAGATCTGCTCAGTCCAAATTGTTTGTGAAACTGGAACTCCAGCTGCCTGGACCACAGTTGCCCTTTGTGAAGTTAGAAGCCCAGCACCGCTAGATCATTAACTTTCATGAGCAGGAGAATTCTTCTGAAATTAACACTCCATCCAAGCTGGATGCCATCAGAGCCAGTTGAGTAAGCCTGAGCCACCTTTGGGGATTTCCTCCAAACAAAAATAAATCCTTCAGCCAGACTATAGAAAATAGCCAGGTTTTGTATCCTTTGGTGTATTCGGTTAAAATCAGAAAACACCAGTGAGGCGTGCACTGTGGGTAAGATCCAGGCCCATAGATGCAGTCACACACGAGCTCCATAGGGAAGATTTTGCCAGGCCACTTCGCTTCAGCACATGGCCCTGCTTGGGAGGTGTTACAGAGGGTCTTTCTGAGAAGTGTCAGGTGCTGTGTAAAGCAAATAAAGCAGGTCTTCCAGAGTCTGCCCCAGGCATTGACTGTGATGGGCCAAGCACCTAGAACATACAGAGGTCCCCAGATAGGCACAGGTTGGGAGGTGTAGGCATAGCTGGCTACAGAGTTGAAGGAGAGAACCACATGAACATCGTGCTCCTTGTGAAGAGCACTGTGAACTTAGATCATTTATCAAGCTTTTTAATGCCTCTTCTAGTTAAAAATATAGGGAATGGATATTGAAGGTGTTTTCTATAGACCTTTACAAAGCTTTGTGATTCCCCACACATCTCCCTCACTAAGCCAAGTTTGTTGCTATCATAAAGTATGCTAAGTAAATGCAATTTCTTGGGTGGAAAAAGAAAGAAGTAAAAAAAAATGGATATGTCCGCAGACAACTCAGGGGTGAGCTAAAGATAGAAGAAAACTGAGATAACGCCCCATTGTCTACCCATAATTGCCAAATAATTTAAATTCTCCTGAAGTCTATTGTGTTCTCCCATAGAAACAGAGCTGTTGTCTGCTGAGATGACCTCAGAGGTCACCCAGTTCTCAGTCAGGATTTCTCCAACAATGTCCTCTTCAGACTGAGAAACAGCCAACTGGCCACAGAGAGCTCCCTTCCTCCCCAGACCAGCATATCTGTGGCTTTTTCTCCACTTCTGGGTCTCCACAACCTCACCGCTAACCAGGGCTTCCGGATGGACTGCGTCAGCCCCGGGAGAGCTCCTAAAGCGCAGACAGAGCTGCCCTTTGACCAGCCACAAACCCACTACCCACAGCAAGCCTTACCCATCTTTCTCACCTTTCGCATTGGTTCTTCAAAGGCAGGCTCCTCAGTGCTCCTGGGCTGGGATAAATCACTCTCCCGGGCTGGAGGATGAGAGAAGACTTAGCAGGCAGAGATACACGTTCTTAAAGCCTGTAGGAATTATGGGAGCAGATGGGCTGTAGGATCCTATTTTGATGCCAGGGACATGTTTACGTATAAAGTAAATATTTTCCCACTGTGGATCTCTGGTGAGTGTGTGGAGAGGCATATTTCCTAAAGATGCAAATAAGTCTAGTCAGAAATAAATATTGAATAGAAACTTCAAAGCCTCTAGATTTCTTGAGTTAAAGGCCCTGAAGACTTCTCTCCAAATAAGCAGACACACACAGGTGGATGAGGGTTTGGAGAGGGAACAGTGGGGAAATTGTGTGAGAAAGGCTGCCAGCATTTTAATAGTTCATGTGCTATTTGTGTGTGAATTCAGAGCAAAGCATATCAACAAAGGAATAAAGAAAAGTTATGCCTATCCAGAGCCTTAGGATTTTTTTCTTCTAAATTTATTTTTTATTTTCAATTGACACATAATATGTTGTATATGTTTTTGCAAGACACATACACAATGTGCAGTGATCAGATCAGGTTCATTGGCATATTCCTCACTTCAGACTTGTATCATTTCCTTGTATTGCAGACGTTCAGAGTTCCTCTTTATGCGCTATTTGCTAACGTAATTAATTGTCAGCCATAGTTACCTTACTGTGTGATAGCATATTAGAAGTTATTTCTCTTTCCGGTTATACCAGTAGACCCATTAACCATCCTTTCTTCAGCACCCTCTGTCCAGCCCAGAAGCTTGGGATGTTTTAAGCACATTTCACCCTCTTGTTTCCATTGTAGATCTCGACTTGCAGATTTTTTTACCAACTGCCAGCCAGAGTCAAGGTCTGTCAGCAGCTGTCTGAAGGAGAACTACGCGGACTGCCTCCTGGCCTATTCGGGGCTGATTGGTAAGAGGCGGGAAGGCGGGATGGGAGAACAGTCTGGTTTACGAATACTCACACTCTTTCCTTGTAGCCTGAGGATGTCTGCACGGCGTAAAAGTCTCTCAGTAGTCTTCTGTGCTGGGGTTTTGACAATAAGCTCTTTAGGATTTGCCTGCTTAAAAAAATAATAAAAACGAGAATAATGATGCACAAAAGACAAAAGCAAGAAACAGGGATTGTTAAGGAGCAAGGAGACCAAAAGAGTGAAGATGAGTGAAGTCTCTCAGTTGGAGAACTGACCATGCAGAACAGAAGCAGGAAAAAATAAAGCCTGGTCATGGAAGAGGAGAGCAAGTCAAACAAAGTTAATTGAATTAGAGAACTTTAGAGAGAAGGAATTTGGAAGTCATCCCATCTGGGGAAATCAGAAAAGCTGTTTCCCAGAAATGGCCCATTGGAAATAAAAACGCTAAATACCAAGGTCCTTCTTGGCCATTTGCATTCTTGGTAATTCATCTCTCTGTGTGCAGGGGGATCCGTAGGCTAATGTTTCCGCCCTGGAAATACTGTGTCATAGCAAATGCAGTACTTCCTGTCTTTGCAAAAGTGTAGAGTCTGGGGAAACCATGATCTCAGCATTCAAGAGATCTGTGCAATTAAGCGAGGCACCAGTGTATGGAAGAGAACCAGCAAGAGGCACACTTGTGCCTTGGGAGAAGTGGGACCGGCAGGCGGAAAGATGGGTGTCATAGGAACCAGGGACAGCAGAAGCCTCTGTGTCAGGGCTCAGTTGCAGTTGGCATTTGAGAAGGAACATGCAGTGAAGGCTGGGGAAAGTGAGAGAAATCACAGTTGTCAGAGCACGATGGCACACTATGATGAGCTTCCCTGCCAGGTCTACGTTAGGATCACACAAGTCACCAGCAGGAAGAACCTCCCACCCAGCATGACAGCCCAGATTAAGCCCTTTGTCACCAGAATGTCTTTGGCAGGAGCCTTTAGGAAAACAATGGTGATATTTAATGCGGGTGTATTGTTGGTTGTGACTTTCTTGCAAGGGTACCTGTGATCCCTTGAGTACTGTCTTCCCCTGTCCTTATTAATGAGTGCACCCTTCTTACGTCAGTATTCAAGATCTGCGGTCATGCTTTCCTTTTCTTAACAAAGTTACTTACCAAATATGGAATTATAGGAACAACAAGAAACATGAAGCCACACTTACGTATAAAAAAAATTAAAAGAAAAATAACACCATAGAAACTCACAGAAAAATTTAAATATCCACAGCCCTACTCTCATAGCTAGTCACTGTTGATACTCCAGTCCGAAGCCTCCCAGGAGCACAAGCTCATTAACTCCTCTGTGAGTGGCCAAGGTGAGGTGCTGCCAACTCTGCTAGCAGTCTAGGCTTGGCAAACCCTTGCATGCCTGAGGAGGCTGGAAAGAAGGGAGAAAGAGGTAGAGGCAGCATGTTCCACAGGCCAACATTTATTTCGCTTTTGGGTCTGGATCTCTCCCTCCGTGCTAGTTCCTGTGTCATCGGAATCTGACTTATTTTTGCACAAAGCCTATTCCTACTTCTTCCGTATGTCAGGGGTCCCCTCTGGTGCCTGAAATACAATGGCCTTTACCTCCTCACTCAGTATTTGGGATGTCTATTATTTTGTCAGCGAAGTTAGAGCTCCCTTAGTATTGTAGCTTAAAGTTCTCATGCTGAGTTGTAATAGAATGTTACTCATTTCAAGTTAGAAAGGAATGTAAGGCAAAGACAATATACCCCCTTGACCCAGAGGAACTTAGAAAAATTGGTGTTTATGAACCAACTATATCCTGTGAATTACTGACCATCTATGACTTCTTACTTCTGCTGAAATGCCTACAAACAGAAGGCTTCTTGGCACTGGTGGGCGTTGCCTGGTGTGAGCCACCCGGGGAAGACATTTGGGCTGCATTAAGTATAAACACATTGTGTATTTCCCACATTTGAGAACCTACCGGGAAAGTCAAGAATACCGCAAAATGTAGCAGGAGGGACCACCCAGCATTTCCTTAAGGACTATGGAGGGTCCACAGACAATACCCTAGGAACCCTGGGCTCAGTGAAGTTCTAGCGTTTGTTTCCAATTCTTTCACAATTTAGAAGGCTATTTAGATCAGTTGAGAATCTGGTGAGCCGGAGCCTCGTTATAAATGTACACACTGTCAGGATGTGTGGGATCTGCCAGAGGCTCCTAAGCTTCCCTGTGTTACTCTGAAGAACCCGTTTGCTTTGGAGGAAAGTGGATTCAAAGCCCTAAAAGGATTTTTAAAATATATAGACCCAGTGCTATCTCTTTATGAAGATTAATGACATTTTCAAGAAAATTCAAGGGACTTGGCAACTTACGCATTCTAAGTTAATTCTCTCCTATTCCATGACATCCGTACCATTTGTGCAGGAGGAAAATATTGTAAATGCAACTCAAGGAGTTCCGTTACAATTTTTAAAGTAAATGTGTAAATTACTTTACGTGCTCAAGATAAATCATCAAGAAAATGCGCTGCTTAACATAATTTCCCACTCAGCAAACACAGTGTTTGTAATTATCCATGGCACATCCATTGTCAGAGGAACATTTATTTCTTCTCTGTGGAAAAGTCCGTATCATCACAGGAATTAAACGCCTTGTTTTCACTCGTAGGCACAGTCATGACCCCCAACTACATAGACTCCAGCAGCCTCAGTGTGGCCCCGTGGTGTGACTGCTTCAACAGTGGGAATGACCTGGAAGAGTGCCTGAAATTTTTGAATTTCTTCAAGGATAATAAATGTCTTAGTGAGTTAAAATTTTTTTTTTTAAAAAGGAGGAAGAAGCATGCAAACACGTTTTCTTTGACAAGCGTGAAGTGTACCTTGTTTTTTGTGTCCTCTGCCTCTCTCTCTCTCTCTGTCCCTCCCTCCCCCATCCTTCCCTTTTTCTGGCTTCAGTTCTTCTTGACCATGCTGCATGATGTAGCAGGCACCACATGAGTGATGAACTGGGTGCTCCCAAGATTATGAATCCAAAGACCCTAGAGAGAGCAAGAGATGCAAATGACCGACAGTGCGTTATGTGGGAAAGAACCCTTCCATCTGCGGATCAAATTTTGATCTTGGCAGAGAGTCCGTTCCCAAGGTTCTGAAAACCTGGGCAGAATATACAATGTGAGAGGTTCAGGCAAATTAGATGGAGATAGGCCTCCAAGGACCCTCCGGGAAAAATTAGAATGTTAACATCAATAGCCCCTTAGATTTTCAGCGTTGGCTCAGAGCAGAAGCAACAAATCTTGAGAGGAGGAAGCTGGAGACTCAGCCAGGAGACTTAGAATGTTAGTGATCTTGAGAGATGAGATAAGCAGCCCTGTGCGTGGACGGGATGGGGGGGGGGTGCGTCCTGCTTGGAAATGGAGTCGGTTATTGTTGCAGTGTCCTTGAGGCAGTTCAGATACATGTTTCCCAAAAGGATAGAGATAGAAAGAAATGCCCAAATGCGAACAATGGGCAGCTGCCAAACAGCTCCAAAAGCATGGTGCCAGGTCTCACATGCACCCTGCCGAGCATGCTCTAGGTGACAATCGGACTGGTGCTTGAAAATTTCACTCACTGTTGTGGTAGCCACTGTTGGTGGGATGCCTTGTGTGTCTTCAAACTCACACTGTAGTGTGTTTAATACACTTTATCTCATCTCCTGAACTCTGCACATGAATCTTAGGAGACACAGGTATTACTAAGTCTACCTTACAGTTGAGTAAAGTGCTAGTATTCACGTGGTTCATGTGTAGCAGAGTTTGGATTAAACTCCTGGTTCCTTGTGCTACCTCCTGTCTCCTGAAGGTCTTGCTCTTGCATGGTGCTGGTCTGTTGCACAAGAGCATAATTTTAATTATTAGAGAAAAAGTCTGACTTTCTGGTGGGAAGGGTGGATCCAATTTTTAGGAATCATGGTTCAGCCACTTTCCTGAGAGTCTTGTCCTCAAGTGATAATTTATCCATGATGCTTACGTTGTACGTGCAGAAGAGGTTTTGAATGTTACTCTAAAACCTGCACATTATTCAATTTGTAGAAAAGAGAAACTTCAGTCATTTGGTAACTAGATTATTTGAATAATGTTGCTGAAATCAGTTGTTCTGGTCCCCTTAGAAATAAAACAAGCTTTTGGTTTCTTTTAAGTGAAATTCAGATCCGCACAATTAGTCTCGACATTGGGCATGCCAAGGAATTTCAATTTTGTTTGGTATTGACATACAAATACACACACATACATACATCCTCGTCTCATATCTTGCACTCCTCTGGCAGAATGCAAGTTTTAATAAATCAATGACAGTAGAATCAGCACGCAAAAGAATTTCGCTCATACTGGCCAGAAAACTTTGCCCTCACAGAGACATTGAAGTTACTTCTGCTTAATAACATTTTGGTACAGAGTTGTCTGAAACCTTATTGCTAATGACTTTTCAATAAAAATAAATGCATTTGGCCTGCAACAGGGGCCAAACCCAGCCAGAATTTTTCAGTCATTCCGTTTGTACTTGGATTGTACTTTGGGCACAGAACTCCAAAGACACAGGGCTATAGATTTAGTCTCTTGTGAAAGGTATTAAACTAGGAACTCAGTTCTACTATGTTTGGATTGGGCCAAACCGCTCCAAATTCCCCTACCATGAACAACTGTAACCAGTTCTTTACTTCTAGCTTATGTGTGGGAAACAGTTATTTTTAAGTCGAACGCATGGCAGATGTAAGGGCAAGAGAGAAGAAAAGGCTGGAGGAGAAGTGAAATATCAGTTGCATCACTCAAGTCTTTACGCAGATGCTTCCTCCTCTGACCACTAAATACCAGCTTCTTGTTCCCACCCAGCTGCTCCTCCTGCTCCCTCTTGCTTCATTTTATTTCTGGGCATTTCGCACCATCTATGTGTTGGAGGTCTACTTATTTGCCTCTTTCATTGCTGTCATTGTTCAATACAGTATGCTAAGCACATGGAACAGTCAGTGGCTTGAATGAATGAGAGAGCAAGTGAACAACTGACTTCCCCAGCACAGGGCAAACATACTGGGAAATACATAGGTGGTTTTAATAAAGGGCAGGAGTCACTTGAATCCATGGTGGCTTAATAAGAAAAAAAGGAGAATTTTTGTTACTGCTGCCCTGGCTCATTTAAGAAAACTGGTCCCTATGTGCTCCTTTCCTGATATCCTCCGTACCAGTTAAGCCATGTAACATGGCTAGAAGCATGAAAAAAGCATTTAGATTAATTTGAAGCTGTTTCTCACAGCCCTCCAAAATGAAAAGTTGTAGAAAACAAGCTTCCAATTTGCTAAACTTAAAGGATAACAGTTTTAGAACAATATGTCACTTCTAAGGGGAATATCAGGTCCAAATTATTCTGTCTTTTATATATATAAAAAAAATGCCAACTAAGAGTTGTATATTAACAATTTGCACATTCAGGTCCCAAATGAAAGAGTTTGATTTCTTACACAGTGAATATGAAATAAAAAAATTCCTAAATCCAGGCCAAATCCCTGAAGACCTGATTAAAAACTGTTTTTTATTCATTTTGGGGAGGGAACAGCACACAACCAATTTACTCTTGCCATAAAAAAAATCTAATCCCATGAAATTGTAATAAGCTTTTAAAGTTTTACATTTTAAACTTTTCATTTAAACAGGGCTGCGCCTATCTAATTATGCAGATTTTGTTTGGAAGACTGGGAGTAGAAAAGGAAAAAATAATCTTACTTAAATGTTCACTAGATATTGATGAGGTTTAGGGGTAGTTTTTTTCTTTTAAAGAAACTGGGTACATTTTGCCTGCCAAATTAATGTGAATGCCAGTGAGTTGCTGCAGTCTTATTATTAGGGATGTATTAAGGAAAAAGGCACCAATTAATTTGCTTTAAAGTCTAGAATTTTGACAAAGCATCAAGATTTTCATGGGAAAAATGGAACAGCTACAATCCCAAGTAACAGGTTTGAGGCTGGGTTTCAGAGCGCTTGACTGATGAGTATTTCAGGCAGGCACCTTGCTCCGCACCTGACACATAAATAGGAACACAATAAATATTTGTTGCACTTGGAATATAGCTAAGTATCCAGCTCAGTGTTTAATGACTGAATTGATTTTTGAATGCCTGACCCAGAAGACTGATTCTCAGTGTGTGTAGACTGGATGGATGGATGGGTTTTGTTCAGAGAAGTCCAATCCTGTAATCAGAATTTCTAGTGTGCCTCTCGGACTGTGTGCATCTTGTTACATTTGTTGCTTGACTTTGAAATTGGATTCCCTCCTGTTTTACTGCAGAAAATGCAATTCAAGCCTTTGGCAATGGCTCTGATGTGACGGTGTGGCAGCCAGCCCTCCCGGTACAGACCACCACTGCCACCACCACCACAACCTTCCGGGGCCAGAACAGGCCCCTGGGGCCAGCAGGGTCTGAAAATGAAATCCCCACACATGTTTTGCCACCTTGTGCAAATTTACAGGTGAGAATTGGACTAAATTTCCTGTTGGAGCTCACTTCTGGGGGGAACTTGAATTCATTTTATGAAATGCACATAGAGATGGATGAGAAATGCTGCTCAATTTGAATCTGAAAATTGAATTTTAAACATAATGAATGGAGACTGTGATGTGTCATAAAATGAGGACAAAGATGGACTGTGGAACTCATCCTACCATTTTCTAGTGATATGGCTTTGGCCAAGGCACTTGTGTCCAGCTGTATTAAATGAGAGATCTGGACAGGTACATCCCCAAACTTTTTTTGGGGGTGATAGTGTTGGGTTGGCTATTTACTTATGGTATTGGTTTACATTCTCTGCAAAGCAGTATATTAAAAAGAAAGGAATCCTTGGGTTTGTCACTGTCATGGCCAATTAAACATAACATGTGTTGAATTGTCTCTGAAGGTAAACCAGAAAGGGCCACTAGTCAAGCGTTAGGTCACATGTGGAGTCCTGGACCGGTTGGTGCTTCAGGAAGCAAAGCAGCTGCTCTTCAGGTGTGGGAGGCACTGCCGCCCTCTCATGAACAGATTCCAGTGAAAGAATGGTGTTAATCCAGTTCCGTAAGGCAAAATCACAGCAACATATAAGCCGTGATTTCCTGCCTTGTTCAAAAGCAGAGTGTTTGTTCTGCCTTTTTAATGATTTATCAAGGTAGTGAGTATTAAACTATTTGGTGAGAAATTAGTTATCTGTATGTTCACAAACTTTCAGTACTTATTTTATCTCTTTGGGTATCATCCTCCTGGCGGCAGCAGGAGAAGAGCTACTTCCATGATACTCTAGCCTCAGAGAGGTGGACTTCTGTTCAAGTGTGCAAAGTTTGTGGATCACAAAAGCAGCACTGGGAATCCAGGAGCCTCATTCTTTTCATCCTTCTGTGTATTTTTGTGTGGCTGCATGGTGACTTCTGTCTTATACTGTGCGTGGGAAGAGAACACTCTGCAATCCATGTGTCAGGCACTGAGAGGCAGCCTCACACTTAGTGCAATACTTGCCCACCTTCCTCACCAACAGCTGGAATTCTCAGAGGTCTTCCTTTGCCAAATACCATCTTGCCCAACAAGCTATTTGTTCCCTAGAAAGTATCAGGGCAGTTCTTCTACTTTAGTGAGTTGTTCGATATTTCCTCACTTTCAGCACTCCCTCTCTTATTAGATATCCTACATGCCCTTTACCTAAGCTTTGGTGTCTGCTCTGAGTCATCCTGCTCCCTATCCCAACAATAGTCTCAGAGACACACAAAAAGTAAAGAGAAGGCAGATGTGGAAACCACATAGCCCAGGGTCAACCAGATGTTCTTCAGGCTTCTACAACATTTCCTAAGTCTTTACCACCTCCAAAGCATGGGGCAGAGTGCCAGAGCTGAGAGGTAGCTTGGAGAATAATCTTCTACCCCTTCACTCCTCCACCCTCCAGCAAGACCCTAAGTTTTACAGAAAGGAAATGACTTGTACAAATTTCCCCAGCCAGGCAAAGGTGGACCTAGAGTTAAGCAAAGGACACGGTCTTTTATTCATCTCTAACTAGGGCTCAGGGCCCCCTTTCTCCCAGACCAATCTTTGTTTTCTTTAGATGCCTTAGGATTCTAGTGTCATCAAAGACAATGGCCAGATGAGGAATAAACCTTGTCCTCGTAAGGTGGTAAATGAGGGCCAGTGGTGATTTCTGACCAGCAAGAATGGTGAGCTCTGGCTGATACAGAGCCAGCATCTGTTCTGCACATGTCTAGGTGCACGGAGGGTGACTACGGAGACCATCTTTAGCTTGCCTGTTAAATCCCTGCTTCACTTTGGAAACTTCAGGAAGATGAGCATTCAAAACCTAAATGAAAAATTGACTTCTCGGTGAATGAAGAATAGTAAGCAGGATGCAGCTTGTCCATACAGGGTCTGACTCTGGCTTTGCTGCTAGAATTGAGAGGATTAAATGGGACAGAGTGAATGCTCCTGAATGACACTTTTAGAATGTCCCATGTGATGCCTGATCCCCACATGGTTCCCTGACAAAGACTGGTGGTGTTGCTGTGCCCCGCTCGGGTGGGCTTCGGGGGTGTTCACAATGGTATAAGTTAGTGCTAACAGGTGTATGGTGTGTTTTATTGTTTAAAACATCTGAAATACTTTCTGCCCTTCATTCCTGTCTTCAGCTCTATGAGTGAAGTGTGACAAATGTCCTTCCCTTGTACAAATGAGGCAACAGAGGCAGAGAGAGCTGGTGATTTAGCCAAAGTCACACACTATTTCATGACAGTCTCTGCACTTTTACCTTGTCCTATGACTTTTGTCTTTGAGTTAGGACAGACAGTAAGGAAGAAGAATAGAAAAGGACAGACAGTAAGGAAGAAGAATAGAAAAGGAAGAAAAGAGAAGCCCGCTTTGAAAAAACCCTGTGCCCTAGCTCTTTCTGAAGGCCAGTGGTATGGATGAAGAAGGGAAATACAAAGCTCATCCTCTACACTATATGCCAATTCATCTTGTCAGTTTGCCTAGATTTAGAGACCCCTGGAGAGTTGATTGAATCACGGGAGCACTATAATTATGCATGGATTAATCCACTGATGTACATAGCAGAATTGGCTATAGGAGGCGGAGCCCATTTGGAGGAGTGAGTCACAGGGGTATGCCTTTGGAAAATACATCTCTTATTGGCACCCTTCCCTGTGCTCTGCTTATGGCCACAAAAATGAGCAACTTCATTCCATCGTGCTATTCCTCTATGACTTTCCTGCTTCAAAGCCAGCCAACCATGGACTGGAACCTCTGAAACCAGTAGTCAAATTAAAACTCTTCTCCTTTAAGCTGCAACTGTCAGGTATTTTGTCTCAGTAATAGGGAAGCTAATATACATTGGGTTTCTTCATGCCTCAGGTACAGGAAACATACGGGGGAAGTCTTAAAGTTTGTCAGTAAAACTTTGTGCAACTTGATGACTTTTTAGAGTGACCCATGGGAAAATGGTTGAAAGGATCGTTTGAGGCCAGAGGATCTGAAGGTAACAAATTCAGGGATTTACCCTGAGAATGTGGTCCCTCTGGCTGATTGAGGATTCTTGTTCTATGCAGAACTCCCAGGGGGCTCATTCTCCAAATTTGCCCTTCTATTGCCTGCCTTGCTGTCTTAGATGAAGTACCACTTGCCAGGGATCCTGGAAATATCTTAGAATGGCGTTTGTCCCAGCTGCCTGTGTCATGACTAGGAATAGAACTGACTTAAACCAGCTTGAGATCCATTGGTAACAGATTTGGAGACAATCAACAGTCTTTGGCAGCTCTAAAATTCACTTCCCAAGAGAAGTGCCCTCTCTTAATGTTTTAAAATATGCAATAATAGAAGAAAACTCTCAGGGACTGGAGTATCTATCTTAACATTTGAGATAGATTTCCCCCTTGGAAAGGAAGACATGAGAATAAACGTTCTTGAAAGTGTGTTATTGTCAATACACCTAATGTCAATACACCTACATGTTATTGTCAATAAGCCTAAGACTGTTCTACACGGGACTAGGTAGCTTTGGGTGTGGTGATCAGGGGCTCATCGGGGACTCCTGGGAAAGGCTCTGCTCTAAAAAAGGAAAGTTGATGGATTAGTATGAAATGTCATGGAAATGTCCAAGTGCTAATCCCCCGAGGTGATAAAATACTGGGTTTTGGGTAACCGACCAAGCTGCCATGTCAGGATTAATTGGCAGTCATACTAGTAACAAGCATGACGCAAGCTGTGCTATTGTTGGCATATTCCTTTGACTTGTACAAAGTGGTCACATGAAAAACAAAGAGACCTCAATAATTCTACCAATTATTTCATCATCTATACACTTGAGTGGTCTGCTAACTGGAAAAGCTCAAGATACTTAAACCAAATGGACTGTACTTGTTGATTACTTAAAGAAAATATCATTGGAGATTAAGTCAGTGTTAGGAAAATGTGTATTTTGCATCACTGTACCCTGCTTAGCCCTTGTGACTTACAGTGAAGACTTCTGAAATGTGGTATTTACAGACCTTTGATTTTTCATATTTAGATAAATTACATTTGTCCTTTTGTATCTGTAGGGAACTTGTTCTGGGATCCTACAAGGATACCAAAATTCATGGATGTTCAAGTGCCTTATATAAAATGACATAATATTTGCATGTAACATAGTGCATGTTCTTATATTTTAAAATCATTTATAAATTACTTATATAAATCATCATTATGCTGTATTGTTTGGGCCATAGTGACAAAATAAAAGTCTTTATCCATTCAGCTCAGACACAGGTTTTTTTGCTGATAATTTTGATCCAGAGTTGGTTGAACCCTCAGAACTTACGGAGACAGAGGACTGGCTATAGTGGAGGTTGGGTGCTGTGGCCTTGAGACTAAGCTAAGAACTGCTAAGTTTCACTCCCTCTTCCTCTTTTACTGCCTTCCCTCTGAAAGTGGAGTGACAGGTCCTGTGGAGATGCAGAACCAGGGCCAGCAGGATCGCTGGTGGACAGCTGCGGGAAGTTGGCAGAAGCTGCAGTGAACAGCATCAGCCACAAAGTTAGTTTTTTGATGAGCCAAATAAAACGCATCTGTGAGTCTGTGAGTGTCCCTGGGCGAGACATGGTAGGCCAGCGGTGGTACGTCCCAGGTTTAGGACCTCTTCCAGGTTTAGGTTCCCTCCCCTCATCCTAATGGAATTTTTGAGGCAGCATTGTACAAAGACACCAGCAGAGCAACTGCTTAGTTGTGAACACGGCTTGCCCATGGTGGACATTCTTCATAAGAATGCTGCCTGCCTAAATCAGCAGTGCTGAGGGCAGCTCTTCTGCCTGCCTTGCACGTTAGCCCCACCAGACACATCATCTTCTCTGCTGGCGAGACCACAGTAGCCTAAAGGATTTGCAGCAGAAACATTACGGGCTCCTCTGTTCACTGGGGCGGAGGTGGGGTGCAGTAGACGCTGATGTCTGCCTGGAGCCGAGAACCTGCAGCATCATCGGCTCTCAGTCTAGGTCCAGAGCTCCATCCTTGGATCTCAGTTTAGGTCCACACCTCCTGGTCTCACAGCAAAGCCCTGCCTTCTTTTTCTTCTCAGAACAGAGTCAACTTATTTGCAGGCTGGGCACCTATAGGATGTGCCTGGCAGGACAGATGGAAGGAAGACATGATCCCTTTAATTCTGTGATATTCTGCCCAAGAATACAGACAGTAATCTATATTTAGACCTCCTTTCTCCTCCCGCTACCACCTCAGTACCTCATGGGACTCAAATAAAGTCTATTTGTTTTAGTTAGGGCCAGACCAGTCCCGAAATAATTTTGAAACTCTTCCCAGGAGGCAAACCCCAAAAGTCCAGAGGTGGAAAGGAGGTGCTTATTCAAACCTGCTCAGTACCTGGGACTCTGCTGGCTGTAACCAAGTGAAAGTTTTAAATGTTGGGTTTTCAAAGGAGACCTGCCAATGGGTGTTCTGTAAATCATTTGTGCCAGCAGACTGACCCCATTATGTCAGCTAATCCTGGAAATACAGGAGGTAAATTTAAATCTTCAAGCATGAAGCACTTAATCAATATTCTAAATGTTTTTCTTGCAATTTATGCTTACAGAGCAATGGGGTGCTTTGGCGTCCCGTTAATCTTCCACTGAAGAAGAGGCACTTGGGAGGGAGGCTGGTGTGGTGGGCTTTGCCCAGGACACCTGGTTCAAGAGCAGCCCTGGGGATTAGAGGAGAGGTGCTTATTTCCATCGCAGGCCTGGAGCAGGGGCAGAAAGCTCGTATCTTCACTACTTACTCTGTCTCCACCTGGAAGGTGCTGCTGTCCTGAGAGCACTTCCTGAGATCTTGGCTTTAGCCTGTAGTAGATACTATAGGAGTTCCTTTGCTGAGAAGAGCTGGGACTTTGGAGTTAGGTGGACCCCAGTAAGAATTCTGGCTTTCCTTCTGTTGCTCTCTTTGACTTGGAGGATGTTTCTTACCCTCTCTGAATCTCTGCTGTAAAACAGCGTGCATGTTTTGATTTTCACATGACGATCAAAGAAGAACGTCAGAATGCAGAGGGTCCAGATGAAAACTGACGACTCTTGGCCCTTGGAAAGTGACCCCACTCTTCTCAGATTGCTGCAGTGTCTTAAGCTATAAGTCCACAGTCTGATGCTGGAAAGGAAAGGCTGCTTCTAGAGGCTGGGGGCAACGGAGGAAGAGAGAAGTAGTTCTTTAGATTTTGCTTTCTTAATTTGTAGGACGGGTTTGAACCAAAAATTACCCTGCCAGTTTTAAGGTGGCATTATACAAACTCCTGCAGAAGAAGAGACAGGAGTGGGATATTCTTGGGACACCAGGAGAGGAAGGAAAGGAAACCAAAGGCAGGGAAAAAGAGGACCAGTTCTTGAGGGATTAAAACTGCTCTCAATGCCGGGGCTCTG
Source organism: Chinchilla lanigera (assembly GCF_000276665.1). Classification (NCBI taxonomy): domain Eukaryota; kingdom Metazoa; phylum Chordata; class Mammalia; order Rodentia; family Chinchillidae; genus Chinchilla; species Chinchilla lanigera. The sequence goes on along the minus strand of NW_004955431.1, from coordinate 20,883,925 downwards.
TGCCCCAAAGGCGTCTCTTGAGAGCTCCATTGTGACAGCCTGTTTCTTGGATCTGCCATTCTAGTCAGATCTCTGTCCAGCCTGGTTACCAGAGTGGGACTGGCTGCCAGGGGCCTTCCTGGATCTCTAACCAATGCTGACACTGGGAAGAGGCGACACAGTTGTTAAAGAGGAAACGCTCCTAGTTACAGAGAAGAAAATGTTGGAGAAGTAGCCCTGCCTCTGAGCTTCAAAACCTAGAACTTTGCAGGGTTTTCCAGACTTGCATTCCATCCTTCCTATTATTTGCTTAATGTGTATCTTTAAAATATTTACAAAAACTTGTGAAGCTGTTAGCAACATAGGCGAAGTCATAGGTTCAGTGTGCTGTTGATATCAATATGTCAATATTAAAGAAGTTAAAAAATTTGAATGCCCCTTTAAAAATGTCAAGTGCTACCAGCGATGACCCAACTCCGTTTTGAGAAGCATCATGAACAATCTGATCCTAGGATGGATTCTAGAACAGTTGGCTTTGATAACTTGCATAGCTTCAGCCTTTTGTGGCTTGGTGTTAATAAGCAATACACATGCAGTGCTTTCCAGGCGCGATGCTCACAGGAAGCCCATGAGGTTAGGGCTGTTACTCTTCCCATTTTTCAGACAAGAGACCTGAACCATACGGAGGCTTGATCAGAAGAGCAAAAATAGCAAAGTGACATTCCCCTTCTCTACCCCTCATGCATTTTAAATGCCTACATCACATTACCTAAATCAGAGCACTTTAAACATTTTGTTTCTGGATAACATTATTCATCCCTATAAATTAAATCAGTCCCTAAATTCTTGTTGAACATCTGGCAGATTGAAGTGTCAGACTGTTCATAAAGTAGCATAAAGAAAAGTAATGAGGCCTATTCTGACTCCAACCGGTGTGCTGCAGTACAACTTAATTCTGATACTAGCCACCTGGAGCTAGTGTCAAACACAGGGTGAGGGCATGGTCCCTCAGAGGACTGCCAGCTATGTTTCCGGGGATCCCAGGCTACCCACACTTCTGATCTACTGGTTAAATGCTGAAGTGTTGCAGAATTTCCGCAAGATTCAATTCATTGCAATGACTTACAGAAGTCAAGAAAGTTCTGTGCTTATTGATAGCTTCATCATAAGCGATATAAGGACCAGCTAAATGAAGAGATGTGTAGGTCAAAGTCGGGAAAGGCCTTAATCAGGGGCTCTCCCCATGGAATTAAGGCATTTTACTCTCTTGCCACATGGCCAGACATCTCCACCTAGCTTAGTGTCCACAGCTTTTTTTTTTTTAGTTAGGGTTGCATTATGTAGGCAGGAATCAACCATGTGACTAAATGTGACCCGAGGTTGCTTTTCCCAGTGAAGGGCTCCCCTGCGGAGTCCTCTTCTTGCTCTACATTTAGGTGTGATCCAAAAGGCTCAGGCGTAACAAAGCCACATCTATCACTCAAGAAATTCCAAGGATTTAGAGGTTATCTAAACCTCTAAGCAGGAACAAAGCCAGTCAAATGCTTTATTATACAGCAATGCTTTATCAGAGTTAATTGTTTCAGAATATAATTTTAATTCTAGAGATTAAAAAAACTTTCAAAAAGAAGCTGGAGTTGAGATTCTGAGCATGGGCTCACGTTACCACTTACTAGCAATGAAACATTGGGCACGTTACTCATCCTTTCTGCCTCCATTTCCTCATTTGTGCGTTGGGATGAAGGTAGAAGAGGCTCTAGGTTGGAATGAAGGGTAAATCCTGCTTGTAAGGGATGCTCCACCAAAGCAGTGCCTCCCGACCCCGTCCCGGCCCTGCATTGCAACTGCACATTTTTATTGATTGTAAGTTCCAAAGAGCTATCAGTGCCTGACCGTCTCTCGTCCCCTTTGTACCATCTTCAGTAACAGGGAAATGCTCCATGGCCCAATGCATTGCTTTATAAGTCCCGCTTCCCAGGGAGTTTCTGGTCTTGGTGGCCCATGGAGTTTTGCACATGTAGAGGACACTTGATATAGACAAGAAAAGATCTTTGCTGCGGTGGTGGTTTTCAAATGCACTTTCAAGTCAGATGTTTCTCCGTGGGAAATCACTTGCTTTACCTGGCATTCTTTGCTAAAGGTGAGCTATATCAACCTTGGCAATTTCACTGGGGATTATTAAGTAATCTCATGGCTACGTATTGATCAGGTCAATTGACCTGACCTGCAGGTCAGGCTTGCTCAATGTTGGCAGCACTGTGTTTGGGTATGCATGATTGTTACGGCACGCTGCCGTGGGATATTTAACAGCATCCCTAACCTTTACCCCCTGGATTTCTACCCCATCTTTCCTTATTTTGAATACTAAAAGGTCAGCTATCTTCTGAGGAGGTCTGGATGCCTCCGGAATCACTGCCCAAAGACCCCCTTTATTTCCCTCCAGCTTTCTCCTTTAAGGTAAGGAGCAGAGAGACATGGCAGAGCAAACTGGTCCTTTGGAACAGATCTTTCCTGACCAGTGCAGGCGGTAACAATGCAAGGGAGGTCTGGTTCCTACCTGTTCCAGTCCTTGTGAGCTTCCAGAACAAAATTCTATATACTGGGTGGTTTAAGCACACAAATGAATTGTTCACAGTTCTTGAGACTGCAAGTCCAAGATCAAGGTGCAGGCAGGTTGAGTTCTTGGTGTAAGGGTCCTCTGCATAGAGGGCCACCTTCTTGCTCTATCCTCACATGGAGGAGCGAACATGCTCGGTGTCTCTTCCTTTTAGAGAATACCAATATCACTGTGGGGCACTGTCCTCAGAACCTCTTCAGCCTAATAATTTCCACCTCCTGATGTTATCACACCAGGCATTGCAACAGAGGAATGGTACTAAAAACCCATTTGGGGAAATTTTAATTTTTCCAAGGCAATACCCTCTTCTAAGTGGTACCTATAGACGGTACCAAAATGACGGACATTCACTTGAGCTGTTTCTTGTCACTGTTTTTTTTTTTTTTTTTTTTTTTTGGTTTTTCTCCAGTACCGGGAATTGAACTCACGACCTTGTGCTTGACAGGCAGGCAGGCGCTCTGCCGCTGAGCTAATTCCCCAGCCCCTGTTTCTTGTCATTTAGGGATGTGCAGGAGTTTACAGCCTTCTTGGGAATTGCACTGTAACTTTCTTCCAAGTGAGGCTTCTTACTCCTCCAGCACCCTGGATAAGTACCCTGAAGGGAGCATCTTAGAGGGGACTTTTGCGCATAACACACCCAATGGAAATGGATGGAAATGTTGATACCCAACCACACTTAGGGCTCCTCACTTGTGGTCTGAGGATAGGGGACTTTCAAGAGGGATAGAAGTGAATGATGAGGCCAATAACAGACGTGTCAACCCTGGGCCCTTAGCACACACTGAACCCAAATGATTGTGACGCGTGAATACTATTGATGAGCCTTTCGTTTAAGAGAGTATTCTTAGGGTTGCATGTTACTCATGGCATTTGGTTTATAGTCTTTGTAAGATTTCCATCATTTCTTTGTGATACAGCATGTCTTTTGGTACCCATGGTTGCTTTGTTTCATTTTTTTAAAAAAAAAATCATAATCTTGGCTACACCAAGTGTTTACTTCATATAATGCTCTCCTGCTCAGAGCCCGTTTATTTCCCCACTCAGAAAAAAGAGCTGTCGGGGATCTTCCCTTAGCAGAAGTGCTGCTAAGCATCACAAATCCCCATTCAAGCTACTTCTAGGCCCCTCTGGAAACCCCAGGTTGCCAAGTTGCCCCAGGGCCCAACTATTCCCAACACAGAGGCTGCCAGTGGACTTGACTGTCCTGGTTCCAGGTGCCCGCAGATGAGCTCAGAGGGAAGCTGCATCCCAGAATCTACCCACATTAGCCCTGAGAGGAAAGAGGCTATTGTAAAAACACTTTTTGAAATAACTGCTTAGAGAGCATTTTCTAAGTCCTTAAGCCAGCAGAGTGCTTGAATTCAGAGCTCAAAATTGGGTATTACTCCGGTAAGGCTGCCGTACAATGGAGTGTGCCTAAATGCATTTTTCAGTTGTGTATTCAAACTGAACTGGATGTGGAAGCGTGAAGGCTATAACTGATACCAAAAAATGGGAATTTAATCTTCATTACCAGAATTCATGGTGCATATGTATGTATATCCCACCTTCATCACAGCTATGGAATGTATAAATGGCAGGTGCTCAGTCACTAAATCGTTAGCATTTTAAAAATTTCCCTTATAGGGAGACATTTAGGGGAAAGTTCCTGTTATCACAGTTTTTTCTTGGAGTCCCACTAAGTGTGACCTGTGCAGCCTTTAAGCCCAGGAGGTGCTGATTCTTGGCTATTCCTGTGGTCGAAGGGACACGGGGAATGACACCTGTTCTGAAGAGAAGCTGTCCCTGCCAGCCTGCACACATCAGGTGCTGAGCTGCCTCTATGAAGCAGCTGTTATCAGATTGTGGGCTTCTGCAAACTTCATTCAGGCAATGATTTCCTTTTGATTGGCATGTTTGCATTGTAGCAAACTTCAGTTCAACATATTGTTAGAATACATAATACTGTAATTTAAGATTATTTTATCAGCAGTAAAGGGTTTTTATAATTCATTTAAAAAGTTGTAATGGGCTTGAGCATCTTCAGTATAGTTAATAATATAGCATTTTATAGCTGGCTGTAAAATTTCAGATTACAGTTTTAGCAATTGTGCAATTCTATTTTATCGTTTAATAATTGTTCAAACGAAGGAGAATGTAAAGTTCCTAAAAACCAATTTAATGACTTAGAAAAATAGCTTTTATCAGAATCTATTGCGCACCTTTAATGAACCCAGATGTCACCTTTGCAACAAAGGCAGGTCATGGGATCTATTTTTCTCAACCACAATGCAGCCAGATGCCCTCAAAATTAAGCACACACAGTGCAGTATCTCTGAGTTACAAATTTCCTCTTTTCTTCTTCTTTCATCCCTAATCTTCAATGGATAGAACCAGCCTCTTTGCCAAGCATAGGGAGACCAGCGAAGCCAGAGCAGGCAGTAAATTGGTTCTGTCACTAGAAGGGTTTTCTCCTTAAAGACGTTCCCTTGATCACACTGCCTCAACCCCTGAGTTAATATAGTCTTTTATTAATGCCTTCAAATAGTTCCTTCTCTACCATTCTGTGAAATGCATGGCAAAAAGAGGAGTCTTGCATTATAATCTAATTATATGCTATCATTACAGCTAATAAAAGTGTTAGCCTGTAGTGTCAGAGAGAACGCACTATCTCATGTTGTCACTGGAGTTAGAGTTCACGTTACTATAGTTTGGGAATTTGCCATGGGTATGTCACCTCCCAACTAAAGTCAATAATAGAGGTGGCCCTGGGTCAGTTACATAACAGGGTGCCACAGAGCACACCCCAGGGAATTCAGTCCCAGGACCTCTGAGTGTGGAGTGATTCTTGGGCAGTCCAGCTCTGGCTCAGAGCCCTGTTTCACATTCACAGAAGTGGCACCTGTCAGAGGGAGTGCCACGTGGCAGGGCTCTTTCCTCTCTGAAGTGCAGTTCGTAGGGGTTCATAGCCCACTGCTGCTCTGTGTTCAAACTGGAGTTGAGGGCTGTGCACAGTGATTCCATGGTCCTGAGGAGAGTGGAGGGAGCATTCCTATTCGTTTAACTCCAAACTGAAACCTACATTAAGCTAATACAGCTCAAGCAAAGTACAGTATTGAGTGGCAGTGTTCAATGAGCGATCATACTGTGGGAGACTGTGAGATGATTAATTGTCAGGGAGCATGTGTGTGTGTGTGTGTGTGTGTGTGTGTGTGTGTGTGTGTGTGTGTGTGTGACTAGACATCAAACCCAGGTCCTCACATATACTAGGCAAGCATTCTACCACTAAGCTATACCCCAGCCTTTTACTTTTCTTTGTTTTTCAATTTTGAGACCAGGTTTTGCTAATTTACCCTAGGCTGAGCTCATCCTTGCAGTCCTGCTGCTTCAGCTTTTCAAGTAACTGGGCTTACAGGCCTCACCATCGCACTCAGATCCAAAGTGTTCTTTTAAGAATAAGAAGTTCTTGCATATAGGAGTTGTCTTAAGAGAAGAAGACACTGAAGGACCAGGCTTCTAGTTTCTGTAAAATTCAGATCTTCTCCAGACTAAGGAGCCTTATTGAATCTCTTGACCTCCTTGGATCTATCATCTCTTACATGGGAATGACAGGCACTGCTGCCTGGAATCATTGTCATAATTACACAAATTAAAATCCCCCAGCACAGTATTTTCTATCACTATTTTGTCCTTCTGGGTGGTCTCTGTTGACCGCGAGATAGGAGGATCCAGTCCTGAGAGAGCAGTTGGTGACCTTTACTACAGGATTGATCTTGGAAATGAACTTGGGCCTCGCAAAGGTGAGTTTGCTGTCTTGCAGGAGCAGATGCTAGGTTAAACCAGTTTATTATCACCCATTTTCGATGTTTTCTCCTTAGCACTTTTTTAAAAAAACAACATAAAGATGAGGATGGAGAGCCTAGTACCCCATCCGTGCATTCTGGTAAGAGCCATTAAGGCACCTGCTCCTGGGGTCTGGAGGACACTGGGGACAGTAATTCAGCTGGTAGACAATTGCTTAACCCAATTTCTGGGTAATAAACATGCTTAATAAAAAGGCATAGGATGTCTGCCCCATTTTGGCTCTATATGTGGTCTTTTGTTCTGGGTAACCTATGAAGAAAATAGCTCTGAGCACACTTAGATCCTGTACTATAAATATGTCCAGTTTCTTGTATTTCCTACTGACACTTTATCCTCTGGACTTCCAGCCAGCCTTGCCTCCCTGAATGATGGGCTCTGCCCTTGTGCTTCCACCATGGCACTCATGTATGTGGAGGAATATGGGCTCTGGTTCTCTCATGGAGCAAAACTCAACCCAGACCTTCCTTCCCTCTCATATCTCAGACCCCAGAGGAGCCACATTCTAGGTGAGAATGTCTAGAGAGAAAATTGGGCTGATGGGCACCTGGCACACATTTGGGCAGTTTTCCCCAGAGTCGCTGTACTTTGCCCGCCTATCAGCCTCAGGGACATCAGGTACCACGAGAGACGCTCACTTTCTGGGCTCAGGGAAACAGAAACCCTGCCCTGCTCTGGCTTTTGACAGCAGCTGCACTTGCAGGAATTGGTCCTGCCTGGCGTAAGGCTTGGGAGGACCCCCTTGGGCGCTGTACCCCTTGTCTGCCACTCCTTCCATTCTAGGCTGTCCGGGCTATTCTGTCTGTGCTGGCTGTGCGATCCCAGGCCTGTTACTGCACCTCTTGGCGCCTCTTTACCTGTCAGGAGGATAGTAAGAACTATTTGTAAGGAGTGATATAAGGGTTATGTGAGATACTGGGTGGAGATCTGGCATGGATTCAGTATATGTAGGTTTTGGAGTCAGAGAGGCTGGGTCCAAGTCTCAGCACAGCCATTACAAGCAGTAGAAACTTGGGCAAGTCACAAGCTCTCTGAACCCTGTTTCCAGTCTATACAGGAGGGGAATTCTCCTGCACATAGGAATATTTGGTGAAATGCGGATATGAGGTCATTGTCAATGAGAGTTATTAAAATAGTAATAGTCACAGCGATTGTCACTAATAATGGTGGTTTTCTTATATTTTTCTAGAATATTTTTTCTGTCTGATAGAAGTAGATTTAAAACTGTTAAAAAATGTTTGCCAGTACTGAGAGTGCTCCATCTTCTGTGCCAGGGGATGAACAAAAGCCCCTGCCCGTTTTGTCTCCAGGCAATGGAGAGTTTTTTCAAAGCTTAGTTACTACCATAAGTCACGGAGCCATTATGGGGCCGTACTCAGCTGCACATAAATGCACAGGAGAATGAGAGGCTTAATAAATATTATCTGATGGTGATGAGGATGCGTGTCTGATGAGATATGCTTCATGCACTTCTCATCAGGGACAACAATGAATCTTTTCTGTTGCTCTTGCACATTTGCATTTCCAGCTGCACGTTTTGAGAGAACAAATGTTTCACCTTAGAGCCTTCCATCCTCTTTGCCTTTGCACCATCATTGCTGAATATTTACTCTACAGAACCCCCACACACACACACCCCTCAAACCAAAATGTCTCTCACACATTGTTGGGCATTCTCTTGTTGTTCATTGGTCCATAATTTCCTAAACTACTGTTTATCATTGCTTCTTATCTGAATATTTGACTAATGAAGCAAGTTAACCACGAACAAAACCATGCAGTTCTGCGTTGTATTTTACAACCTAAGTTTGCTCCAATCTGGGGGAAAGGAAATAAAAAATGTGATGCTACAATGTTCCTGTAAGGTTATAAAAGACGCCCAGCTAGGGGGCCTGTGGAGCTCCATGCTGTAGCACACTGCTCTGAGCTGCCCTGCCATTAGTGTTAAATTATAAGTGCAGGATTCAGGCAGCCTTTGATGGTACAATGAGGCTGACAGAGAAGCCTGGGGGATGGCTTAGCTAATGGAGGCCTGTTGATATATCTTACTGGGCTGTGTCTTTTTCACTGCGCCCATTTTTAAATCCAAGAAATCACAGGAGATCACAAACTACTTGTCCTTAATACAGTGTCCACAAGCCAAATTAGCCTAAGCTTTTGCATTTTTTTCTGCCTTGTCCCAATCCAAGACAGACTAGAGATCTCAGAGCAGCTAAGACATTGTCAACAGTCACTTGAACTTTGAAAGAACTTCACTAGGGTATCATACTTGATTCTCAGAACCACCTTATTTTTTACAGGCTAGATCAGCGATTATTAGAGTCATAGCTGATGAGCGAAAGTCAAGGCTAGAATCTTCCTTACCTGTGTTCTTTTTTACCATACTGTATCAGTCAAGCCCATACCAGGAACAAGTTTTAAATTATAGTAGAAACTCTCCTAACTAATCTTCAGGGAAACCCGCTCACCACCTCAGCCAGGCTTTCTCCTCTGTAAACTTACTGATGAGTGTGAGGCTCCCTGCATGCTCCAGGCTCCAGGGTTTCCCTCCTTCTGTCATCTCCGCCCTTTGCTCTCCCAGTGACACACAGGCTTGCAAATACAACTGTATACATCCTCGGGGCTGGGGATATAACTCAGTGGCATAAGCACCTGCCTGGCAAGCGCAAGGTCATGAGTTCGATCCCCTGTACCGCAAAAAGAAAAAACAAAACAAACAGGTGTATACATTCTCAGACCTTCAGTGCTAATTCTCTTTGGTATTGTGTTTATGTCATTTAACCAAATAGTATATGAGTGATTGAAATAGGTGTACAAAATTGCAGTTGTTTCAGTGAGGATTTAAGTTCATATATTGAAAAAGGCAATTCCTAAAACAATGCCTTAGATTAGTTGTGGGCCAGATAACTAAAGGACTGAGACTGAGTTATAAAAAATGTAGAAAAATTGTACTGAGATTCCTCTGTGGGCATCAGACAAATGCCACTGTTGGTTTTTTGTTTTTTGTTTTTTTTTTTTTCTTCTTTTGGTATCGGGAATTGAACTCAGGCCCTTGTGCTTGCCAGGTAGGCGCTGTGCCTCTGAGCTATATCCCCAGCCCCACCACTCTTGTTTTAAAAAAAACAAAATGGAGAATTGTAGACTGTGATTGAGAAATAATATCTTAAACAAAACATAAATTGGAGAACCCCAATCACTGGGCTCTTTAAAAAAGGGGGCCTTGGTTATGTATCCAAAACTCAATAAATTAATGACATTGAGACTTTAAATTAGAGTTTTACACAAATGTGTCATTTTCAAATGACTTTGCCCTTTCACATAATTTCTCAATTGACCACCTAAGGGCCCACTCCTCAATCTAGTCAGCAGAAAGGGTTTCTGCTGTAGGCTTAGCAATCAGCTCAGATTCAATGGCGTAAACTCTGACTCCCCTGTGGATGTCAGGAAGCTAAAGCCTTCTAGACTGTAGAGTACATTTCGATGTCACCTCTGAGACTGTGACCAATAAGCCCCTATTGGGTTTCATTTCAGTCCACGGTACACATTGTTGGAAGCCTCTAACCTCAGCTTCTGCCCGGCTGAGGCATCCTTCGCCAGGGAGAAAGGACCGTTGCAGGACCCAGCGGCCCTAACGTTCCATCCTAGGACCAGGCTCAGCCTTCCCAGACTGGCTAAACTTGGCACCCTTGGGCGTTCCTGAACACCACACCAAGGAAAGAACCTTTACACAACCTTTTTAGAGTTTAATGGAATGAAAACCTTTGGCTGAGATTCAGGCAACATGGAGACAAAGTGTTTTAGGGAGGAGCAGGTAGAAGACCTATCAGTCCCAGGCCGGGTGGCGGAAAAGCTGCCGCAGGATTATTGCTGGTCCCTTCACAGAAGGACAAAGTCCCAGCTCACCCTGGCTCCCCTGGCAGAACTGAGCTTGGAGGAAATGGATTCCTTCCTTGCTGAGCACAGGCTCTGAAAGACAAACACCCAGGCCCAGAGGCTCTGAGCAGACTTTATTTATATGTCCACTTGTTTTACGCAGTTGATTTTATGCACATTTTTCAGACCAGTGGCTGCAAGCAGTTGTTACCAAGTTTGTAGGAAATGCAAATCATCAAGAAGGTGAATTTTAAAATAAACAGTGGCAGAGACTGTAGAAAGCTGGTCAACTAGTTCTGACCATACCAGCAATAAAACCTCTCCAACTTTCCCAAAAGTCAGTAACAAAATCCAGAAAAAGATGAAGAGCAGAAGCCTCCAGAACATTCTACAACCCACTGTGACTTAGCTTGGATTTACTATCAGGCCACTTATTTTTTCTGTCTTCTTTTAATGTGCAGAAATTAGTTCGGGGAAATACATATCAAGTGTACAATAGGCTTGTGTAATAGAATAATAAGTACAAGCCATCAAAATCTATAATCAGGATCGTCTGTTTCAAATACAGTGTGAAAAATGCAAACTCTGCAGCAAGTTACTCTGCTCACTCATCCTGTGGGATTAGATACATACCCTTCTTTCTTTGTTTTATCTTACAAGGAGACAAGACATGCATATTTAAAGTGAAAAATGGTTTCAGGTTCTGGACTTTTGATTCCAAACTATTTCCAAAAGAACTCATGGATTGTTTCCCGTAGAAAAAGTCCAATTTATGCTGGAGAAGAGACTCATATGCTAATAAACTGATATTGACAAGTGTGATAGATGCAGCGAGGTACTTAGTGAGTGCTGGAGAGCAAAGTTGATTGCATTTTACAGTCTGTGTATTTCTCTGTTTATTGCTTGTATTCTGTCATTAAGCAAACAGGTTCCTAATATAGCAAATCTCTCTAATCAGTAAAGCAAGGGAGAAAAGAACCAGAGCATCATTAATTATGACTATTTGGCTGTAGCCTGGACAGTCTGCTGCTATTGGATTGTACAGCTTCCTCTGGTTTTATTTTCTGGAGATAGGGCAGAAAACAGCTTTTCTTTTGCATGGAGGAGAGCAGAAAAATGTTCTACGCCCTGCTGGCTGACAGCTGCCTAAAAACCTGAGATTAAACACTGGCTTCTCTACAGAAATGGAGTCCTGGGGCAGGAAAGGCCAGGCTCTGAGCGGGCGTGCTTTTAACTTTCCAATTCCATAAACAGAGGAAGCTTGCTGCTCACAAGCCTGACCTGTCCCCAAGGATCTGGAGAGCCCACTGTAGGCAGAACCCAGTGGGGACCTGACTGTGGGCCGTAAATTATGTGTGTGCCTGTGTGTTCTGCACGGGAACGCCGTTGGCACCGCAACTGGCTTTCCACATGCTAATCACTTGGGTAAAAGGCAGGAGAGGCTCCACTCTGACTCCAGGTAACAGAGGTTAACAGCGTCTAATGCATTTATTAACCCTCTGCTGCCAGGGACTGGCGGGGTCTGGTCTCACAATTACAGTGCCCTGGAAATTCTATTATGTGACATGCCTGGACTTGTGGATTATTACCAGTGACAATTTTATAGCAGAAGAGCAACAGCTGCTAGAGGGGCAAGATTTAGGAAGAGCCTAGAGAACAGCGTTCCCTGGTTTCCCAGAACGTGGGGACAGCTTCTGTGGGCACATTCTTCTCCAGATGACTTTCATTTTTCTATTCTCAAGATGCGGGCCTCAAGGCCCTGTGTCTTGGTGGTGACGTCTCCCCATTGCAGAGTCAGGCACTTCCTTCAGACCACACAACTATAAATTAGCTGCTCAGAAGCACTCCTTCATAAGAGAGATTAAACACTTCATCTTCTCAGTATACTAAAACGGCGATTCAAGTTGACTCTTACAAAAATGGAATATGTTCTTTATCTTTTTTCAAAAGAGACTTTTTAAAAAACTACAGACCATAAGCTGTCTGTCCAGGTAGGTATGGTTGGCCTGGCTCCAGGTTTTGTCCCTGCTCTAAGTTGTGTCCTTGCATGTCCCGCCATTGGCAGGGTTGCAGGGCTCACAGAAAGGACACTGTGCCCTGTGCCAGCACATCCATTAACACACCCTGGGTCTCACTGCCTTACAACTCAGTGATGAAGGCTGCTGTTCTGGTTTCTAACTTACCTTACCCTTTACCAAGTCTCAAAAGTTTCTTTTCTCTTAATTTTAATTTTCCCGAGACCATCCTAATTTTCAGCAAATGAAACAGCCTTTCAAGCATAGAAGTACTCTCCGCAGTAGTTGAAGGGAGGATGTCCTATAATTTTATCTGTTTGCATTTACCGTACCTGATGAGCAGGGCATCATGGTGTTTGCAGAATAAGTCAGGATAAAAGCCTTTAAGATGTGGAAATAACAGGTTTCACGGGGTTTTGAAAGTAGCCTTTAAAACTGAGGTCTTCTTAGGTAGACTGTGGGTCTGAAGAGCTGGGTTTCTAACACATGGTGACCGAGGCTTCATGCTGCCTGTGATACTCCTAAGCATGCTGCCAGCCGGCCAGATGCAGCTCCAAGCCCAGGCCTGCCCCTTCATCCACGGCGGGCGCACAGCCTGGGGCACTGGGCAGTGTTCTTAACACCTTCCCGCCCAGGCAGCAGAGTCACTCTGGCCTGCATCTTGTTTCGTAAGGAATTTTAAAAGGTCTCACATCTATGTGCAGCCCTTTGATTCTTTTACTTATGTGCCACCTGCCAGTCGGGTCTCCGGGACCATTTTCCTTTCACCTTCTACTTAGATGCACCAACCTTATGATGTTTTCCTCTGTGTTCAGGTGGCGCCCAGGACCGCTCTGCTCATCCTGCCTCTGAGGTCATGGCGGTTTCCGGGACACCAGAGCTCTCTGTAGGAAGCTTTGCAATGGTCTCTGGAAGCAGAGTGTGGAGAGCCCTGGGCATGGAGTTCCAAGCCTCCCAGAGCTGTGGGTGGGGCAGTGTGGGACAGAAGGGAGGTTTTCCCCAGCCTCCCTGTGGCCTGGCTGCACATTCTCACCTGCGCTTGGCCTTCCTGCTGTTCTGCCAGCCAGCACGTCCTCCAGGCCAAGTAAGCCAGGGGCTTCTGCCTCCCCCTGTGGTCAAGCCGGTGACACTACAGGGAGACAAGGCCAGATGTTGACTGTTGGAGTCAATGTGATGGCTCTTCTGGGGGAACACGGGCCCACTGCACGGAATAGGAGCTGGTCCACATGCATTTTCCTGTATGGTCACTGCAGCCACTCCCAGAGGGAGAGCATGAGGTGGCAGGTTAGACGTGGGCCCGTGCTTGTAGGTTCATGAGTGCCGTACACAGTGGGAAGCCCTCAGGGACTAATGCGGGAACAGAGATCTGCCTCTGAAGACTGAATGTGCTTAAGAACATCCATGAAGAGAGAGGCATTTCTGGTTTCCTGCTGGAGGCCCCTTCACAATCAGTCCATTAGGAGGACATTCCCCTAGTGCTGCCTCAAGCTCCTGAAGTGACAGAAAAATACAGCTGGCGAGAGTTACAGGTTGTGTGCATCAGGAGAAAATCAGTCCACTGGCGCTGCTCCTACAGAATGAAGTGGGAGGAGATGTGCCCACCTGAGTCCTCGCAGAGGGCACTGTGGCCCAGGGCACAGGGTGCCACTTAACCGTGACTGTGGGCTCAGGAACAACTGGAGGGGACAGCGTGCCTCCGTCTAGAGGTCACGCTGCCTTCTCTGTGCAATTTGGTGAGCAGGGTGCTTATGCAAAGGCATTTAGCAAGGGTTTCCATGTTTTGCAGAATATGGCCTGAAAAAGAAAGCAGGATGAGAGGCGTTAGGGTCATTTTGGTCTCTAGGCACAAATCCAATCGTGAATGGGAATAAAAATGTTAAATTCTGTGCATATTCTCAAGGAACAATATAATGGACCAGATTTGCTATGGATATAGATTAAAAGTCGGCTCCTGAGTGAGGTAGAATCCCCCTCCCAGTTTCCCCTCTTGATATTCTTATACATAACATTTAGTGACCTTTGAACAGCCCTGGGCTGCTTCCTAGTGTCTTATTCTTGAAGCCTGTTTAAAGGTTTCTATTTCATATTCACAGCTGGCATATGCAAATATAGGCAAAGATTATGATGCTTTCTAAGTGGCATTATGGTCAATAAATTACTCCTTGGGTGCAAATGCTATCATTGAAGCCTAGCATGACTTAAGCAAGCTGCAGAAGTCTTGCTACAGATGATCAGCCTGCCAGCACCCGCCAGTGCCGCGCAGTCGGATACCCCTTGGTTCAGGTGTGATGCTTAACCAGGGCACATCTTGCTGGCAAATGAGCTCTCTGTATTTTGGTGCCAAAGGCTGTTATTTACTGCTGGGATCTGGAGCTTGGCATCATGGGTAGAGATGTTATGTCTGTGCCGTTTGAGGAGGGTAGAGACTGGGAGAAATAGCATAATCCAGGAAGGAGCATCTTTCCACCCAAGAGTTGAGGAGCATTGACCGATCCTGACTTTAGAAGAAAATTACTGTGTGACCTCTGATGAGTCTCTTCACCGCTGTGGCATCTAACTGTTCTGCCTTGTGTGGGGTGGGTAGTGTTCGCAAATGTTTTCTCTGCCATTATTTGAGCAATGGGACCTTTCCTTCCACTCAGTTCTGAGGCAGAAGCCTAGTGGGAAGTTCGTCTGGGTGAGGGGAAATGGGAGCCTTAAAGCCTCCACAGCCCAGCCTCCCCACAGCTGCCCTGGAAGCAGCCTTAAAACAGCTGGATTGGGATCTGCAGTGCTATGTAAGATTCCTTGAGGGTCCCATCTGAAAGAATCTGGAAGCATGTTCTTTCTCTTCACCACCCTGTGCCCAGCCCTAGAAAATATTGGGGGCTCAGTAGTATCTGTTGACTAGCGCAGTGAATAAACAGATGAACAAACAGACAAGCTTCCAGAAGACCTCTCCTATCTTACTAATAAATGGATATTTTCATTGCAGTATTCTTAAGTTTTGGAGGCATTTCCCCAAATTAACATACAGAAACACAAGGGAACTAGGCAAGGAGGCACATGCCTATAATGCCTATACTATGGGAGGCTGAAGCAGGAAGATCTCAAGTGTGAGTCCCACCTGGGCAATTTAGTGAGATCCTGTCTCCAAATAAAGAGGGCTGGAGATATTGCTCAGTGGTAGAGTTCCACTGGGTTCAATCACCAGTGTGGAAGGAAGGGAGGAAGGCCACTCCCAAACTTTTTCTTCGGTAACCCAGTGCTGTCTGCACCACCCCTGAAGCAGTCATTAATGTTAGGTGGCCGCTGAGACTGGACATGAGGCAGGGTTGAATGGATGCACCTTGTCAAACACCAGACTTTGAAGATGCAGTATGAAAAAGTAATGTAAAGTATCTCGTTAATTTTTTATATTGATTATGTGTTGCAATGGTAATAGAGTGGGTTAAAATATATTATTACATTAACTTCACCTGTTACCTCTTTATTAGGCGGCCACTAGAATATTGTAAATTACACGTGGGGCTCACATGTGTGGCGCACTTATTTATTAGATGGCAGTGCCCTAGACTATTGATTAATGGATCATCAGTAATTACTCTTCCCTATTATTTTTTACTTTTCTTCCCTTTTCTCTTTCCAGGCACAGAAGCTGAAATCTAATGTGTCGGACAGCACACAGCTCTGTCTTTCTGATGTAAGTGACATTTCTTTCTGGGTATCCCTGCATTTTTAGAGACAACCTTTGGGCCCTGGGGCAAGAGATGATATACAAGGCTCAAAGGCAGTAAGCTTTCAGGTCCAGGAAAAAAACATGTAAGCTACCCTCTCTGTTCATCCGCCCTTGGATTCAGGGCACAGGGTTATAATTAATCTGGTACCTGGGAGCATCACCTGACAACCAACCCCAGCACCAGGGCTGCTGTTCTGATGCTGGGAATCTGTGGGCACGGTCAGGCCACTCTGTCCAGCACAGAGACGAGGCCTGATGCTTCCCCTGCTTACTGCAGGTCCTCTGCCTTCAGCTCCTCTGACCTGCACAGCCATCTCCAGAGGTAGATAGCACAAATCCATTGCTCTCCTCAAATTATAGGTAAGGAGAGAGGAGCAGTTCTGTTTTGTGTGACAGTCCTATCTCACTGGGTAGGGATGTGACATTACGAGGCTGAGCTGGCATTGTGATAAGACGAAGGAGTCCTTGTGTCGGGGAGCCCTGATGCCTGGGTTCTGGACTGGGCTATCCCTCCGAGGAGCTGCACAAGCTCCTTGCCCTGTCTGTTCCTCATCTCAAAAATGTAGATTCCTGCCTGCTCTTTCCACCTCCAGTGCTAGTTGTGGGACATTACTATGCCCACTGCTACCAAACTCATGCCCTCCCTCCATGGCAGAGAGAGACAGTGAGCATCCCTGCTCAGCCAGAGCTCCCTGGAGGGAGAGAGGCTCCATGTTACACAGGGTGAACTGTGGAAAGGAGAAGAAGGGCAAGGGTATAAAAACTGAAATATTTTCCCCCAAAATGGGTTGTAACAATCCATTATGGAGGAGCAAGCAATAAACATGGGGTAGACGGTATATCCCAAGTCTCCGGTCTCACCCGAGCTCAAGGTTCCTTCTCATAAAACGAGAGGTCAGCAGGTCGTAGGCTCAGCAGTGCAATCTAGGGTCAGCTTCAGCGAGGGCTCAGCCAGGGGGACCGTAGAGAGAAAGCGTGTGATTACAGTGTGCTGGGAGGGCATGGGCACTGCAGTGGGTGGTAACGAAACCTTTTTCTTACAGAGCAATTATGAAAAGGATGAGCTCGCTGGTGCTTCCAGCCGCATAACCACAAAATCGATGGCTGCGCTTTCAAGCTGCGGCCTGAGCCCACTGCTGGTTCTGGTGGTCACCGCTCTGTCTACCCTACTATCGTTATCTTTGGCAGAAACATCGTAGCTGCGTTAAAAACAAAAAACAAAAAAAAAACAACATGGACATGTAAAAAGACAAAAAAATGAAGTTACCTGTTTCCTATCCTCTTGTATATCTGAAAATCCAGTTCTAGGAGCTCAGTGGAGAAGCAGTTTCATCCAACTGGAACTTTTTTTTGTTTAAAGAGAGCTTCTTGTGATCCTTAGGGGCGTCTGTGGAAAACCTGAGGCAGTGCTACATTCCAGACTCAAAAGGCTTTGCTTGGGGCATGCTGTATTTTAAGGGGACAGTTTGTAAACTTGACTGCAAAGTAAACTGGGGCCATGTTTTTGATGATGATGATGATGATGATGATGGTGATTTTAACAGTTTTAACTCTGGCCTTTACTAAATGGAAAAGGAGTTAGTATTTTTAAAGATCCTTCCATATCTCATGTAGTGGCTTCAATTTCTAATGACATAAACTACAACCTAACATGGATGACAAGCTCTTAGGCCACAAAGTGAAAGTTCTCATCCAGAGTGGATACTGTGGAAAACAACTTGTACTGATATTCATCTTTCTGTACATACTAGCATCTTGCGCACTGTTTGTGTATTATAAACGGTTCCATGCTGTCATACAAAATGAGACACCTGTCACATCCAAATGTATAATCTTTTAGTCAAAATAGGGAGAGTGGATGTGAACCCTTGCAGTACCTTCCTCATTGGTTGATACTCTCCTACGCCTTACCTGAGTGAGAAGCCCTTAAGCTAACCAGAGTCAAATATAGCCGAAGCAACACTCTACTACTCTTTACATTTACGAGGTTATATGTAGAAAAGAAATTTTACTACTCAACGATTTCAGCTATTGGCTTTCTATATTTTGAAAGTAACAATATCTTCATTTTTTACTGATGGTTTAATATGAAATACGTGGAGCTTGTGCTCCTCTCAGAAGTTGTGTTAGCTCCGAAATTAACTTCACAAATACAGCTCTGCAAAAGTAGACGCTGAGGAGCCCTATGCTTAGCGGGACGCTTTGCGCCATGTGGCTGTGAACGGGCAGGAGGAAACAGAACGGCCTGAGTTGTCTTTTGCTATGTCTGGAAATGCAAGTGAGCATATGTGGGAGGGAGCCAGGGGCCACTTGTGATGGCACACAGCCTCTCTTGGCACCTTTGCCAGCTGACACAACCTGGTATCTTGGAGCTAATGGTTTCTGACAGAGGCAGCTTTGATGGGGATGGGAGATGGAGATGTGCCGCCCTCTCGTTCCATCCATGCCCAGGTGCACAGTTGTTTTCCTGAGGATTGTCTTTACTCCCAGCTGTGACCTCTTGACTGCTGTTGAGAGCAGTTTGGTGTGCGGGTCATCGGGAATCAGCTTGCACCTTGTTCTGTTCTTCCCTGACAGACTGCGGCTGACTACGCAGAAAGGAAAGAAGGTTGGTGGGTTGAGAGGGTTGGTGTGACGGCTGGGGAGGCGAGTTGGTTGGCGCAGGCACACGGAACAGGGCAGGGCTGTGTGATAAGGCAGCCGGCTTTGCCAGCTGCACGTGCTCTCCCTGTGTTCTCTTCCCCCAGCACGCAGACGCTCACGTGCACTTTTGAAGTCTGGTTTAGAGGGCGAGATTCAGAATCTGCAATCATCACATACTAGTTTCTCTCACACTGAACGAAGAGTAGGTTCTTCCTCCATAGGGTGCTGGAAGCATGAGGTTTCCTCCCACGCTGCAGAGGCCCAGAGGGGGAGACCCCTGGTGTACATTTCATACCGATCTCTTTGCTGGCTGAGCTTCTGTCTTGGAAGATTCAACAGATCCCTGGGGGAGGAGAAGTCTGCGAAATCCAAGGGAAAGGCCTACTCTTTGGGCTGTTTTGGTGTTTGAAATATATTTATACCCAAATGTTAATAAACACGGATGTATAATACTCAGTACCAACATTGTTTTACCTGAGAATGCTTTCAAGGTAAATGCATCAAACACCCAACTATATTTGATCAGTGAAAAGTTCCATGAAGACTCTTACTTTGAATAAACACATTGAATGTATTTATTCAAAGTGACTCACATTTGAAACAGCAGTCATCTATGAGAGCATATCTCTTACAGAATATATTTTGTTTTAATTAAGGTATCTCTGAGTATCTGTACTGGGCTAATTGCATATGGGTCTGATTCAGTGTGATCCACTATGAAAACTATTGATCACTTCTGCAAAATCCACCAGCTCTAATTAGCTTCAGATAACCAAAGAAGAAATGGGAATTCTCAGTGCTAACAAGGGCAGCCTTCCTTGAAGAGTGTGTAGATATACAACATACGAATTAAATCTTAAAACAGCTCTCTCCCCAACAAAGATCTCATTTTTTTCAGAGATAACAGCATATTTGATTTACCAAATCCTCAAACTGAAAATGAGTGACTGAATACATAAACGGGAAATATCTTGTTCAGGAACAACTTGCGAAAGAGATTGTTGTAAAACTAAGCCAAGCGAGTGGTGCTGTCATTTGGATTGATCTCGTTTTACCTTGGTGATCCTGAAACAGCATTATTTTCCCCAGGACTAGAAGAGAGAGAAATTATTGCAATCTTTTACCTAACTTCCTCTTGGGGTGCTTACAAGCAAAAAGCGATTGACTACTTCCTGTCCTTCAGTCCCTGCACTTCAGGTGACACAAACACAGGGGCTATCTGTTAATGTCACGTCTCTTACAGGAAACACCTATGGTGGTTGATTTTGACAACAAAAAATAGACATTTATATCAATGGAGACCATGACTGTCAGATCAGATCTACCCATACCCTACTTATTTCAGAGAGAGAGAGAGAGAGAGAGAGAGAGAGAGAGAGAGAGGAAAAAGGGGCAATATTGCCACAATGATTAGAAGCACATTCATTTCACTTTGATGTTGACTATCTCTGACCGATATCTAGTTGAGGATCTTTTGAGCAGAGCACATGAAGGAAGAACTGCACAATATAGAGAGGGAATTCAGAATGTCAGCTGAATATTTATTTTTCCATATGTATTTTTTTTCAGCCCTCTAAAAGAAAAAAATAGAAGTTGAAAATGACATAGGTTATTTTTTAAGTATATTAGCAAACTGTATCTAGAGCATTAAGAGTGGGGTTTCTATTTTATTTTTTTTTTTAAACAACTCTTTATCTTATAATAAAAAGTGTCTGGGCTTCAAGTTCAAGTGACGGCGTCAAGTTTATCCAGTATCAGCCAGGGCTTCTCCGGGGCTGCTGTGGCCTTCAGTTTGGTCTGTCCCGGGACGATTTCTGTCTTGCGCAAGCTCTGAGGCTGGGGCTCCTGCACCTGCATCCCGTTTCGTACATCTCTCTTTGTCTTTCAGTCAGACACTCCCAAACACTCCATCTGGTGAATTAGGAAAGTGGGAAAGTGGAAGCAGTTTTAAGTCAGTGTAAAGTGCTTGGGAAAAGGGAGGTAAGAGCAGCGGGAGTTTACATAATTAGCAAATTCTTTTCTTAGAATCCAGCATAAATATATTGCAGTTATTATCTACAAAATAGTGGCCTCCGAGGAGCTGTCTTTTGGAAAATAAGTTTTCATTCATGTAGTTAGACACATGTGACTTATTTGAGTCAATAAACTGTAGACCAGAAAAGGGCCACTTGAATGAGTTCATACTAGCTAATTCTCTTCCAGTGCTGTTCCTGATCTCGTGGAGTCATACCTCCACGGTCTCTGTTGCCTTTGCTTCTCCCCTTCGCTGAAGCAAATGAGACCATGGGAAGCCCATCTTTGTGCCAAACACTAGAGGCTGTGGCAACAGATGGGAGTGAATTGCCATTGGCCCGGGCACCATGGCAGCAGAAGGCCCATCTGCGCTGAGCTTGGAGAGTTTGGAGTGACAAAGCCAAGTCAAGGTGCAACAAGAGGCCATGTACCATAGGCCAATGGGTCTTGCTGTCTTCTCATGTCTCCTGGTGAGCAGGACAGGAGCCGTCACCTAACAAAGCATCCAGAGTTCCTTGAAATAGGCAGTGGTTCCTTTACAGCAAGGCAGCCAGAGCTACTGGTAATTTATGGATGACAGAGAAGGAATTTCTTTTTAGAAATTCGAAAGTGAAATGGCTGGGGATTTGGTTGGACACCCTTAGAAGCTACGTTTTTCTCTTATCCTGAGACAGAAATCCCATGTATATATTTGACACCTCTTGACTCTGACACAGCTTTTCTTCTTGAGTGACCATTTGTTTTAAGTTTACTGTCTAGGATTCGTCTTGAGAATTGTACCTTTGATTAATATTCTCACTGCAGAGGCCTTAAGTCTGTGGGCTTTGCAAACCCCAGTATGTATTCTGTAGCATGGTTTTTTTTTTGCTCCAGGATAGCTGTCTTGCCATATTGACTGGTTCGGCTCCCTTTTGTATTGGTTATGGAATCTCTACCGTCACCCTTGTTCTTTACTCCTAAGTATTTAGCAGGGTCCCTTCCTACCCATTCTTCATCCTAACTGCTATAAGTTTAGCACTAGCCAAGGTCATTTTTGTTCCACCAGATGCCCACTTCATTAAAGAAGTCTCTCTCAGGAGCCAGATGATCCAAAGATGACACTAATACTCACAGCAGAAGGTCACCCCCTACCTGTGCCCCGAGCTCTTCCTTCCTTGCGTTGGGCTTTAGCCTGCTGCGTCCTCCCCAGGAAACTCTTTGTCTCTCCCTGTGTTCTCAGATGAGCTTCTCCTCTTTCCAGAGGCAGCTTGGGGTGGTTGCTCAGCGGGATGAGCCACCTGCGCTTCTGATGGCTCTGAGACCCAGCCCAGAGAGGCGGGGAAGGCACACAGACCCGATTTGAGTAAACTGACTGCAGAGCACCGCAGCCTGTTATAGTCACTGAGGCCTCAGCCCCCTAAGGTCTCCAAACTCATTTGACCAGCGCAGCTGCGACTTCGGCTGTTTGCCTCTGGCAGGTGCCAATATCAGCATCCTGTCCCACTGCCATGGGGAGTTTATTTTTGCTCGAGGGCGGTTGCCAAGCCCAGCACCCGCATCAATGGAAGGTTTTCTCTGATTTCCTTCTCTTCCTTACAGGCTGGGCTTTCTTACCAGGCCCCATTTTTGTGTTGCGGAGGGTGTCAGGAGGCTGCCCAGACACTGTCAGCTTCCTCCTTGGTCCTGACATCTCTTGCTGCTCACCAGCCTTCCCTAGCAGACAGCATGCGCATAGCAGGCGTTTGAGAAATGCTAGTTGTGTGAAATCACCGGCACATCAAAAGACTTCATTCTCTCCAACAGTGATGGAATCTGGCCCAGTTGTGTAGTTGTGCTGTCACTGAGCTTTATTGACACTGAATTTGTCCCCCTGAGATGTGGAGGGTGAGCTGGGGAAAAAGGTCTAAGGAGTGCTCAGATCACAGCAACTGTAAATCTGCTCGCTGTGCTTCCTGCCGAGAGACAAAAAGCTAGCACTTGTCCCTGAGGACCCGAGCACGACCAGCCAGTCCCAGCAGCTCTCCACGTTTGCCAGACCAGTGAGTCTGCAGAGATTTTAATCTGCCTCAAGCACAGGACGCAGGTAAGAAAGCTGGACCACTTCGTGAGTCCCAGATCACTCCCAGGGATGATAGTCTCTCCGTTAGTGTCCTGAAAAGAGAGTCAAATGCTGATCAATTCAGCACTTATGTTGAAGAATTACTCTGGCTGGATGAGCCATCACTTACAGCTGAAGCTTTCCCACAAGTAATGTGAGACCATTGAGTCCTTTGACGCCAGTTTCCCCAAAATTGGGAAACACTTATCTTTCCAGGTTGACAAAATCCTTCAGTTTGGCATCCTTTTTTTTTATATAAAGAGTCTATGAACCGTTTTTCTGACCCAGTCTGGAGTTAAATTCCAGGCCCCGTGAGTACAAGAGCAAACCCAGTTCCCCCACAACGGAGAAGGCAAATCCAGTTTCCTTCAGCCTAATGCTAAGCATCCATTGCAGCAACCCAAGTGAAGAGCGCAAGCATCGCTTCTCGAGACACTAGCGGGCTGTGACCTTGGCCTCACAGGGGAACCTGGGGAACTGTTCTGGAGTCAGGGAGCAGCCATGGTGCAGTTGGGACTGAGACACTGGAACTGCTGTAGCTGAGAGGAGCACGCAGCAGGATTCATTCAAAAGAGCAAAGCTTGGAATGTGCAGTGACCCCCAGTGCCCACCAGACATAGCATAGAATGAGGATGAAGAATTACAAATATCCAGTAGACGGCCCAGTTTATAAACCCCAAGGACTTTAGAAGTCAGTAGAGTTTGGTCCGGAGGGCCAGGTCAAGGTGATGATTGCAGGACTGGGTGAAGGTCTGGGCCTTCCAGCACACTAGCATGTAAGGCTCAGTCAACAAAGCCCCGCTTCCCCTCTGCTGTTCCCCACTCCCTTCCTTCCTTCCTTCCTTCCTTCCTTCCTTCCTTCCTTCCTTTCTTCCTTCCTTCCTTCCGTCCTTCCTTCCACCCTTTCTTCCATGTCCTCTCTACACCCTCTCCCACAGGGCTGTATGATCCAGCATTATCTTCCTGGTGTACAAAGTGTGCTCGATCTGGAATTTGGGCTCTTACTGTTTCACTTTAGCCGAAGGCATTTCTGAAATATGAGTGGAAAAAGAGAGTGGAAATCCCAGAACCGGATCACAGACTGGCCTGTCTTATTTGGCTGTGGTCTTCCTGTAATCAGGCACTTCTGATGCGCTCTTCTGGAATCAGAAATAGCTGATTGTCCTGAGAGGATTGAAGAGATGGTTTCAGAAACCTGAAATCCAGGGCCTTACAGTTCTCCTAATTATCTGTTTTTTCTCTTCTTCTCCCTTCCATCCCCCAAGGGAGTGGGGAAACACTTCTCACCATGGAGCCCACTTGAAAGAGTTTTCCCATCTTATGTGTATTATCCCTTGATATTGAAATTATTTTCTCTGTTTAATCCAACTCCCACTGAGAAGCTGTGTGAGATTTAGGATGGAAGATTTTTTTTTTTGTACTTCTGGAAGGCGTTGCATTTTTTTACTCTTAACTCGAGGGTATGTCTCAGCTGCCTTTCTATTTCATGAGGTTACCAATACAGGTGAAATGAAAGAAATCTTCTGATTTGGGGGGTAGTTTAGAATTCTGCCCTGGGTAAGAGGTCCAGAGACCCAAGCAACTCAGAGCTGTAGCTGAGAGGGCAGAAGGAGCTTTGTGGAGGAGCATCCATTGGGAGAGGCGTTTCCCCCGGATCTGCGTGCTCCATTGTGTTCCGGGGTCTTCGCCCGCGGAGGACGGTGCATTTTTCTCACGTCTGTGTATCTGGTTTCCGAAGGACGCGCGCTTGTGTTTTCCCAGGGTTATTCCTGCACCTCTTCCTCACACAGCTGTTTGCAACATGCTTTCTTGCCAACATCCACAGAAGAACACCTACATGTAGAAGTACAAGTTTTGCTGTCTGGACTTTGGAAGTGGTTTTGTGATGTTTGAATTTTCTGTTAGCGCGTTGCTCAAGCACTACAGAGTGTATGCAGTCCCTTTGGCCATCTCTACCCCAGAATATCGTAATAAACAGTTTTCTTTTTCTAAAAAAAAATCAAAGTGATTATTGTCATGTCTTTTTCTTTGATCCTGATTTATTCAAAACAATCTTGAAATCTATAAAGCCGTAGAGCTCTCTAGAGTCAAAACCAGTGAGATCTGGGACAGCAGATCACCAGGACTGAGTGTAGCTGACACGGAAGCTGCTTGTTGTTGGTTTCCCACACTTGGCACTACTGGCATTTGGGGTCAGATAATTATTTGTTGCTGGTGTGTGGGTTTTTCAGGACCTGGACATTGTCGATGTTTAGCAGGATCAGTGAGTAGTTTCCTTCCTCAAAAATATGTCTAGACTTACGAAGTGTCCCCTGGGTGGGGGCACAATCTCTCCTTATCAACAACCAATTTCAGACCCACACTCATGTCTCACTTCTGAGTACTAAAAGGAGTGGCCGCATCTGACATTTATTTCTGTCCTAAAGTGCATTTTATCATTCAAAGATACGGTTGGTGGATTCTCTAGTTACCATCATATGTGTATCAAATGTCTTATTTAGGCTTACAAATAGTATTTTGATAAAAGAGAAAGATGTAGAATAGGATCATTTTTCCTATTTCTAGCATCTAGCTCAGTGTCTGGCCAGGTGACATCACGTAAGGTCACATTAGGTCAGATTTTATCCTTCTGAATTAGAATCATGGTGTCAGCCACCCGAAGTATTACTCCCATTTCCCTGCGAAAGTGATCAGCCCTGGCATCCTTATCCCACCAAGACTCTGTGAGGAAAAATATTAAAACACAAATCACAGTACATAACTAATTTTACCACTGTTGTTTGCCATAGAATGCAACTTACAGTCCATGGCACAGCAGGAGGAGTTTGCCCCACTCTGTGAGACAAAAGCCTGTTATTTCACTTGACTTCCTGAAAGATACCTTTTTTTTTCTTTCATCATTTTTGTTCGTTTGTTTTGCTTTTTGAGATGGTCTTGATAGGTATTCCAGGGTGGCCTTAAACTCACTGTATAGCCCAGGCTGCCCTTGAACTCAAGGCTATCTTCCTACTTCAACCTCCCCAGTATTCGGATTATAGAAATGCACCACCATGCCCAGCCTTTTTTTTTTCCTTTTAATTATCTTTGTGATTTACCACTCAGCTGAGCTTTCCTGCTGCCTTGTCTTCTGGTTCAGCTTTCATATGGTGAACCTTAGAGTAATTTTGGTCAGGTGCTACAGAATCCCTAGGTTGGAGACCAGGGATGTAGCTCAGGGCCACAATGCCTATCTGGCAAGAGTGAGGTCCTGAGTTGGAGTGCTGCTACAAAGCAAAGAATTCCCCAGGTTGGTTGGGAAAAAAAAGTGAGCATTTGAAGCTAGACCTGGTGTTTTAGAAGTGCAAAGAAGCCAAGTCCCTGCAGCTCACCCTGGGCCTCTCAGGGCAGCACTTACAGAATCCTCAAGCTCGTTCACAGAGCAATGAGCCCCTGCTCATCAGCACACGTGTGAGTGGGAAGGGGCAGGTCATTGCCAGAATTTTCAAGCAGAAATGAGGAGAGAGCGGCCATTGTGAGTGCCCTCGGGACCTTCAGGGTCCTCCCTCGGTGCCATTGGTTCACATTCTAATCATTTTCTGAATGCCACCAAGTCCCTAAAATGCAGGTGATAGAAACTTTAGGAAACAGGACCAGAAATGTCTAATAGAGCCCTGAGACAAATGCCAAGAAAGTGAATAAAAACTGTGACAGAAACAAGATACAAGACTGCTTGTGCTTGGTGATATAAACAAAGCATAAACGAAAACACAGAGATGTGAAAGATATGAGCAGGAATAGCTGTAAAAGTCACATAAACTGACAGTGCTACTGCACTGAAGGGTTTTATCCTCATCAAGATTCCGCCCGTGCAGGCTGGCAGACAAGAAATGCACTGTGTTTAAATGATAAGGTGAGTGTTTGGCCTGAGAGTGATTCGGGTGGGCGTAAAAACAGGGACATTCTTTTCAGAAAGCTGTGGACAATATGGATCATCACTGAAAATGCACATGTCCCGTGAGCCAATAATTCCACCATAAAGAATTTACCCCGCATTCTCCCAGAGGGTTTCGAGATCCATGAAAACATATTTCCATCACAAGATAACTTGTAATAGCAAAAACATTTCCATCGCAAGATAATTTGTAACAGCAAACTATGAGTATTTGAGACAACCTGAAAGCCCATTGAATGTGAACTGATTAAAGAACCTATAGTGGCCCAGGAGGAGAGAATATTATGCAACTGTATTAGAAAAGGCTGCTGCACATCCACTGAAACCAAAAGTGGTCTGTAGGCAGTATATTAAGTAGAAAAGCAAGGTAAAGGACAGTGGAAACTAGTCTTGCTTCTGTACAGGTAATGAGGGTATAGATATTAATAGATAGGTATAAATAGATGATATCAATAGCTGTTTGATAAATAGATATCAATAGCTAGATGATAGAAATAGATATCATTAGATGATAAATGAATAAATATTGATAGATACTAGATGGATACAGATAGTAAGACCTAAAACTTTCTTAGAGGCACAGATAATGACTTCTTAAATGGGACTCCAGTAGTTCAGGAAATAATAGCAAAAATACACAGATGAGATGGCATGAAATTAGAAAGTTCTGCACAGCAAAGGAAACCATTAATAGAGTGGAGACAACCCTTATAGAATGGGAGGAAGTCTTTGCCAGCTACTCATCTGAAAGAGGATTAAAATCCAGAATACATAAAGAACTCAAGAATCAACACCAAAAAATGAATAACAATCAATAAGTGGGCAAATGTATTGAACAGACACTTCTCCAAAGAAGTACAGAGAACTAATAATTAAATGAAAAAGATGTTCAACATCTTCAGCCATCAAAAGCAAATCAAAACTACATCTTACCACAGCAGAATATGTAGCTTAAAAAAATACAAAAACAATAAATGCTGTGCAGATCTGCTGAAAAGGGAATCCTTATACACTGGGAATGTAAGTAGCCCAGCTGCTATGGAAGGCAGTGTGGAGTTTCCTCCAAAAAACTGCAAAGAACTACCATGTGATCTGGCTGTACCCTCCTCAGTATACAGCCAAAGGAGTTAAAGTAAGTATATTCTAAGGATATCTGCATAGCAAGTTTATCAGTCCACAGTAGCCAAGCTGTGGATTCAGCCTACATGCCTGCTTTTGGATGAGTGGATAAAAAACAAATGTACGTTATTCTGCCATAAAAAAAGAACTAAACCATGTCATTTGCAGGAAAGTGGTTACAACTGGAGACCATTGTATTACATGCCATAAGCCAGATTCAGATATTAATGGATGATAGCTGGATGGCACTGATAAATATTGATGAGTGATAGGTAAATAGAAGAATATTCCTCTGAATATACAGTTTTTACTATGATCAGGGTTGCATCATAGATTTGTTCAGAGAATAAAAAGAAGAAGCATAAGTTGTCCAGCACCCAGCTCTACTTCCGAGCCCTGCTCTTTGGAAGAAAGGCAATGCAGTTCCAGCTCAGAGTGCTCCCAGGGTTACAGCTCCCCACCGCAGCCAGCAAAGCTCTGCATAGCCCAAGAAGCCACAGTGGCTTCCCCATCAGGACCTCTTGCAAGATGAATCAGCTCAGTCTGGGGAAGAGGCAACTTCCAGAACCTACTGTGTGCATAGGAAAGTTGTAAGATAATTCCTCATCCTGTGATCAGCAGCACGGGGTGTGTCATCCCTATCCCTTCTCAACCCAAGCGAAGGTTGGGTCAGCTCTTGAAAGGATTAACCCCACTCAGCATGTGGTATCCTGAGAGAGACCCTGATAATAATGCAGATTGGTTATTGAATACCCATCACACAGCAAGCCCAGGCTGGATGGGCTCCATCCACATGGTCTCACTCAGCCCTCACTGCAACTACAAGATAGAATTAATTTCACTTTGTAGGTGCGGGAACTAGGCTCAGAGAACATAAGGGACTGATGCAGTCACAGCCCAGGGTATCCCTTGAATCCCTTCTGTTGCCCACACCCATTTACGCTGCTCTCAGGACTTGTGGGGAAACACTCGCCTGCTTCCAAGCAGGGAAGGACTCCCGTACACCCCACATCCCCACCGCATTTCTCTCCACCCACTCTTGGGGCTGTATTCTGAGAACAGCCCAAATTGGCATATTGCAGCATGAGCTTGTCTTCAAAAGATAATTAGATTACCTCCCTCACCTTAAGAAAAGACCAGCAGATTAAAAGAGAAATATGACAAGTCATCCGTGTGCCAGGACAGCTCCCCCGAGTCACACTTCCATTTCAGTCCCTTATTCCAGACATGAAACCAATTAAAGTAGTTGCAATGTACACAGTTAAGCCAAGTGACAAAAGCCTGCCTAAGTGTTTTAAAGAGCTCCTTTACCGTGCCCAGAGACACAAAACTAGCCTGTTACCATAGAACTTGGGAAGTGTGAGACCCAGCTCTGACTTTTCAGGTGCCCAGGTGCCCTTCTCAGATCTCCCCTGAGGTCATTGTGCCCTTGGACCTCATCTATCCTGGTACCAGGGCAGCGCACAAGGGTGGGGGAGCAACTTTTTTTGAGGTGTGATCAAAATGTACAGTGAATGTTTACATTTTTAAAATTTTATAATAAAAATATATTGCCATTAATCTCCTTCAAAATACTTCCCCTCACTTCAAATGTAGTTATCCCGTCATCTTGCTACTTTCTGAAGCAGTTCTGAAAATCTTCTTTCACGGGTGTCTCAGTTGTCCTGTGTGGCTGCCTTCAGGTCCTGAATCATTTCAAAATGTTCGCCTTTCATGGTCAGTTTGGCTTTGGGGAAGAGCCAGAAGTTGCATGGAGACAGATCCAGTGAGTGATGCGGATTAAGATACTGTAATTTTTTATGAGCCTGGATTTCCATTGGATGGCATTTAGCAGCAGCATTCTAGTGTAGATCACACCTCATAAGGACAGGGCATCCACCTTGGAATTAAGCAAACCAGGGTTGGTGTGTTAGCTTTCCATCGCTATAACAAGTACCTGAGATAAATCAACCAAAAAAGAGGAAAGGTTTATTTGGGCTCAGTGTTTTGGCAATTTCATTCCATGGTTGTTTGGTGCCACTTCCTTTGGGCCTGTGGCAAGATGGCACATCATGGTGGGGTGTGTGATGAAACCATTCTCCTATTGTCCAGACACAGAAGAGAGGAAGTGGAGGAGACTGGGATCCCACAATCTCTTTTGAGGGCATGCCCTAGTGATCGAAAACCTGCCAGCAGACTACATCCTTTAAAGGTTCCAATACCTCTAGAAATTTCATTTGACCCAGATATTCCCCTTCTAGGTATCTTCCCCAAAGAGTTAAAGATTTCATAGTACAGTACTGCATGCACACCATGTTTATAGCAGCACAGTTCACAATGGCTAAATCTTGGAAACTACATGCCCATTACAGATGAATGGATAAAGCAAATGTAGTGTTTTTTCCATAAAGAATGATAAAGTTGAGTCATTTGTGGGATAATGGGTACCCATTGAGACCATAATGTTAAGTGAAATAAATCAGGCACACAAGCTTAAATATTGCAGAGTTTCTTTTATATGAGAAACCCAAAATTTTAATAAAGGGGGAAAAAAAAGACAGAGAACAGGAGAGAGATAGATCTTTTATAAGATGAAGGGAACTAAGAGATGGAAGGGGCAGGGTGGGGTAGTAAAAAATAGAATTAAGATGTGTTATGTACACAGACCGACTCTTCACACAGAATGTGATCATCACGTACTACAGACATATACTCATAAACAACAAAAACTGAAAAGATGCCTAATGTAAGCCAGGTGAGAAGAGAAAGGTCACTGCTGTGAGGCACAGTTCCCATCTCTGCTTCCCCCTCACGTCCACGGGAAGTAAATCCTTGGCCTAGTGCTCAGCCATGCGTTCCTAAAACTGGAAGGCGGAAACAATCACACTCTCACACAGCGGGCTTGTGGTCATTCTTGCAGGACTTTTCTGTCACTGGGGCATCCCTGGATTACTCAGACGATGTCCTGTTAAGCAGAAAGTGCTTCACAGGTACAGGGCACTCACACACTGTGTTCTCCCTGACTCCTGCCACAGGAAGGAGTGGAACTCATCCATTGTCCCCACTCTGTGGATATGGAAAGAGACACCTAGATGGCCTTTGTCCATCAGTGACAGCATCTATTAGCCCAGGTCCCTTGGCATGATCTTTGCCTTTATGCTTTCTGCCTTCCTTTACTGCCATCATTCAAAAGGGGTTGCACAGTATTTTAATGTATTACACTCCCCCGACACCTTTTGCAGTATTAGGGTTTGAATGCAGGGTCCTTGCACTGAGCTACGTCCCAGTTGCCTCTCCGTTTCGGAGACAAGATCTTGTTAAGTTGCCCAGGCATGGTCTGAACTTGAGATTCTTCTGCCTCAGTCTCTATTATCACCTGCAGAGTGCTTCTGTATACTCTCCTATTCACTGAGTTTTTAAAGGCAATTTGTACAGGCTAGTAAATGCTCTTAAAATAATCCCTGTTATAATTAAAAGCATAGCCAACTTCAGGTACAGAGCATGGGGCTGCCACTCTGTCTTGGTTACTTTCCTCTCATTGCTGGGACAAAATACCTAATGCCCAAAATTAAGGAAGGAAAGGTTTATGTCGCTTACAGTTTATGGAGGTTTCAGTCCATACCTGTCAGGTTACAAGGCAGAGTGGCACATGGCAGAGGGCTACAGTTCATGGCGGCAGAACACAGCAAAAGCAACAAGCACAAAAGGGAGGAATGGCCAGAAGCACCCTCTTTCTCTCCCTTACATATGCAAACTATCCACCCCAGGGCGGGTGTGGCTCTCACACTCATAATCAATCAAACTCTAAAAGCCTGCCCCATGACCACATGAGGCTTTAGGAGGACACCCAGACACAAACCATAACACACTCATATTATTATGTGATGGCCACTCGCTCCCAAGCCTGGAAGATGGACAAATAGAGCACAGGGGTGGGATTGTGGTTTCATCAGTGGACAGTAAAATACCCCAAGGTTGCAAACCAAGGTATGGGGTCCAGGACAACCAGGGAGTCCTTGCTGCTCCCTGGTGGACCCATTACCCCAAGGACTGGGTGAACAAGGAGCCCCATATCCAGCTTCTCTTCATCTGCAAAACTAACATACAGCCTATAAAATCCTGCCTGCCCAGGCATTGTGTGGGTCCCCCAAGTCTGTCCACAGCCTCTCACCAAGTCTAATTTTGTCCACCTCCCTGCTTCATCTCTATTTCTTCTTGCCTGGACTCAAAACCCTGCTGCCTGCGTGGCTTTCTACACCAATTGCTTCCATGGTCACTCTCATGTATGTGACACTGGCGATCACATTGGATCTTCACAGGAGGCAGGTTCTGCCACCTTAATTTTTCTGGTAGGGAAATGAACTCAGAGGTTAGGTAACTTGACAAAATCCTACAGGTCAGAAGGGACCCCAAGGTTCAAACTAGGCAGTCCAGTTCAAGGGACTGCATTGTGAGCTTGGGATTACCGTGTCTCCTGAAGATGCCTTCTGTGAGTTACATTTGTCAGAGCCACAAAGGGATTAGATTTTTAAGGAAACTCGAGTAGTTAAGCTGACAAAGTCCTCTGGTGCTTTGAATTCCCAGTGTATGTTCTTATGTTTTTTCCCCTAATTTTGTTTTACTGAGAGTGAAACAGAACTGTCCTTTAGGTGGTCATTTCAATGGTGACATTTTAATTTGTTCTGACTCCTGTGTGTCTTCATATTTAGCTCCACTGTCCAGGAAGATTAAATTCTCTTCCTCTGCTCTCCTTTGGGCATCCTGACCTCTCTGAAAAGTGGAGCCGATAACGTCCAGCTGCCATTCATGAGGCCTCACATAGCTTCCAGTTATTTCCAGCCTTCCTGGGAAGAGCCATCACCTCCTCAAACCACCTGTCCACAACAGATACCACTGTCCCTCCACTTCACATGTGTGGGTTCCCAACCTCAGACACATATTTTAATGCCTGCCCTGTGCTAGACATCCTTCCAGGTACAGCTGGGAGGAGAGAGGACAGGTCTTTCTTCTCACTGAGCTTGCGCAGTACTGGGAGGCGTGTGTATGATCACAAGCATGTAAGAAATGTGCTGGTAATAAATGTCCCCTGCCAAGTGACAAATAAAAAAAACGTGTTCTCAGTGTTTTCACCTGTGAAATTGGGATGATAATGGTACCTATGTCACTACACAGTTCTGAGGAGGATACAGGACAGTTGATTACAGTGTGGGCATCACGTCAGGCACTAAATACACTTGAGGTGATTATTACTGTGAATTACATAGGGTGGTGTGAGGAGAGGGGCTGGAGGTGGCTTTTATCAGGTGACCAGAGGAAGTCTCTCAAAGAATGTGTCCTTGCATATAAAGTCTAAGTGTTAAGAAGGTTCTAGAACTAGGGAAAGGCCACTCCAGATTAGCAGGATCAAGGTGCCAAGGTGAGAATGCACATGGCATGTTCAGGAAAGAAAGTACAAGGAAGAAGAAGGAGGGGAGGAGGAGGAGGGATGTAAGGGCTGGTGATGGGGAGGATGGATACGATCAAACTGCAGTATACACATTGGGACACCCCAAAGAATGTGAGACCAAGAGGGAGGATGGTGGAAGAGGAGCGTGATTAAAGTGTGTTTTGTGCATGTAAGGGAGGGTAAGACGGTAGTCAAAATATATTATATGCATTGAAACCCATAAAAAATATAAAACTAGGAGGGAGGAAAGGTAAGGTGGGTGATGGAGAGGTGAAAATAAAGTATGAGGTGTGATAAAAAATACAAAGCTAAATTTTTAAAAAGTTATTACAGTTAAAGATTCATTGCAATCAATCAATCCCACTCAAATACTTCCCCTCACTTCAAATACATGCCATCATTCTTGTCGCCTTCTGAAGTGGTTGGAAGTCTTCTTTCAAGAGTGTGTTTAATTGTGCTCTTGTGGCTGCCTTAGTGGCCTGGATCAATTCAAAATATTTACCTTTTGTGGTCATTTTGACTCTGGGAAAGAGCCAGAAGTCACACAGCTCCAGATCTGGTGAGTAAGGTGGGTGAAGACACAGGGTGATACTTTTAGGAGCTCACCTTTCCACTGGGTGTCACTCACCAGTAGCGTTGACTATTTTTGATCTTTCTTCATAGAGATACTCATGAAAAAACCCTTCTAGAACCATTTCAGAAAATCCAGAACTGCTTCAGAAAGTGACAAGAACAATGGGATTAGGGTATGTGAAGCAAGGGGGAGTATTTTCAGAGGGGCTAATGGCAGTGTGTCTTTTGCTGTAATAAATTTTTGAAATGTAAACATTCACTGCATATTTTGATCATACCTCGTACATTATGTGCACTCACAAATCTGCCAAAATGAAGTTTACTGAGCTCTATAATCAGTATGCACTAATGTAAATGATACGAAAAGAAAAAGGCAATGCAGCCAGCATGGCTGGTCCAAGAGCTACTAAATTAAGAGATAGGAGCAAGTGGAGAGGTGGAGACCCACAGCACCGATGTCACAGCGCTATAGTCAGGACAGCGCCCTCCTGCCCACATGGCAGGTGCGATGTAAGAACAATCTCTGCGCACTCATCCATCTTCTGATTCCTCTGCAACTGGACCATCCAAGTTTCCAGGTATGCCTCCAAACTACCTCACCACTTTCTGTGCTATTTTCCTCTTGCATTCAATAAGCAGGCCTGCTTACTGCCTTCTAGAATGCCCTCTTCACCTTCCCTGTCCAACTGCTTCCGCCACTTACCCATCTGTCGGCTTCTGTCTGGGAAGCCTTGCAAGTTGGCTCTCCATGTTAGGGTTGCACACAACTCTCAGAGCCCACTTCATTTGCTCTCGCGTTCCTGTGTGACCTGGTGTGGTCACTTAATCCTTCTGTGAGTATGAGTCTTTCCTCCCCAGCAAGGCTACAGATACCTCCAGAAAGAAGACAGAATCTTTCATGAATCCCCAACTCACAGACCTTGAAGGCACAGACTTTGGAGATAAAATTGCTTGGCCTCTCTGAGCTTTGGTTTCCCTAGCTGTCAAACATGGTAAACAAAAGAACCTATCACAGGGGGTGGCTGTGAGATGCCTATATTGATAATAGCTGCTACTGTAAAGAGGGTAACAACAGAAATTGCTGGCGGCTTTGACAGTAAAACCTGAAGGTGCCTGGGAAACCCAAGTCCAGTACACAGCAGGAGTTGGAATGTCCCTGACTTGTTCCTGGGAGAATGGATGGCCTGAATTCCCCCTAGGCTCATTCCTGGCTCAGTTAACACATTTTCTGAAGACCCACCATGTGATGAATACTGTGTTTGGGAAACCAGGATATTTGATCTTATCCCTCATAGAAGTTAATGTATTTTTCTTTCTACCCTCCATTCAGGGCTTGAAGAATTCACACTTCTCCGGGGCAGGAGAAAGCCTCACTCCCACTGGGGAAGCCATTCCGGGTATATACAACAGAGCCTGTGACATGCGCAGAGACAGCTGGTTCTTATAAATGAGATTAAGATTCTTCTAGTTTATAGTGCCTCATAAACCCACCTCCACTTATTCTGTTAGGGGAGGCTGAAGTCTTCAATTGCCAAATCCCTGCTGCCATATCTTAAATTTTCTTGAGATGGACTTCTACTCTAGCTATGCCTCTGCATCCCTACAAAGCCAAATGATGACATCGTTTCAGCACTTGAGAGAAAAGAGCCATTCCTATGTCTCCTCACATCCTGTCACTTAATTGTCATTGTGTAGGAGATCATTAATGTTCCCTTAATCTGTTGTGAAGAGTTAAAAGGCTTTCAAATCCAGTCAAACTCGGAGCAAGTTTATTTGCCTTTTATGGTGATTGAAGTGATGTGCACTGTAAATAACCTTATGTTCAACACTTGGCGATATTAATTTCATTTGACTTCGTGACTTAAGGTCGAACATGTTAATCAAAGCCTCCATCATTAGCAGTTTCCTTTTTCTATTAAGCAATGATGATCACTTGCTATTAATGAGTCGTGAAGTTTTAATAAATTTTTGCTGGTGTGAAATTGCACAACAGTCATCATGACACATCCTGAACGGATGGCTTGTTCCGCAACGCAAATTTAGCCTAATGTTGGTAAAAATACAAAAGAACCACAAGTAATTAATTAGTTGCTGCCATGGACTCAAAGCAAGCTTCTACCATGAGAGTGAGTGAATGAGACACGAAGAGCTTTTTGTTCTCATCAGTGAGCTGCTCAGCAGTGTAACCTGGACCCTCCGCAGTCCTGATCTCTGCAGAAATGACATCTTGACTTCAGCCAGGGGAGAAATAACTTTGCAAAAAAGGTTTGGGTTGAAGTCAATATTTCTGGCATGGGGCTGATTATATGACAGCATGGGGCGGGAGGAGGCTTTTGAAATAAAATTAAATGTTGATACAGCTGGTTTGATGGGAATGGCAAAGAAGAATTACAGTCTCAGAACTGAGAAGGACCTGTGATCCCTGGGCAGAATCAGAGCCCGAGGGAGATTTCACACCTCCTCTGGGAGTTAGTAACACAGAAGAATCCTTAGAGGATTATGTGAACATGCAGATTCCTGGCCCCACCCCCAGAAATGTTAGCCCAGTAGTTTTGGAGTGGGGCTTAGGGATCTGAATACATTCAGGAGGATCCTGATACCAGTGATACCTGTCCCACCCTTTGAGAAACCATGATTTAGAAGCCCTAAGCCACAATTCTGCAAAATGATATGGGAGCCAAAAGTTTCACTGAACAAAAACTTATGGACCAGACCCCATACTAAACACAAGGTTATAAACTTTCAGATTAATACTCTAGTAAGAAAGTTCTGATGTACATAGATAACAAATACATCATAAAGAGATCCTGAACATTTTCATACAAGGGGGCAAGATCAGAGGTGAGCATTTTATATGCAGGATCCAACTTGATCATACCTCAACCCCATTTTACAGATGTAGAAACTGACTCACAGAAAAAATAAGCACTTGCCTAAAGTCACACTGGCAGCAACTGACAATGCCAAGAAGTTGGCTCTGTTAGGTAGACCCTGGGCAAGGATTCCACCTGTTTAGACCGGGAAAGAATAAAGCCACAGAGCCAACAAAGATCTCCGGTGACAGCAGTATATAACTGGGCTCAGAGAAGAGCCAGGTGAGCCTTTTGGGAAGCAGGTTCAGGTGTGTAGGGCAGTGATGTTCAAGAGGTTCATGGTGTGCCCTCGGGTCAGTGCTGTCATAGAGGGTGGAATAGGGTCCGCTGTACTATTGCTTTTCCACTCCATACCCAGCCCAATTCTCATTGTATATCAACTATCAGAGCAGCATACCAAGTGACAGCATATCTGACAATCCCTGGCTCAGAGAAACAGGCAGAAGGGGGTAGTTCAGGCTCAGAGATGCTTGTAGAATGAGGCCCAGTGGGGGTGGTGAGATTGAATTAAATGTTGGACCCAGGCTGTTTTTTTTTTTTTTTTTTTCCTGATCTTTTTGAGACAGAGTTTCACTATGCAATTCAGGCTGGTTTAAACTCACTTGTGGCCCAGGTTGACCTCAAACTCACAATGATCCTCCTGTTTCAGCCTCCTGAGTGCTGGGATTACAGCCATGCTCCACTATGCCCGGCTCAGCCTAGGCTGTTTAACTAACTGCCCAAGGCCTTAATGGAAAAGTACATCTAACACCAAGAGACAAGTTAGGAGTTCTGGGGTGGGAGAGTCCATATTTACTTAGGAATCATCTGTGGCCAGGTAACTCATTCTAATAGAAGACAATCACAGCCTTCTGATTTCCAAATGAAGCTGACAAGGACCCAAGGACCTGCTTCATGGTGGGTTTTGTGTTGGGGGTGGCAAGCACCTGTCACCGTGGGAGGTCCTACTTTTGCTGTGTTACCTGGGTAGAGAAGGCTCACTGAGTTCAAGCATTACCACCTGCCAAGAGTTTAGCTACCTTCCTAATACCTGATATCCATGTACCAGGCACTGGCAGAGCACTTTTAACATCATCTCCCCCGTCAGAATGACCCATGATGAGGACACTATTCTGTTCCCACTTTACAGATGAGGCTAATAAAGGCATTTTGCATCTAAGTGAGCATGTTGGCATATAAAATCTCAATCACTTAGGTTCTTTCCTCTCTACCTATGATAACATAGTATATCTTATAGAATTAATGCATTTTAAAAATCAAACAATAAAAGATAGAGCACCTTTTGTTATTCAGTGTAACCTAAACAGATGGGATCTGTCAGTTGTGCTAATTTACAACACAACTGGGCCACTCGAACACCTGTGAAAACCCACCCCACCTTGAGGTCACCAGTCCTGCATGGAGATCTGAGTTGCCTAAATACAAGAATAAATGAAAAGGGTCCAAGAAACAGAAGTCCTACCCAAGCTGGGCAAAGCCAGACAAAAGGGATACAAAACCTAGAATACAATGGGCAAAAACATTTCTATTGCCCACTCAGTACCTTGTTACACTGGATAACTTGCTTAGGAAAGGTTTCATTCCCCTTAACCATTGTATATATTAATGAAAAGCTGGGCATCTTCCAAGAGTTTTCTGCCAATATCTTTCCTAACAGATCTCAGACATCACAAGAAAGATCCTGGTATCCCTACCCCTCTGATGCCACCTGTATGGATACTTCTCTGGGTTTGCCAAGATCAGTGTAAGAGCCAAGTTTCAGCTGGCAAACACTACTATCTTCTTCACAGATAGGGTTGTCTCCCTTTTTATTGGCAAGACCAGCGTCATCTAGCCTTTACCTCATTAAGTTTTTCTTGCTTTTACTCACCCAGGAGGCAAAACTGACAAGTGACTAGAGGATAACTTCGTGCCAAGATTGAAACAAAAATAATGAGGTGGTAACCCGCAAATAGCTCAGGGAAACATCTTTCCAGACAGAGGAGCCAAGGCAAGCCGTGGTCCAGACTCCAAAGTGGTGTTCACTGCTGGAGGTTGAACTTTACTCCTCACAGGCTCAGAGCACAGGAAATCTTTGTTCAAGGGAAGAAGAGTTCACCATCTGTGCACTATATTGGAAAGGCCATTGGCTTCACTTTGGTGAAAACAAACGCTATTGTTATTGAGCATTGTGTACCAAGAACTCTGCTAAGTCCTGCTAGAAGCTTCTACTCAGTGGCCACTGCACCAGCAAGGTGCAGGCAGACCTGTTTCTCAGGAGAAGACCCCTCCTAGCTTTCAACCCCACAGCCTCTGGTGGCTTTGGTCTACCAGCCTCAGAGGGGTCCACCAGTGATTCTTTCCCACTGACGGAAGCTCCAGTGATTCCTCTCTGCTATTCTACAAGATTTAAATGTTCAGTATTGAGTGATTAGTTTATATAATTGAAAAAACATAACGACTTTTAGAACTATCTATGCCTATTAGCTTCTCAGTTACAACAAGGGCAACCAACAAGAGTCAAGCTCTGTCCCTGAAAAGGCATGAGAATAGCCATATCACTAGCAATGAACACATGCGCTGGTTTTAGCCTTGGCTTGGAAATGCCATTCTTAGGAGAATCACTGAGGTTCCTTGGAGGGAGAGCTGATTCTAGAACTGGAGATGAAATGAGCCTGGAATATTTTGTTGTGTCAAAATAAAAAAAAATACCCAAGGAATGAGGAGTTTGCCTCAAATGAAGGGGCAACAACTCACTGCCTCTGCAAAAACACAAATCTCAAAATATATAAGTAGGAATAAAATAGGAACACAATATTCATAGTGTGAAATAAAGAACTGGTAAGTCTGATGAGAAATGGGATGTTTAGATGAACTCAAAGAGTGTCCCCTGTATATTAGTACTTACTAATTACAAGACAGGAGGCAGGGAGAGTAACTCTATAGTAAAGAAGGTTAACCAATGCCTTATTCTAATGATTAACATTGACTTCATCAGAACTGGGGTAAATAAGCATCATGTACCACCTGATATGAAACTTAGGAAGAACTCCTGTGACATTCCTGTGAAAGATGCATGACCTAACTAGTCACAGGGAAATAAAACAGACTCCAAAGTCCACACTTCTACAAAATGTCTGACTTATACTTTAAGAAGTATCAATGTCATAAAATTTGAGGAAGGACTAAGAAAAAAGACACTAGAGAAGACAATGAAATGCAACACATGATCTTGAACTGGATCTTTTGGCATAAAAGATATGATTGGAACTATTCACAAAATTTGCATGAACCTGAGGATTAGATGGTAGTGATACAGCAAAACTGACTTCTGATTTTGCCTTTACATGTGAGAAAGGAACCAAAAAATACCTGGAAGTAAGGTGATATTCATGTGAACAACTTGTTTTACTTTTTTATCTGTCTATGACAGGATCTCACTATACTGTTCATACTGGCCTCACTCTTGCAGTGGTCCTCCTGAGTGCTGGGATGATAGGTAGGCACCACAATGCCTGGCCTCGTGCCAACAATTTATTCTTGTCTTCAGGTGAAAAAATATGTATTTGCCAAACTTTTGGTAGGTTTCAAGCACGTTTCACAAATGTTTGAAAATCACTGAGATAGCAGAATGGATGCATATCAAGCTCCTGAACTGAAAAAGAGTTGGTTATTCTGTCTCTACGTAGAGGTGACTCTATAGCTGTTGCAGTCAAGATGTCCTTTGTGCTTGCCCCAAAACATCTTCCACTGTGAACAACTAGAGATCGATGCTTAAAAGTCTCCTGTCATATAGCATAACTGTAATAATTTTATCCTAGGGCATTTTTACAGGAAACAAAATATGCACTTACCTCATCCATTAAAAACATGCCATCGAAAGGCCCACACGGTGAATGCTGATGACCCCGCTACATGAGCTGGCTGCCAAAATTAATGCCAAGGGGACTCAATGGGGTGAGTTGTTTTAGTGGATTATTAGCTATAAAGAAGTTATTAATGAGCTTTGATTATGGCAATAATTAAATAGCAGGGCCAGTTGTTCAAGAGATTAATTAGATGAGAGTATCTGAATTGATTAATCCAGGTAAGTCCTGTGCATGGCAAATGGTCCACAGTAAATACCACTGTCAGCACCATCATGTGCATTATGATCATTATTATTGTTGTAACAGCAAACTATCTTCCTGGCATATTTTTCTCTTCTTCGTGGCAGGTGAGCACAGTCCAAGCTTACAGGAAAGTGGCATGCAGTCACCAAGCAGCACACTAGAAAGATGTGGGTGCCAGAAATGATTACCTCATTGCTAAACATCATTAACTGATCATCCCAGCAACTATTTATGTTGAAATAGTGATTTATTCAAGGATCTCCCCCTGCAAGTCTCAATAGCCGGGAGACCACAGTACGTTCATACATATTGACCTATAATTGGTTCCAGCCAGAGAGTCAAAAGCAAAGGAAAGGTCCGCGAAAATAGCAATCTAAAAGTGTTTCTGGTTTCTTTCTCCATCTGTAACTCCTATAAAACACTGACCTAGGTTACTCAGGCTAGCTGTATATTCGGGATAAAACAGGTAGAGTTTTAAATGACAGGACCAATAAACTAACTGGTTTGTAACTAGGAGAAAAAGAGGTAACTCAATATCTATTGTCCCCCCCTAAAATACAAGCCAGGTACCTTGACCAGTTTTCCCACTAAAATTGCTGGCAAAATCTTGTGAATACCCTCTGCAGTGTATTGACAAGCTGCCAAGCAAAGAAGGAACACTAATGTAAAAGAAAAAAACAAGGAAGTGAAGAGTAAACCCAAGAAGAAGGAAGAAAATTAAACAGCTTTCACGCTAGGGGCATTTACAGAACCAAGTATATTGAGCTTAGATGTTCACAACCTCAAGCAGCACCAGAGACAAAGTATCAGGTCTACTGGGGAGGAGAGAATCCAATAAGAGACCTTCACTAATAAAACCATAACCCCATGAGCTAAACTTTTAGTGGAGGGTGAATTAGAAATAATTCCATTACCTCCTCATCACCAGTGAGACCACTGAAAACGGCGCCACTCTTGAACTGTAGAACAGAGAACGAGAAAAAGAGAGCATCTGAGAATCACTACTGACAAGTTGGCCCTCCCTCAGGTTTGCAGCTAGAATTCTCATGACTTGAGAAACTGAAAATCATCCAACCATCAAGGTAAGTCGTCATAGTCAGTAGTCATCCTGGTTAATGAAAAGCCCACCTTCATCCCACAGATGCCACACAGTGTACAAATGCCAGGGAAAATGAGATTCTTGCTGAGCACACAAGGGACGATAGTAAGTAAAAATAAGTAAAAAGAAAAATCAGTAAATATGATTTCCCATCTTGAAATCGTTAGAGACAGAACACAAAGTGATTGTTTATAGAAATACAAGATTAGTTTGAACATAAACAGAGATAAGAAAACCATTAAAAATGGCTGGTAGATGAAGAGGGAAGTTATGAGAACTTACTCAAATTTTAGTCCAGAGATAACAAAGATTTGCAGTACTATATATGGTGAAACATTAAGAAACAAGAAAAGTGGATAAAAGGGTTTAACATAGGTCTAAATCAGTAGTTCTCCAAAAGGGCCAATTTTGCACTCCAGGAGATATTTAGCAATGTCTAGAGATATTTTGGGATGTCACAGCTGGTGGCAGTGGTGGGTGTACATGTTACTAGCATCTAGTGGTGAGAGTTCAGGGTTCTCTGCTAAACATTTTCTAGCTCATAGGACAGTCCTTCACAACCAAGAATACTGTCAAAAGTCCTGAGGTAAAGAAATCACAGTCTACATGGAGTTCAGGCACTAAAGCTTAGAGGGAATGAGGCAAAAGTAGCATTTGAGAAGGTGAAAGAAACCAATCCCAATGAATAACCGCCCCCATGTGCATAAAATGAAACATATGCATGAAACTTTAATAAACTAAAGGGAAAGCGTAAATACTGTAGAAGCTAGAGCTTTAAAAATATTCAGGGTTACCTTAGAGTTCATTATACTCTCCTGTGTTCTTTGAAATTTTCTAAATTAAAAGTTAAAAAAAATTTAAGAAGATCACCCAAGCAAAAGACAGTCCACTCTCAAAATACTGATAGCTAACTTCTCAGAAGCAAGAATGGAAACTGAAAGACAAGTGAAAGCTATTTTCAGTGTGCTGAAAGGAAAAAGGACTGTCAGTGTGGAGTTTTATACCAAGTGAAAATATATTTCAAGAACAAGGTGAAGGCATTTTCAGACAAACAAAAATTGAGTTTTTCAACTAGAAATTCTCATTAAATGATATTCTGAAGTATGTACTTAAAGCGGAAGTAAAAGGATTCCACATGGAAGGTCTGAGATGCAAGGAGCTGGAGAAGGAATGTTTAAATCTAAGCATTGGTTTTCAAAATGTTGATGATGATGATGGCGATGATGATGATACCCTGACTTGAAGAAAGCTGGTATATAAAAACCTGTGCCAGACAAATGCATAATACTTCTTTTCAAATACACATGAAGCATTTAAAATTTTTATCAGATACTCAGCTGTCAATAGAATAAAAGACATCCTGGTTTCCAGGACAGTACTAGTTTACTCCTCTTGTCTTCATATCTATCCAGTTTAGCATGTGATCCAGACAAAATTTTCTTGTTTTCATGTTGAATTATATGATCACTCTAGCAATAAAACAAGCCTCAACAAATTTCAATAGCTATTATTGTAAGAAGTATGTTCTCTCCCTAATACAATTAATGCCAAAATAAAAAATTAATACAGCTAAGGCACTACTTCCTTCTACCAGACCCAACTCAGGTGGTACAGGCTCTGTATTGGACAAGATACCACTATGAATCCCAGAGCTTAATCATCTTTTCTTACAAGGTGATGGTTCCAGGCCAGAAAAACCAAGCTGACCCAATCCCCTATGTGTGATTCAGCTCCTAAAAGGGGCTGTCACTGAAAATTGCATTTTTCCCGCCCCTAGTTGTAGTTCAGGATTTTGTCTGGGAATTGAAGCAGGCTATAAAACAGATCTTATCTCTTTCCACTGGACTGTCTTGCAAGGGAGTGTAGAGAAGTTCAAGTTCAAAGAAATCTCAAATGCAAGTGGAGGTTATCAGATGTCTAGTAGGTTGGAAGTTATAATAGTTCCCTTATATCATTTGGAAGTCCTATATCATTCCTATATCAATAGTACGGAGCCTGTTTTCCTATACACATATACCTTAGCACACTCAGATGGCTAGCATCATTACTTTTGTGCTGTGGGACCAGTAACAGGTAAAAGAAGGACTATTTGAACAGAAGAACTGAGATACTATGATAGTTGACCTGATACTCAAGATTATGCAATCTGAGGAAAAAAAGAAGCAAAAATGAAGAAAAATAAACAGAGCCTCAGAGAAATGTACAACATCAACCTACATGTAACAGGAGCCAGAAGGAACTATAAAGAAAACAGAAAAATATTCAAAGAACTATAGGAAGAAAAATTTCCAAGTTTGATGCAAAACATTAATGAACACATCCAAGAAACCTGTTTTCTCAAAATATGACAAATGTAAAGAGACTACAGACATAGAAGATAAAATGCTACAGTGCAGCACGAATTCCGAAAGTAAAAAGAGGACTATTACTCATTATACAGGAAGGAACCTCTGAAAACTTAACAGCTGATTTCTACAGTAGAGGTCAGAAACCTGTGGTACGATATATTCAAAACCCTGAAAAAGTTAAAAACTGTCAGTCAAGAATTTTATATCTAGCAAAACTACTTGCAACAATGAAGGCAAGAAATGATACTCCCAGATAAGTGATGTTGAGATAAATTGTTGCTAGCAAAACTTCCTTATAAGAAATACTGAAGTTATTTCTTCAAGATAAAAGTACATGATCCTAAACGGTAATTCAAATATATGTAAAAAGAAAGAAGAGTGCCAGTAATTTTATATGTAATTATAAGGCAGAATAATTGCATATGTTTTCCCTTCTCTTGGCTGAACTAAACTACAATGCATAAAACAATGTGTATAATTGCATTGTTGGGTCTATTATCTGTAGAAATAGAAAATAACTGCTTAAAAGAAGGTGACTAGATTAAAAAATCATACTGAAATAAAATGACACTTAAAAGTCAAATCCATAATAACAATTACTTTTTTTTAATTTTAAAGACTAAAGGAAGACACTACCAAAATAATAACAATGAAGACCAAAAAAACTCCAAAACAATACAAACATAATAAAAGCAATATAGGATTTCAGGACAAAATGATAGGAATTAACGATGGTTGTTATATTAC
Source organism: Chinchilla lanigera (assembly GCF_000276665.1). Taxonomy (NCBI): domain Eukaryota; kingdom Metazoa; phylum Chordata; class Mammalia; order Rodentia; family Chinchillidae; genus Chinchilla; species Chinchilla lanigera. The sequence continues at coordinate 20,838,944 of NW_004955431.1, read as the reverse complement.
ATATTGTTATCTTCAGTGAAGTTGCTCAGATTACCAAATGCAAGAATGCAAGATTGTTCAAATAATTAAAGACAATGATAAGTAATAAAAAAACACATGAGAAACAGTACAGAGTTTCATCAAACAAGATGGTAGGAATTCAGCAATGGCTGTTATATTGCATATTGTCTTCAAACCAGTTAAGAGCAACTATCTTAAATGAGTTATGAATGATTTTCCAGATACAGTTGATGCTCGCCAAATGTTCTGAATCTATAGATTAAACCAACAATGGAATAAAAATATTTAAAAAGCTACTTTTACCCCTCATGACTGCCACAGGTGCCAGGACATCCTCTGATCTAGAGAGTTATCCAACACTGGAAGTCCAAATATCAAGAAAGGAGGATCATGACCATGTAAAGGGAACAATATCACAGAACATGATGGCACGAGGTGGTAGAGTTACAACCACTGGAGTAAATCCTGAGCAGACAGCAAACAAGTGAAATACAGAAAATGAAAAGCTAAAGTAAGAAGCAAAACCACTCATCACCCTGGGTGCCGCTCCCAGTACAGGTCCAGAGACGCTATTTTCTGTAGCATGGAGGAGGCACACAGTTTTCCTGCTTAGACATGGTCCAGAATGTGGCAATAATACAAACAGATCTCCCAGTCACAGACTCAAATTCAACCTTTGTTTGGAGACATAACCGACCAGTGAAATGCACAAAACTTTTTGTGCATCTTTTCAGGAAAACAAAGCTGGAGGTGGGCAGATGAAGCCAGCAATCACTCCAGACACCAACCCAGTGGTGTTATGTATGTTCCCCACTGAGACACAGCTCGTCATCTATGATAATGATAACAAACAGGAACCAACTTCGACCATGAGTGTGGAACCCAATCCATGTCCAGAGACTTAGCCACCCTGTGAAAAGCACAAAATTTTCAAGGGAAGAGGCAGAGAGTGGCTTCAGCTGGACATTCACTCCAGAAAGCATTGTTCCTGTGTTATGGCTTGTATCTAGAATCACCCCAAAGCCTCATGTGGTCATAGGTGGGGCTTTTCAGAGGTGGCTGGATCTAGAGTGTGTGATTCTGAGATTAAGGATGCGTGATTACTAAATTAGTCTGCTGACTGGTTTGACATAGTACTGGGTGTGGATAACGGGAAGGCCTACTCTGGGTGTGAGTGCTACTCATCCTAGGGTGGGTAGCCTAGACACAATATAAAGGGACAGAAAGAATCTGCTTGCTGCCTTCTGTCTGCCCTGCTTTTCCATAGGCTGTTTCTCCTCTGTAATGTCCTCTGCCATCCCACTCTGCCTTGGAACCAGCCAAATATGAACTGAAACCTTTACAAACTGTGAGCTATAGTAAACCTTTCCTCCTTTAATAATGGGTGTTGGATATTTTGTCTCAGTAACTAGAAAAGTAATCAAAACACCCTAACACAGACAGAGATGTATGATATGATCCTTACCTCTCTGGCACTGGACATAGAGGGAAGCAAGTGCTAAAGATAAATTCAGAAGTCTGGGGTAAGTGGGACCCACGGTAACTGGCTGTGAAGAAAAACAACCTTCATTAACTGAGCAAAGCTCTTCCCCAGCCCTGGATGCCACTAACATCGTGGAGGTCTTAGTGAGCTGAGACAAAGGAGCCCGGAGTTCCAGTGATGGAACAGGAAGGATGGGGAAAATATTCTATAAGATTCTGGCTGACAGTAAGTCCTGGATTGAAACTCAGGAGCAGAGTAAATGCCATACCACTGATCCTGAGAACAATAAAAGCCTCCAAATATGGTAAGCTAAAGACAGCATGACTGGAATTTGGTGAAGTGTTGGCTTTCTTCCAAACCTACCTAAAATCAGCGTGTGAGGCCAGCTCAGTAAGCTGTTTATATCTTCAGACGCACTAATTATCAAAGTGGAGGGGGTGGGGTGTGCAACTGTGTGTTGGTGGTATTATTTTAGTTTCCATCGTGATTTACATTGACCTGTTCTGCTCTCTCTCATGCATGGTCACCTTTTCAAGCTTTGGATTACTGCTAGTTCATTAATTAATTCCAATCTCATAAAGACTCTTTATTTTCTGCTCATATTTCCTTCTCTTTTATTTTGTTCTCTGCCCCCACAAATAACCTCTCAAATCTCCTCTCCTACTGCTCTTTCCTATCCAGGCATAAAAATAATAGCATCAAAACCTATTTTGTTTTTATAGTATTTTATTTTACTAAATTTTATTTTATTTTTCATATTTTTTCTTCACTCTTCTGTTTCCCATCTTATTCTTCATCACTACTATTTCTTTGTTATCCTAGATTATTGAATGAGTTAAAAAAAACCTTTAAATAAGTTATAAATTATATGTTGGTAGCTAATTGGTACTTTGGTATACTAGAAATCATTGTCTGCTCAAAAGTGCTGGAACTGATCTTAATACTATATTTTGAATAGGTGACTGTACACTGAATTTTACCCAAAGCAAAGGATACACCCTAGGCAGAAATCCACTTACTAAAGGGATCTCTATTGTGACAGAGCTTATTATCCTGACTTCTTTACAATATTCAACACAGAAATCCAAGAATCATGAGAAAACAGGCAGCAAGGTGCCTCCAAAAATATATAACTCCTCAAAATGGATCAACAGACATGGAAGTGTATGAATTTTCAGAAAAAAAATTGAAAAAACAAATAATGACAATAATTGAAGAGACCAAATAAGAGACAAAGGAGCAGCAAATGAATTTCAAATACTAAGGTGGTCAACAAACTTTCAAAAAAAGATGTAAATAAGATGAGACAAGCATAAGGTTCTGAGTTTGATTCACATTACAAAAAAAAAGTAAATAACCAGTTGAACAAATTAAGAAAATAAGGCAGGATACAAAAAGGACCACTTGAGTAAAGAATTAGAAGTTATAAAAAGTAGTCTAGCAAAAGTCCTGGAGATGACAGCCTCAACTGAAATCTTTGGCAAGAGGCAAAATGAGTCAGAAGATTAAATATCAGGACTTGAAGACAAGGTTGCTACAGCTGATATTTTATTCAATAACATTGAAAAAAAAGAGAAGATCAAAAAAATCATCTAAGAATACTTGATGACTCTAAAAAGACAAATTTAAGGATCATCAGTGTTGAGGAAGGGATACACTCAGAAACTAATGAAATAGAAAGTTTTTTTCTCAAAACATTTGCAGACAATTTTACAAGTTGAAGGAATGAGATGGATATGCAGGTAAATGAAGCATTTAGAAACCCAAATACACACAGCCAGAAAAGAACTTCTCCACAACATATGATAGGCAAAATCTCAGAAATTCAGAAGAAAGAGAAAGTATAAAACCTGTTGGAGAAAAACACCAAATAACTTATAAAGGAAAACCCATCAAAATAAAAGCAGATTTCTCAATCCAAGTCATAGGCAAGGAGATCTTGGAATGAAATTTTTGAAGCTCTAGAGGAAAGTAGTTGCTAAGCCAGATTACTATATCTTATAAAATTATCCTTCAAAGTAAATGAATAAAGACCTTCCACAATAAAGATAAGTGAAAGTTTATGACCATCACACCAGCACCGCAAGAAATGCTCAAGGGAATCCTGAATAGAGATAAAGAAGTCAACAGTACTCCAAAGCGCAAAGCAAAAAAAATAAATCTCACTGGGAGACTAAACAAAACAAAAATAAAAGTGAATCAAGCACTGAAAAAATAATAAAATGAGAGGAGTCAGTATATACATTACAATAATAATATGCAGAGTAAATGGTCTTAACTCTCTGATCAACAGGCTGGCCCACTGGATTAAAAAACTATATATTGCCAGCAAGGGACACACTTCATCTACAAAGACACACACAGATTGAAATTAACGGAATGGAAAATGATACTACACGCAGCTGGATCCTGAAAGCAAGAGCAAGTAGTAATTCTAACTTCTGACATAACTGACTCAAATGAAAACTAATTGGATGAGAGGAAGGTCATAACATGTTGGTAATGGGGACAGTTCACCAATAGATAACAATTGTAATATGTGCAGCAAATGTTGATATACAGAATTTCATAAAACAAAATTATTTGACATAAAAGAACAACATAGACACCAATACAATTTCAGGGGGACTTTAGTATCCTACTGTCATAAGTAAGTCAACAGACAAGATACAAACAAATAAATAGCAAAATTAAAACACAATAGAACAAATAGATTTAACATAGATCTGCAGAGTGTTTCTTTCGACAACTGCAGAATACATATTCTTCTGAGCTCCCATGGGATGTTCTTCAAAATGTACCATATTTTAGGCCATAAAGTATGTCTCAGTACATACAAAATAGTTGAAAGAAACTCTTACATATTTCAGATCATAAAGGAATAAAACCAGAAATCAACAGCAAAAGGTAACACAAAAATTACACAAGCACATAGGGATTGGTTAATATACTTTTGAATGACTAGTGGATCATAGAAAAAGTATACAAATCAGGAAGAAATTTTAAATTTCCTAGAATCAAATGACAATGGAAATGTATCTGAACCTGTGGGACAGGAAGTTTTTGGCTGTAACTTCCCATATTAGAAAAACTAAGTGATTCCAAATAAATAACCTAATGATGCATCTCAAGAATCTAGAAAAATAAGAACAACCCAAACTCAAAACTAGTAGGAGAAATTATAAAGATAAGAGGAGAAATCTGTAAAATTGAGACTAAAAAATACAAAAGATCAATGAGTCAAAGAGTTGGTTCATTGAAAAAATAAGATTGATAAACCCCTAGCCAACTTACCAAAAAAAAAGATCCACATTAACATAATTAGAAATAAAAAAGATGAAATAACAATAGATGTCATTGAAATCCAGAGTAATATAAGAAATCATTTTCAAAAAACTATGTTCCAATAAATTAGAGTAATTGAAAATGTGGATAAATTCCCCGCAGATACAACTTCATAAAACTGAACCAAGAAGATATACAAACCCTAAAAAGACTGATAACAGGTGATGAAGTTTGTGCAGTAATGAAAACTCTACCAACTAAGAAAAGCCTAGGACTCAGTGGATTTACCCTTGAATTTTACTAGAAGTTTGTAGAACTAATGACAATACTCCTCAAAATTTTTTTATGTAATTGGAAAGGAAGAAACACTTCTGAACACATTCCATGAAGTCAGCATTACTCTGGTACCAAAACCAGACAAGGATTCAAAAACAACAAGAGAAAGAAAGAAAGAATGAAAGAATGAATGACTGAATGAAAGAAAGAAAGAAAGAAAAAAGAAAGAAGAAAGAAAGAAAACAGCAAGCCAATAGCTTTAATGAACATACATGTAAAACATTAATAAAATATATGCAAACAGAATTCAAGAAAGCATTAAAAAGATCATCCATAACCACAAGTCAGCTTCATCCCAGGGATGTAAAGAGGAAAGATCATATAAGACATGTGAAGCAATAAGTGTAATATACCACATAAATAGAATCAAGGATAAAAATCAAATGATCCTTTCTCAATAGGTACAGAAAAAGCTTTTGAGAAAATCCCAAAATCTTTTTGATATAAAAACTCTTCTGAAAATAGGTATAGAAGGGCCTTACCTCAAATTGTTGAAAAAAATCATGCAGAATGGGGAAACCCAAAGTTATTCCCTCTAAAATCATGAATGAGAGGAAGGTGTCCACTCTTTCCCTCTTGTTCAATATAATATGCAAAACATTAGCCAGAGCAATCAAGCAAGAGCAAGAAATAAAAGGGATACAAATAGAAAATGAAGAAGTAAAATTATCTCTATTTCCAGTTGGTATGATCCTATACATAGAAAAGCTCCAAAAAGCTCCACCAGAAGAACTTACAGGTTGTTAAACAGTTTTGGAAAATGGTAGAATACAAAATCATCACATAAAAACCAATGGCATTCCTACACAGTGATAATAAATTCACCAAGAAAGAAATCAGAAAAACAATTCCATTCGTGATAGCTTGAAAAAGATTAAATACCTACGGATCGACCTAACCAAGTTGGTGAAAGACCTCTATAAAAAAACTATACAACTCTGAAGAAAGACGTTTAGACGTATGTTAGAAATGGAAAAATATTGTTAAAGTGGCCATATTATCAAGTGATAAATAGATTTAATACAATCCTTACTGAAGCACAAACAACATTGTTCATACAACCAGAAAAAATCATCCTAAAATGTATATGGAACCAAAATTGATCCAGAATAGCCAAAGAAATGGTGAACAAAAAGATCAAAGCAAGAGGCATTGCCATTCTGAATTTCAAAATGTACTACAAAGCAACAGTGACAAAAACAGAATGGTATTGGCACAAAGATAGACACGTAGACCAAAGGAACCCAAGATACAGAAACAGCTCCATGTAACTTCAACCATCTGATTTTTTGACAAAAAGGCCAAAACATACACTGGACAACCTTTAATAAAAATGGTGCTTGGAAAACTTGTTATCCACATGCAGAAGAATGAGAGTAACCCATATTCCTGTACTAGAATAAAATAAAAATGGACTGATGACCTAGATATGAAAATAGAAAATTTGAAACTGCCGGAATACAACAGGAAGCCTCAGGCACAGGTAAGGACTTCTTGAACAGAACTCCAACAGTTCAAGGAACGATATAAACCATCAGTACATGGGAATATATCAAATTTAAAAGCCTCTTTATGGCAAAAGAAACAATAAAAAGGAGGAAAATCCCACAGAATAAGTACATTTTCCCAGCTACTCTTCTGATAGAGGACTATGAAGTTGAATATACAAAGAACTAAAAAATTTTAATCCTCCAAAAGAAATCATGCAACCAAAAAAATGGGTACAAACAATATACAAGACAGTATTAAGAATTCTCAAAAAACTAAAAGTTGAAATTCCTTTTGATTCCTTTTATTTTCCTGTATCTCTGCCTGCTATATTCCGCCAAAAAGATATCTTGCAGACCTATATTCACAGCAGTGCAATTCTCAACAGTTAAGCTCTAGAAATAGCTTAAGTTTCTATCAACTGATAAATAGATAAAATATGGTATAAACACACAATGAAATATTATTCACCTATAGAGAAAAGTAAAATTAAGCCATTTGTAGAAAAATGGATGGACCCTGAGACCATAATGTTGGGTGAAATAAGTTAGACACAGAAAGTTAAGTATCACATGGTTCCTCTTCTATAAGAAAGCGGATACATAAATAAATTAAAAAGTAAAATAATTGAGAGACAGTAGGAAATAGGCAGATATTTTGGGATAGAGAAGGGAGAAGCATATAGAGGGTAAATAAAGGGATTGAAAATGATCAAAATACAATATATACTAATATCTTGTTATATGCATATATGTATATATATTCCCCCAGGTTAATGTAATTATTATATATCACAAATATACATAAAGAAAAAAATTTAAAACATATTAAAAATTATATTCACAGTGAAAATGTAAAGATATTTATGTCATTATTCCCTAAAATATAGTAAATCTTTAAATTATATTAGGTTTCATAAATAATCTAGAGATGATTTAAAGCATATGGGAGAATACGTGTGGGTTCTGTCCAAATATTACATCATTTCTATAAGGTACTTGAACATCCATGGATTTTGGTATCCATAGAGGGTCTGAGAAAAGATCTGCTCTGGATGTTGAGGAATGATTTTAACTCTAAAAGACAATACAATTGTACACATTTTCTCCATTCTTCTCCTGGCTAATCTAAAATGCAATCATCTTATAAAACTCCATATATACATCTGTATTATTAGTGCAACAATAAGTAGAAATATGAATTACTGGATGAAAAGTCAAAGAAGGTGGGTGAGGAAAAAACTGCATTGGAGTAAGAAAATGGCACCAGTTGAATTCACAGGAACAGCCATCATGAGTGAATGATGAGCAATTTTTCAGATAATGTGTATTTTAAGTGGCGGTTAAGAATGATCTCTGAAGAAATGAGGGGTGATTGCTGATGGGTACCACATTTATTTTGGGTGTGATAAAATGTTCTAGAAGTGATTGAAATGACAGTCACATGATTTCACAAACAGGTAAAAATCATTGAGTTATACACTCCAAGTGGGCAAATTTTATAGTAGGTGAAGAAGCATATCTCTATGAAACTGCTAAAAATAAAAGTAAATTTAAAAAATAATTACAGAGTAAAAAAATAAGTCACAGAATAGACAATGTTTACATCAGATATAATTGATGAAATAATGATACCAAATAAAAGAATATAAAAAGACTTTCCACAAACAGGGAATAAAAGAAGAAAGAGTCTCAACAGAAAAATACATGAAAAAAACTACTATGGCTATAGACCATGAATACATAAGAAGATTAGCTTTGTTAGTAGCTAAGGAAATGTACATTAAAGCACCATATTATAGTGATGCATGCCTTCCTATGTTTATGGCAGAACAACTCAATAGCTAAATTTTGGAAGTGGCCTATTCATCCTTCAAAACATGAATCAATAAAGAAAATGTAAGATTTATGAACAATGGAGTACTACTCTGTCATACAGAAGGATAAATTTGACTTGTGTTGTAGAAAAATGGCTATACATTGATACCATAATATTAAATGAAATAAATTAGGTACATATGCTTACATATCCCATGGCCCCCTCTTATATGAAAAGCCACAAGAATAAATTACAGAGCAAAGTAAAAATAGATAGTTGGAAATGAGATAGAACTTTTGCAAAAATAAACAGGATCAAGAAATGGAGGGAGGTAGTCAGAGGAGGGGAAGGGGAGCTAAAAAGAATTAAGATGTATTAAGTACATATACTAACTCCCCACAATAAATGTAATAATTGTGTACTGCACTCATGTATTAAAATACATATAATAAAAAAAGTAAAATACCAATGATATACCCCTGCAGCTCACCAGACAGGGAAATGTGAGAAATTTTAACAATATTAAGCTCTAACAGTGATTTAATCCATTGGGAATGCACAACCAGCGGAGATAGTATAACTGTTTTGGAAAATAGCTTGGCATTGCCTAGTAAAATCAACATACACACATCCTATGATCCAGCAATTTGACTTTTATGCATATACTCCGAGGGACACAATTCAGGAGACACGAGCAACTAGTGTGGTAGCACAGCCACTGAAATGTGACGACTCAGCATCAATTCCTCACTGGATTTCAAAGACACAAAATGGGAAAATGATAAGGTAAACTATCTCATTAATAATGTTTATTTTGGCTGCCTATCTAAATCATAATTCTTTAATATCTTGGATTTAAATTAAATTAAATTTCATCTTTATGCTTTTTAATGTGGCTACTAGGAAATTAAAAACCACTTATGTGGCTTTCTGTGTGACTTGTCTTATGCTTCTATTGGACAATGCTGCTCCAAAGAAATCCTCACACAAATGTATCAAAACACATCCAAAGGAATATACATAGCAGCCCTGTTTGCAATAGCAAAATAAAGAGAAACAGAATCATAAATACTGAGAATAACTCAAATACCACTCAGCAAGGAGATAAGTACATTTTAATGCATTCAAAAATGGATGGCTACACAGTGGCAAAAATAAAAAGCCACAGACACGCATTCACATATGTGAATCTTAAAAATCATTCCAACTGAGAAAAGCAAGGCTCCAAATTTATATATATATATATATATATATATATATATATACCATGATTCTACTGATCTCATTGATGTAAAGTTTCAAAATAAATATAGGGGAAGAAAGAAAGAGAGTGGTTAATATAACATCAAGATAGTGGTTACCTCTGGGAATGGAGGAAGAGATTAGCTTCAGAAACACAGTAAAGCACAGGTAAGGTTCTCAGTCTGGGTAGCTGGATTCAGGTGGCCTTCAGGATTATACGTAAGTTGTAAGCACGTTTACATCCTCTTCTCAAAGTGTGACATATTTCACCGTAAAAATAAAGAAAGAAAAAAATTGCCTTTCCTTTTAAAAAGGAGACAATCAGGTAAGAGCATGTCTGTGAGGTTGGCCACAGACCCTTGGAAAGGACTGGAGGCTACAGTAAGCTCAAGCGATGAGAAATCTGACCTAGGCATTACTAGAGCTTCCACTTTTTGTCTAACTGCACAGTAAGAGGCAACAGGACTTGACTGTGATGAATTCCAAAGCAATCACTGGACTTTGGAGGTGAGCTTCCCAGATATCACTCAGGAGCTGGATCAGTACAATCCAGACAGGTTTATATCAGTTAAATTTGCCCCAGAAAATCCTCATTTGAATGAGCTTCCCAGATATCACTCAGGAGCTGGATCAGTACAATCCAGACAGGTTTATATCAGTTAAATTTGCCCCAGAAAATCCTCTCTTGAGCCATCTGAACTCCAAACTGAACCTCTCCGTGGGGATCAACTGCACCTGAATTCTTTGTGAGAATGGGAAATGTTTTATATGCTTTACGTTTTAATGATATCCTGATGGCCACTTCTGTAACAGACACGTGGCACATTTGCTCTGCTTGTTTCTTTCAGTATTGCTGTTATTTAGGCTACTTGACCTCCCTGTGAAACCAGGTGCAAGATGAGGAGATGTGATTTTCTGGGAAACACTGCGGAGAGGACAAGTTTTAGGTCATCGACAAGCTATTAATTTGTGATGACAGAAGAAATCTTTCAAGCCCTGGGGACACATAGTTGTGTATGATTCTTTACTGGGAGCAGAAGGTGATCACTGCAAATGCCTGGCCCCTTCCTTCTTGGTCTTTTAACCTGCAGATGGGCTCTGGGCTAGTGACAGGAAGGGTGAAATAGACAGGAAACAAATAGTTCCCATCTGTCCTTTAGACGTAAAGAAGGCAGAGAGCACAGGGAGAGTGGTTCTCCCTCAATAGTTGGCTTACTGTGGTCCATAGAAATTTCTTTCACAGGTGGCAACAATATTAGGTATGCAAAGATTCACCTCCTACTCATGTTAATAATCCAAGACAAGATGAGCTGGACCTCCCACCCTCTTGCTGCTGTCCTGGAAGAATATAGGGGTGGATCTGAGAAAGGCCTTTTCTATCTGTGTGGAGGGATTCTAGCCAATGAAATTCCAGTTATTTTTTATACATTTTTTTGTGGAAAGGGCTAAGAAGTGGGGAATAATTGCACCTGAATTCTTTGTGAGAATGGGAAAAAGTAGATGACCACTTAGAAGCCAAATATAGTCCTAGGACAGATGTGTCACTTGAGAGTAAAACTGATTGCTGTATTGCAGTCATTCAATACTGCATCCCCCATCCTGTGCCTGGTTTCAAAAATAATTGCCTGTGACTTGCCCTTCTAAAAAAAAAAATACTTGGTCTCATCCATCCATCCATCCACCCATCCACCCCATCCATCCACCCATTCACCCATCTATCCACCCATCCACCCATCCACCCATCCATCCATCTATCCACCCATCCACCCATCCACCCATCCATCCATCCATCCATCCATCCATCCATCCATCCATCCAATAAAAAGACATTTATTGAGCACCTACTGTGCTCATCAAGTTCTGGGCCCTGAGAATACAGTAATGAATAAGACAAAGTCCCTGTCATCTTGGTCTTGGAACTAACATTCCAGTGAAAGGAGGTAGACAGGGACATAATCTAACACATATAGCAGTGAACAAAAAAGAGAAAATAAAACTGTGATTAGCACTGTGTAGAAAATTAAAATAGAGTGCAGTGAAATACCATAGAGCTACTACGGGCTTCCCTGTGGAGGTTGCATTGAAGCTGAGCCCTGAAGGACAAGAAGATCTTGAGGGACAATGTCCCAGGCAGGGAGAGGAGCCTGTTCCAAGGCCCAAAGTGACCAAACGGCCTTTAATACATGAAAGCAACAGAAAGATGCCCCGTGCAGCTGGGGCAGAGTAGCCAGGCCCAGTGGTGGGCCGAATAAAGCCCTAACCTCCATCCCCTGAAATAACATTCACGGCACTTTCAGGTGCTTAAGGAAGTGCAGGGAGTAAAGGGGAGTGGCTCTCCCTCAACAGTCATCTTACTGCTCAGTGTCCATCTGCAACTTATATTTATTTGGCTGGGGCTCAAGAGAGGGGTGGCTGCTGGGCCAAAGCAGATCCATACAGTCCCCAAGAATGATCAATAAGCAGATGACCAGCTGGAGAGCCATGCGGCTCCTTCCTGTAATCTCAACACACTGTCCTGAGGGGTGGCTGGCAGGGCAGGCCCCATGAGGTGATCTGACATTCCTGATGAAGAGGTCCCGTGTCTTCATCAGGGCATCTCCGATTGTGGGGCAGTGAAATGAACATAAAACAAATGCAGTGCAGGATTAGATTTGAAGTTTTCTGAGGAAGCTCCTTCCTTCCTCACAGATCTACCTTCATAACTCCGCTCCCTGATGCTCCAAACATGGCTACCCTGTGAGCATGTGCCATGCACCCACACCCTTGGTGATTTAACAATGTTCACTCACGTAATCCTCCCAACAATCCTAGAACAGTGCATTCACACAAGCATGCATGGGCATGTGCACGTGTGTATTTGTGTGTGTGTGCATGTGTGTGGGGGTGTGTTTATCCTATCTGCATGTGAGGAAATTGAGGCACAGAGAGGTGATATAACATGCCTATAGCTAAGACAACAGTTCATGGCGGTGGAAGACAGCAAGAGCAAAAAGGGAGGAGCAGCAGCGAGCAAGCCTCTTTCCCTCCCTTATAGTTTATGCAGGCTACCCACCCTGCTATATTCAGTCCAGGGTGGGTATAGCACTCACACCCATAATCCCAGCACTCACACCTATAATCCCATTGGACCATGAGTGTAGCCCTCACACCCATAATCCCACTAGACCACGAGTCAATCAAAAACTCTAGAAGACCATCCCATGACTGCATGAGCCTTTTAGGGGGACATCTAGACACAAACCATAACAATGGTTTAATTTCAAGATTGTATTTCTAGATTCCTCTCCAGATATTCTTAAAATGTAGCAGATTTAAATTGATAACCCATTCCATTTACTTGTTTTTTGGCACAAGAGCCATGTCTCTCCAGGAGGGCCAATGAGTGTGGGCAAGGGAGATGGACTGAGCCAGACGGTAAGCAGGAAATTCTGTCTTCAGGGTGGTCATCAGCTCTGAAGTTACCAGTTCTGAACTCGGAAGGCTAAGGCAATCTCAACAGAGGGGTGGGGTTTGATGGGCTACATTGATCACCAAAAAATGGTCCCAATCTTCCATACGTTTCTGCACGTGTCTTTTTAAATGTGACTTTGCAGCTCCTCTGTCCAGAAATGGCAGCTACTTCTCCATCTGGAAATCTGAATCAGGAAGCCTTGTGATGTGATTTAGTTAGTAGGGCGGTAGAGGAGTGACCCAGTTCTGAGCCCTTGAGGGATCTTGAGCATCACTTTCGTTCCCTAGAACCCACCCATGGCCATGTGAAGGAGCTCGGTTGGCCTGATGAGGGAGATGGTATAGATCGGAGCTCACTTGTCCCAGCTGGGGCTGCCGCAAAGCAATGAGGCCCCGCTGGCCTACCAGCTGCCGGCAGGAGGGAGCCTGGCCAGGATGGGAAGGAGCATCCAGCTCAGACCAGCACACATTGCCAACCCCAAGAATCTTGACCATAGAAATGGGGATGGTTGCCAGTTGCCAAGTATGGAGCAGTGCTGCGTGTAATACAGTAACAGCTATTTGACCCGGCTGGTGGGGAACAAGCATGGGAAGTGGGTGAATGTAGGAGCAGGGGGTGAGTGAGGGCCAGCTGAAGAGGCCCACGCTGAGGCCCTGGGGAAGCTGCACCCCCAAGCCCTGCTGATGTCAGCACTGCTGAGTTGCCTAGAAGAAAGGGATTCTGCAGAAGGAGTCTGGGGTCTGTGTGTCACTTTCTTCCATCTGGATGGACTTCAGGACCCAAAAGCTCCTCAAGGTGGGCTGGGGATTTAGCTCAGCGGCAAAGCGCCTGCTTGGCAAGCGCAAGGTCGTGAGTTCGGTTCCCGGTACTGGAGAAAAAAACCAAAAAAAAAAAAAAAAAAAAAGCTCTTTAAGGTGAAAAACACCCAGCTCTGTTGCTGGTCTGAAATGTGGAAACTGAATACTAGGCAGGGAAGAAGGGTAGGTTATTTGTGGGCTCTCCAGAGTGGGTCGATGGACAAAGACTGCAGCAGCCCCACTTTCCAGATGTGCCAGAGCAGCGGATTCAGGCTCATATCTCTGAGTACAGATATCTATCAGATCAAACTCCAGGCAGAGGACCTGCCTAATGTGCTAAGCGGAGGCTGCAGAGATCCAGGGACACCAACAGTCCAACATTCAGGACATTTTCCCTGCAATTAGTGGAATGGAAATGTGCTACTTACAATCAGCAGGATCAAAGAGAGAGGTTTGCACTTTGCAGGTGCTCCTCTGAAGTACCATCTGTTGCCACTGGCCTCTCTTCTCAGGGGCATGCCTTTCCAATGAAAAGAACTACAAAGCAGAGCCAGTTGGAACGGAACTGAACTTGCAGCATGTTTACAACGCAGTGCAGGCCGTGAGTGGGATCCGTCGGGAGTTATGGAACTGGTGGTACACAGCGATAACGCTTAGAAGCAGGGGGAAGGATCAGCCAGGCTCCTCAGTGTCCTCAGCCAGTGGGTGCTAGGGATGACAGAATGGAGGATGGGGAATGGAAGGCGGAGTCAGCCAGCCTTCGAGGATACTAGACTCAACCTCCTGAATCCTCTTACTGATAGCCTCATAAGGCTGCACTTCTTCAGAGCTATGCCATCTCCCAGACACCCAGAAACCCAAATCAACCAAATGAACCTGCTATTTATGCCCCCTCTGGAGTCAGACAGACCGGATTGGAATGTTGGTCCCACCAAATATCAGCTGAGGGACACTGAGCTAGTTACTTCTCAGCTTCTGTGTTCTGGATCCATCAAATGGACTTAAAGGTAGAACTGTGCAGAGGAGTCAGTGGCACAGCTGAGGTGAGACGCTCAGTAAGTGCCACCGTCATTTTCACCATTCGAACTCTCACTGAGCATTGGCTGGGGACCGAGGGCCTCAAGCTGGGAGTGTATCAGACATGTTCCCTACTCAGGAAGCCAGGAGGAACTGTAGATGCAGCCTAAAGGCCATCAGCTGGCAGATTTCCTTCTTAGCTAAGGAAGTCACTCTTTTTCTATTTAGGCCTTCAACTGATTAGATGTCCCCCCCACCACTGTGGAGGGTAATCTACTTTACTCAAAACCCACCAATTTAAACATTAATCTCATAGAGAAAATACTTCGCAGGAACATCTAGAATAATATTTGACCGCACGTTTGGATACTGTGGCCTGGATAGTTTGACATAAAATGAACTATCACAACAGTTTACTACCTGCTATGAACTATACCAGGCACTGGGATATTAAAATGAAGACATGAGCCCCATTCTCCAGAAAAATCACAAAAGTGAAAGGAGGATGCTCAGAGTGCCTACCTAATAGGGAATTTATAAGGAATAAATAGGGAAGAAAAGGGCAGAACAGCATCCACTCATTAAAACCCAAAGGGCAGATCAGCACCAGGTAGTATTTTTTCTAGATGATGAGAATAGTCTTATTTTCAGAGCAATTTCATACGCTAAGCCACTACCATAGCCATCCCCTGGTACACTGTAAGAAGCCCTCACCAGAGAGAGATTTACTGCCATAAAAATTATTGCCCTGCTGGCCAGGAAAGCCGCAGTGCCTGCTGTACCCGTCGGAGGCCCGCTGCCCGCAGCCACACACACCAATCTAAGCAGGATTATTAAAGCATAAATCCCCATCGCTTGTCTCCCTCTCATTGGGCCGAAGCATCACCATGTTCATTAGCGGGAAATGTGAGGTTATATAATCTAATTTTTATAACTCTCCAAGGAGAGTGTGGGTCATACATTAAACTGGGAATTCAACCTTTAAAGATAAGGGGAATGTCATTTTTATTAAAAAGGACCACAAAGCATAATGAAAATTATTACCCCAAATAGGCAAAATCACCCAGAATCCACAGAAAGGAGCGCTTATAAATCTCTCTAATACTGTGGCTTCTGAAGCAGGGGTGCATATTAAGTAGCTCAAGGGCATTTGCTAGGGCTCCCCAAATGGCACCCGGTCCCTGCAAACAGCCCCAGGAAGATGTGGTGCTGTGGGCCTCTGTGGCTGGCAGGAAGCTTCGGGGCCCTCTGTACATTCTGTGCAGGGGCTGGCGTCAGGGTAGGCCTGAGGCTGCCCCAGCTGCCCTCATCCTAGAAGAGCTGAGAGGCCCAAAGGACAGGCAGCAGGAGAAGACTGTGCGGCTCATGGGGAAGAGTGGGACTCAGTGATGGTTTCAGATGGCAGAGCACGGGGGCGGATGCTCCCTCCTATCTCGGTTATGCCTTCCTCCCCCTGCCCTCTGTGGGGCAGGTGGTCACACCCCAGGGTCAGATGAAAGTGCTCTAGGGTCAGAAGCCACCCTAGACTTGGACTCTGAGCCACCCCCTGCAGGCATGGGTACTTGGTCTGTCTGCTCATGTGTTTAAGGGACCCTACGACAGGTGTAATGGCACACTGTGTATGGAACTATCCATGGCAGGCAGGGCGTTCCTGACCTACATGGAATCAAGAGATTCTAGAACACACTGAGGAGTTAAAAACTTTTCCCTCCTAAAGCAAACTGTTGGTTTCTTTGGCACACTAGGCTATGGAGTCACCAGAGGGTTGACTGCCCCTGAACTCTGGCTATGTATCCCACCATGGTCAGCTGTGAGACTTCCCACATGGGCTGCTCCCCTAGACTTTGTCTGTTTCCTGGGCCCTGCCCCTGCAAAGAGGGAGTGGGAACCCCTGAATTAGGTCTAACCCTTTGTCCACCACCACCTCCTTCACCTTGCCCTCTGCTCAGTCCCTGCCCGCTCGTGTTTGCCAGAGTCCCATTCTCTGGGTGAAATCCTTTTCTGGGTGGGTCCTGCTGCCTGCTGCAAACATTTCTGAATGTGTCTGCTCCTTTGCCTGTGGTCTGAGGCTGTTGTGTTGCCTATGGCTTGGCTCCTTGGGGCACCCAGCACCGAGAACAGTGTTCAGCACCACGGAGCACGTCTCAGTCACTGTTTGTGGGATGACTCCATCAAAATCCGTCACTGCTGCAGAAAGGCCCACATGGGAACCGAGGAAAGACACCAAGCTTCTTGAAATTCATTTTTCCACATGCTCAGTGGTATTGGAGACAGCACCATTGCATGTACTCTAAGCTCAAGGGAGACGTTCAGGGCCCAAAGAGAAGAAGGAATGGAAGCAGGAAAGTAAGCAGGCCCAGCTCTGAGTGCACTGTCAGCCTCCCAGCCTCCTAACCAGAGCTGCTCAGGCAGGAAGTTCTGCCTCAGCTAATCTAAATCTTGCTTGTTGCAGGTTAAGCCAATTTCCTGGGCAGCCTGATGCACTTTTCGTCAAGGCCACATGGGTGGCAATTATCTTTGAGAGTGGCTATTACAGCCAGGCTTTGCAGATGACAGCCTTTTAAGTTTTCAGAAGTGTATGTGTCTTTATTCCTCACCATATGGACTTCCTGCTCTGCTGTGCTGCATATTTAAAACCCCATCGTATAGCTTATCTATTTGAAATACATTTATCCATTGAAATAGTCAGGACATCAACTAAAACTATTTATGCATCTTCTGATCAATATCCCACTAAACGGGCACTGAAGCCAGAATGCCTTATGCTCCTACCTAGAGCAAACCTGAGCAGAGCTCACTCAAGGATTTTCCAGACCTTCACTTCGCTAAATCCTCAAAATCCTGACTCCAGAGGCTGTTGCTAAAATACAGAAACAAATGTTTATAGCCAGGTTAACCTGAGAAAGTATGTTTCCTTAAGACACTGTGTGCATTTAGAGTAATACCCTGTTATGTACACTCTCAAAAGTCATCCTAAGAGAACCATCCCTGCTTGGATTTTGGTGACTTTTCTGCCACAATGAGCTCCAGGCTCTGAAGCCAGACTCTGGAAATAAATATCAGTGGAGACGTGGGTGTTAAGCAAAACCTCATGTCATCTTTGCAAAATACCCATAGTGAAGCCAAGCATTTTTTTTTTTTAATGATGCATGCTTAAAACAAGATGGAGGACTGAATGGTTTAATTAGAAGTATCTCCTCCACCCCTCTATTAGTACAGCAGAGATGTTTTCGGTCTGGGTGGTCTGATTTGCAGTGGAATTAGATTTTTATATTATATGCATGTGTATGGGAGTGGCCTCTTTTCCTATAATCTTCCAGTTCTCATTAGTGCAGGGTCTGAGTAAAATGCTCAAGAGGCGTGGAGGACTGACAGTTCTTTGCTGAGTTGTAACAAAGCTCTGCTTACAATCCAAAACTAGGAGAAAGTTGACATTTCAAGACAAGCTCTGGGGCTCACCAAGGGAGGCTTCTGATCTGCAAGTGTTTGGCCCAGTGCTCTCAGGATCCGTTGTCTTCCATGGACAGGGAACTCACTACTGAACGTGGCATTGTGGCCCTGCTCTTTCTGGAGTCAGAGTCCTCGTGGTAGCAGAAGAGCTAGGGAAAGTGGTTTTTGTGCCTCAGTTCTGGAGCTTCTGGGTCACAGTACATTCTCTGAAGAAAGAGTCAGAGACACACTGAACTGGGCTTTTTCTGAGTGACTAAGCCGTTCCCTTAATGGTCCCTTGGGAACAAAACACCCATGGAACTGCGGCAGAAAGAGCGCCAATCCTAGGCAGGAAACCACTAAGATTCTCAAAGGGAACAAGGGAAAGAACGGAAATTGGATATTTCCCTAATGGGGCAAGAAAGTATTTTTCATCCTGCTGTGTGATTGGTAAGACAGAAATCTTAACTGTTATTAAAAATCAAAGGAGTCATTGGTCTCTTGAAAGGGACCGTGGCCAATTTTCAGAACTGAACAAATGGGTTTGGCCTTTGGTTCAGTAGATATCTGCTTGATTTTAGTGACAAATTTTGAAGAAATATGTTTACAAGCTGGATTTTCCTTTTCATTTTAAAACCCTTTTCTTTCTTCTGGGTGAATCACAAATCAACAGATCTTAGATTCAAAAAGTCACTTCAAATCTCCTTGCAAAACTGAATGCACTTTAGTTGTTGTTAAGTTTCTAATAAGCAAATCTATCCGTTAAAACCACTAGAAAAATATGAAAATCAAAATCATTTTATACGAAAGTATCCTGTTATTTCCCCCTCAGCCTCAACTCCTTTCATTCTGCTTTATTGTCTTTATTATAATATGCAAAGAAGATGTAAGATGTGAAAGCAAGAAATCCTGGCTCCAGAGAAGCAATTGCATTTCCAAGCATAAGAATTGATCATCCACTCTTCCTATTCACGCTGTTCAAACTCATATTGGTCTTTCTAATTTTAACAGCAAAAGTCAGCTTGGAAAGAATGATTTTGTGCATATTTTCACAATATGTTAACAATTCCAACTGTGAGAAGTCAACAGTTACAGCATACATCATAATCATTGAGACTGCATTAAAAGGAGATAATTATGAATGGAAAAATATATATTAGTTGCATCTAATAGCAGCTTTGGATGATGAGAGTAGGGCCTTGCTCATGAGAACACATATTTGGTAATTGAGCTCTCATTTTAAAATTAATTGTTCAGTGACAGCTGCCTGAGACACACTCTTGCCACTGATGGAAAATGGCCCCTGTGAGTCTGTCCTTCTGGAGCCCTCAGCCTGAGCGGACAGGATTGATAAACCAAAGAGCCCAGGGCTACGGTTTTGCAGGGGTGTTGAGTCATGGTTCTGCCACAGAAAGGCTATTCCTTCCTTCGAACTCATTCTCCCAACCAGACTCCTACAGCTATGTCTCTCCATAGGGTGTTTTGTGCCCCAGAGGTGGCAGACAATATCATTTTAGGGGATACAGATGTGGATTTTATTTTAATCACTGTGTAGTAACTTCCTTGTGTATTATTAAAACCACAATTAGCACATTCACATGTAATTTCAGAGGTAGGATTATTTAGAATGAAGCAAAGAAACAAAAGTCCAGCCTATTAAACTAACTGGAAAGAGAAATAGAAAGTAAATCATGGTAAAGGGATTGTTCAGACCTGGCAGGAGACTTGAAGATGATTTGAAAATGAATGAGGTTTGAAAACCTTGCACGGAGATCTGTCTTTTCTAGATAGGACAAGAAGTCCTGACTTCTCTTCCTGGGCAACGGGGCTAAGATAAGAAGAGGGGAAAAGCTTTCGATTTCACGTGTCCGACACTCAAACTGAATTCAGCTACATCAGTGGTCTCTAGCGGGTTGAAATACAACAGCAGTTAGCATTCCCTGGGTTGTCAACATGTGGTTTTCAAACTTACAATCCAGATTTTAATTTTGGCAAAGAAATAGGAAAAACAGAAGCTAAACAATGTGTGCATCTTTGCATTCTTTGCCTTAAAATTCTCCCAAGCGGGGGATCCAAGGTCCTGCTGTCTCAAATGCAGAGATAAAATTATAGTGGGATCTGTAGTGGTAACAGTGCCTGAACTGCAGAGGGCCAGGCCCTCTAAGTTCTAGATCCAAATTATCTAATTTGAACCTCCAATCCTCCCAGAGTTCATCCATTTTATGGATGAAAAAACTGAGGCATGGAGAACTAACAGTTGGTAGAAGAAGAACATAGACTTGAACTCAGGTCCAGGAACTGAACTCTTACCCATTGCAGATATTATACTGCCTGACATTTATCTCATTTGGTGTTCACCTAACATTAAATACTTTGAACTATGGAAATTCACAAAGGAACCCAAGTTTAGACGGCCTCGGCTAGGACCAGGAGGAGCATGCTAAGTATCATCTGTTTTTTCAGTTGCTTGCCTTGCTCCTTAAGGTTGTAAAAGGAGTGAAGGTACTGTCTATCAAAAGTGAGATGCTGTAGGATACTGACAATTCTTTCTTTTATTTAAATTTCTAGCAAGTAAGAAATTTAACGTCAGGTGAGATCATGGTAGAACACAGTCTGACCATTGTGTCTCAATGCGATCAGGGAAATGAAACATCTTTCAGCCTTTCTTTCAAACTTGATCTTCTCCCCCAGGCTTCATCACTCAAGGAGCGGATGTGCCTTCGGAGAAAACATGATTGAAGAGAGTCTACACATCATTTCTCAGCTTTCCTTGGCTTTTCCCGAAGAGAGTGCCTGTTACGATGCACAGCGGTGATTTTTCAAATCTACTGTCAAATTGGCTATGAGGATGACTCCTCTTCTCAAGGTCAAATTAGTCTTTGAAGAATATTTGTATCACTGCAGGAAAATTACTTTTAGTCATTATAAAGATAGGCCATAGCAAAAGAGGTCTGTTTTGGGGAGTTATTATGAAAATTAATCAAATGCTAAACTCAGATAATGAGAAAAATATGCACCATGTGAAGAGAGACCCAGTCTGTTTGGAATGGTGGATGTGCGGGCCTCCCATTAGCTCTGCTTTGGTGCTGAGGCTGCTTAGTGCCAGCTTTCTGGTGTGCACATGGGGAAGCCGCTCAGCCAAAGCCTTGTGTGTGTTCAGGTTACAGTAACTCTGTTAAGATAGGTTGCAGCAATCCTGCTTGGCTTACCGTGGGAACAAGACAGAAATCTGTCATGAGGGAACACTACATGTGAAATCTTCTCCTGGCCTGGGAAAAGCTTGAAAAAAACTTGAAAAAATCAGACTGCGTAGTTAAAACAGCCTAGCAGAGATTTCCCCAAATCAAGCAGCCCCCAAATCCAACAACCAGCTTTTGACATTGACAATTCCTCCAATTTTCTTCTTCCTCTTGCATTGTTCTGTATCAGACCAATGCCAACAAACTGCAAAACCAGAACCACCTGACCATCTCCCACCCTGGAACTGGGACTTGGGGATCAACCAGATGCTTGGGCCTGAGGGAAGGGCAGGGCCACCTGGGCTCAAGGCTCTGAGGATTATTAGGGAGGCTGACTGATGCCCTGTGGGCTACCATTAAATGCTCTATCCAGTTCAGGTTAGAGTTTCAGAACAATAACAGCCCTTGACATCCACATCCTCAAATTTATGTACTAAGAACATTTGAAGAGCCAGCATTAACCTCGTGGTCTACACAGCCTTTTTAGCGGCTGACACACAGTGAGAGCATTTGAGCACCATCCTGTCCACTTCAGTAATAGCTATTGACTGAGCACTTCCTGAGCACACACTTGTCAGCCAGCCGCTGCACTAACAACTTCGCTTCATTGTCTTATCTCTTCTCCATAGCAGAGTTCTCATTTTGCGGGTTAGGGAACTGAGGCCAAAGGAGGTCACTGCCTAACATTAGCTCACCTCTGGGAGCTAATGTTAAAAGAGAATGAAGCGGAGTCGTGGGGAAGAGAATTCATTCAATCGAAGTGGCCTAGAAAGTCCTCTTTCTTAAGGGGACCCAGGAGGGAGACCTGAAGGACGGTGGGAAGTATCACGCTGTAAAGGTAGAGCAGTGTGTCTCAGACAGTGGACAGCGAGCGCGAAGCCTCTGAGCAAGCATGTGCTTGGGTAAATGTCAGGGGAAGAAGTTTGAGGGTAGGGCAGATGGGACACCGGGGTTCCAACGGGCCTTCACTCACTGGAGCGCATGTGGGTCTCCCGCTCTGGAGTGAGGAGCTTGGGGGAAACACAAACCAAGCAATCTCTGCCTTTGAGGAGATGGTGATCCCATTAGTGACTCAGTACACAAAAACGTTGAAAAAATGCTTGGGGAATAAGAGAGAACAAGTACAAAATGAGCTGAAGGAGAACACAGAGGAATCAGGAGAGAGTGTCACTGCTGGATGCGCCCGAGATGATAAGAAGGGCGGGGGCTCATTCAACTTCAAGGACAGCAGGACTCAAGTAGAGAAAGGGAGAAGTTTTGTTTAGCATGCAACACAGTGCCTGGCACGCAGACAATGCTCAGTGAACACGGACTACATAAACAATAAGTTCACCACTGAATGGAGAACGTGTGGGAGGAAAAACTGAAATTTTCATTGAGGTCTCATTTCAGAGTGTTAAATATCTCCCTATAACATTTCGTAGAGGATTAGGACATTTTGTTCATGTTGACCTTGCCAGTTATTAATATACTGTGTAAACTGGATCCTTATTTTTTAAAAATAAACCTCTTTGAGAATACACTGTGTAGATTCTTAAGCCAAAATGATATACATGCACAGGCATTTAAATTCTTCTTTATTGACTTTGGCCCAACTCTCATGCATAAGACCAGGGTATAAAAGCTTGTGAATCAGTTGTATTTTCCAAAGAATTGGGAGGCCGGGTAAGGCTCGGATCTTATAAAAAAATAAACTCAAAAATTCACAGATAATTGCTTCAGCAACCCACTAAGGTTAAGGATATGTGTCAACTGAAATTTAAAGTGTTGATAGATCTGCTTTGGGGGGGATGTCTATAGTACTTTAC
This sequence comes from Chinchilla lanigera, assembly GCF_000276665.1. Classification (NCBI taxonomy): domain Eukaryota; kingdom Metazoa; phylum Chordata; class Mammalia; order Rodentia; family Chinchillidae; genus Chinchilla; species Chinchilla lanigera. The sequence continues at coordinate 20,815,551 of NW_004955431.1, read as the reverse complement.
CACAACCCGATTGCACCAAAACATTTGAAGGAGACTGGTAAATTACATGACACTGGATGGTGAAATTTTATTTTGGTTGTTGTGGAAAAAGTCCCAAGATAAATGAACTGTTCCATTTACCTCAAGAACCAGGGTAGGCATGTAAACTTCAGAAAAAGACCATCCACCTCTGTCGAACTGTCAGGAGAATCAGTTTTGATGTGAAATTGCAATTTGGACTGAAGACCAATGTCTTGCATGCCATATTAAATAAAACATCATGTAAAGCTTAGATAGAGCAGGAAAATGTCTGAGAAAATTTTGCAGGGTTATAGATGCCAGTTAAACACAAGACAGAAACTAACTTCCCAAGACACTGTATTATGGCCTATTGCTTCTAAAATGCATGCATAAACAAGTGAAATTAAGCCACCATAGAGCTAGGAACTATCAGAGGAAAAATTGATTTGTTTATTTGATCAACAGACGTTTCTAACAGCAGCATCTCACTGTAAGAGGTAAATCACAATCAAAATCACTTGGCACAGTTGCTGAATTTATTAAAAATTTCTTAAAAATCAACTACTTTCACCAAGTTCTTGGGAGAAAAAGTTAAGGTTCAGAATTCCACACTTCTGAGGTCAGATTATAGTAACAACTGCATTCGTCAGCTTTACATTACTATAAGTAAATACCAGAGATAATCAACTTATAAAGAGGAAAGTTTTGTTATATATGGCTCACAGTTTGCTTGGGCTTGTGCTGAGGTCACATGTCATGGCAGGAACATGTGGGATGTGAGAGAAAGAGGAGGAGGAAGAGACATATATCCTTTAACACTCTTAGAGGACATGGCCTCAGAGACCTAAAACCTCCCACTAGGCCTCACTTCCAGAAGATTTCTATTATTTTCTAATAGCACCACTCTGAGGAAAAAGTTTGTAACACATGTCAACTTTGGAGACATTCTGGATTGAAACTATAGTAACAACCTATAGAGAAAAAGGCAGGGAAGGCAAAAGACAAGCTTTTATCTTCCCTACAAGTCATTATCCTCTCCTGCCTAGGAGTTTTATTTTCAAGCCATGCCTAGTGGATGGTGGCAGTATAAATGCACACCATCCCCAAAGCTTTGAGGTAAGGTCAGATGGAAATGAGGCAAGAAATTGTTCCACATCTTTGTCAAAAGAAACACTCCTTTGTGAGCAGTCAGTCATTATGTGGGCAGTTCTTATCCCTGTTCTGTACCTCTACCCAAAGCAAGAGGACACTTGGAGGTAATGTTTCCATGGCTGACAAAAGGCTTGGCTTGCTGGGAAAGATTAAACAGTGTCTACTTTTCAAAAAACACATAAAAGGCCAATAAATGGGTGCTTCCCCACTCCTCCTCAGGGCAGTGACTCAGAGCCCAGCCCTGGGAGAAACAAGTTTGATGGATTTTCCGATTAGAGCAAGGGTTGCTGTGATCGATCCCCCAGAACAACGCATCATTTGGCATGAAAATGTGCATATTTCCTGTGCTCTGATGAAGACTTTATCTTCTCAGGTCCAGGAGGAGGAAGAAAAGCTTGACTGATCTTTCTGATGACTGCATTATTAAAGCTTCCTATCTCCCACCATTCCATTTCTCTCTTAGTCTAGTGCCCTTTTTTATTGGATAGTGAAGAAAGAGCCTCGTTGACTTAAACTTATGATCCATTGCCTCGATTTAGTATTCTATTTACTCAAAAAACATATCTATTGCCCAGAACCTCTGGCAGTATGCTAGAAATACAGATGGGAAAAATATGACTCTTATCAGTTTAAGTGTTTGGTTTAAAAAATGGCCCAAAGCATTATCTAGCAGAAACTATCAGACATTGTATGCAATGTGTTGTGTCCCAGGTTAAAAAAAAAAAAAAAAAAAGGGAAAGAAAAATTTCAAGAAAGTGGGAAGGTGGCCAGAAATGGTGCTGCTGTGCTTATCAAGGACACAGGTAAAATCCAAGCACTGAGGAAACCAAATTTAAAGGCAAAGATTTAACCATCTTTGCTTCTGAATTCTTTTCTTCTTGATGCAGTTGTCCCATTTACAGACTGGCTCTGATGAATTATACTAATGGTTCTCAATGGTACAAGAGTGCTTACAACATATATTTATAGAAAGCTAATTTATTCACTATATAATCTCCAGGGGAGAGTGCTTGACTGATGATGCTTAAATCTGTACGTGAGCATGCGTAGCTTTCTTTTTCTTTCTGACAGAAAATACATATGTATTGCCATAAATGGCCTATAAAGTCGGAAGTTTCAGGTAGAGAAATACAATTAAAAAAACCTAAGTTTTCAAAGGATTATCTCCTGTGAAATCTAAAACTTGGAAATATCTGATTTTCTAGTCAGTCCAGCTGAACTTCTGGTGACCTCAGAGAAAAAAGGCAGTGGGTAGGGATCATTGTAACATCCAGGTCTAAGGAAGCCATGATCTTCAGGGACAGCAGTGAGGAAGTGAAACCAAAGAATATGAACTCCTGGAGGCCATCAAGCTTCTGTTTAGCATCAGCTCTGACAAGCAGGTCTCAAGTTCTTAAATGCATGTGGTAGGGGGTGCTATGAAAACAGAACTTCACAGCTTTTATCCTTGCCTTCCTGGTGGTGATAGAGTTAGAGATAAACTTATTGGTTTTGTTTTTCTCTGAATTAAGATTTGGCAAAGAACTAGGGATGAACTCTTTCTAAGACTTCTGATTCTTGTAGGCCTATATTTACCACTTTGTTTTAATTGGCTGGTCAGTTATCCAAGTTATGTTGGTGTTTAGGAAGCAAACAAATATAGTTAACCAAAAGAAGGACATTCACAGTTAAGAATGAGAACAATTCTAAATTTAAAACAAGTTCATGAGCCTCATGTAGGTGAGTGAGAAAGAGAGAAAGAGAGAGAAAGAGAGAGAGAGAGAGAAGAGATGGTGGGAAGGGAGAGGACAGAAGGGAATGAAGGGAAAGGAAGAGAAGAGAGAGGAGGGGAAAGGAAGGGAAGGAAGAGAAGAAAGGCAGATGGAAAGAGAAAGGAAGGAAAAAGACCAGGAAAGGGAAGGGTTTTGTAGCGAATGAGCCCTCCATTAAGAGTACTGGGTGATGTATACTGGTTTGGAATGTTGAGCTGGGACTCTGTGTCAACATATGAAGCCTTTTCAGTGGTCATTTCTACAACAGTGCAGAGTTAGACCTGAGACCAGAGGCTTTCCTGACCTTCCCACTGAAGATGTAGTTAAACCTAATGGAGAGAAGTCCTTCCGAAATACACAATCAGATTGTTAATTTAAGTCATAAAAATATGTTAAAACCAGCCAAAGGGAGAAATACATTATGTACAGAGAAACAGACATTCAGAAAGAAGTAAAGCAAGCTAGAAGACAATAGACTGACACCTTTAAAGTCCTGGGGGGCAGTGGTGAGCCTTTCAATCTAAAATTCTATGGTCAACAAAAAGACCATTCAAAAAAATGAAGATGAGGAAGGCTGAGGCAAGAGGATTATTGGGAGTTGGAGACCAGACCGGGCTACAAAGTGAGCTCAAGGCCAGCCTGAACTGCATTGTGAGACCCTGTCTCAAAATGACCAAAAAAAAAAAAAAAAAAATTGGCAAATGCTGGTGTTTATTTAGGGGCTGGGGATTTATCTCAGCGGCACAGTGCCTGCCTGGCAAGCAGGAGGTTGTGAGTTCAATTCCCAGTACCGGAAAAAAACAAAAACAAAAACAAAACAAAACAAAAAATGAAGATGGAAAGCCAAGTCAGCTTTTCATTTCATCACACACTTTGTGGCTTCATAATTGTTTTTTGTTGTCAAGTTGATTCTAAAACTGACAAAGAAATGCAAGGGGCCTAGAACAACCAAACAATTTGAATAAGAAGAACAAAGTTAGAGAACTCAAAAGTAAATTATTTCAAAACTTATTTTGAAGTTACAATAACTGTAACTGTGGTGGTTGTGTAGATGTACATATCAATGTAACAGGTAGAGCCCAGTAATAGACCTACTTTTGTCTATTTGTTCTGACAAATGTTAAGCAAGTAAATGGTGAAATTACAGTCTTTTCAAGAAATGATGTTAGAATAACTGGATAGTCACATGAAAAGAAAAAGAAGGTTCAGTCTTTACCTCATACTATATACAAAAATTCACTGAGAATGGATCATAGACCTAAGATTGAATGTTAAAACCAAAACTTTTAGAAGGAAAGATAGTAGAAAAATCTAAGTGATCTTGGATTTTATAACTATTTCTTAAACAAAATACAAAATTACAAACTAAAAAAGAAATAAAATCAATAAGTTGAACTTTGGCAAATCTAGAATGTCTTTCAAAGATATTAAGAAAATGAAAAAGAATGAAAGAAAATATTAGTGAAATAAACACTTTACACAGGACTTGTATATTGATCATATAAATAATATTTACACCTCAGTAATAAGACAGACAAGCTACTTCATCAGAGAAAAGACTCAGGGGGCAAACAGACCCTGAAGAAGTATTCAACATCATTAGTCACTTGAGAAATACAATTTGAAGCTATACTGATTACCACAGTATACTACCAGAGTGAGTAAAATTCAAATCCTGGTCATTCCAAGTGCTGGTCAGGATGTTGAGCAACCAGAACTCTCATGCTACTCATGCGCCTACAAAATAGTATAGCCACTCTGAAGAGCAAGTTGGCAATCTCTTTGAAATTTAAACATGTAGTTATCATCTAACCAGCCATTCCACCCCCAGGTATTTTCCCAAGAGAAATACAAGTATATGTTTTCCATAAAGGCCAACAACTAAATGCTGTCACAATTTTATTTGTAGTAGTAAAACAACTAGAAAGAAGGAAAGGAATACACACACACACACACACACACACACACACACACACACAAGATAGTTAAAATAATTGTATTACTAATTTCTATTGGTTTATTGAAAGAAATAGTCAATGCTTATTTTATTTTTTATCAATTTTGCATGCTTATAGCTAGTAATCTGAACAACTATTTTGAAGATAACAACATGCAATATAACAACCACTGTTGATTTCTTATCATCTTATTTTCAAATTCTGTATAATTTTAAGCATTCTGTTTTATTTTCCATTCTCTTTAAAATAAAAAAAGAAGAAGAAAACTGAAAAAACACCAAATGTCAGAGCCAGGCAAGGTGGTACATACCTATAGTCCTGGCTACTTGGAATACTGAAGGAGAAGGATTTCTTGTGCCCAGAAGTTTGAGGTCAACCTGGGCAAAATTGTGAGAGCCCTTTTTCAGAATCAAGCCAACAAGAATCCACAAGCAAACAAAGAAATCCAGTGCCCTTCAAATCATAATATAGGTTTACAATGGAACACTATCCATAATGAAAATGAGTGAACTTGTGTGTCAGTGCATAACACAGAAAGATCTCAAAATAGTTTTGTCCAGCAACAAGACGAACAGGTATATGTACTGTGATTCTATTCAGAAATTTCTGGAGAATGCACAAATTGACACAAATTGGATCAGCTCTCTGGAAGGCTACTTGGCAATTTGAGTAAAGGAATTTAAGCGCACTAGCCTTCAAATTGGCAAATTTACAGACAGAAATTTATCTAATAAACGTGTGTAAAATATTAGCATACACATGATCTAATTAAAAAATGGGCAAAAGATTTAGTATTTAGCCAAAGAAGATATACAGATGGTCAAATAAGCACATGAAAAGATGCTCAGCATCACTAATCACTAGGCAAATACGAATGAAAATCACAATAAGATATCATTTTACCCACATTGGGAGGGCAATTGTAAAAACTACAACAAAACAACACAAAATAATAAGTGTTGGTAAAGGATGTGAAATAATTTGAGTTTTTGGGCATGTTTATTGGGAATATTAAATAATATGTTTGCTGTGGAACACAATAGATTACTTCCTCAAAAAATAATTATAGAATTATGATTCAACAGTTCCATTTCTGGTTATATATCAAGAGAATTGAAAGTAAAAACTCAGGCAAATATCTGTGCACTCTGCTTATAGCAGCATTATTCAAAGTGGCCAAAACGTGGAAGAAATCCAAGTGTCTGTTGACAGGTGAACAAATAAACAGAATGTTATATACATGTAAAATGGAATATTATGCAGTCTTTAAAAAAGTTCTGACACATGTTAAACATGGAGAAACCTTTAGAAAATTATGTTAAATTAAAGAAGCCAGTCATAAAATGACAAACACTGTATGCTTTACAGTGTTAGGTAACTACAATAGTAATTCATACAGACAGGAAGTAGATGGTGGTTTCCAGGTGCTCAACAGAGAGAAGAAATGAGGCGTAACTCTTTAATACATACTTTGTGGAGTGGAAGAGTTCTGCAATTGGAAGTCCACAACAATTGCAGAAGAATGTGAATGTACTTAATGTCATTGATCTGCATGTTAATAATGGTTAAAATGGTCATCTTTATCCCATGCATATTTTATCATAATTACAAAAGGAAAAAAGTATTCCTGCTAAGCTACTCTCTGCAGTGTCAGAGGTAATGGGAAAAAAAAAAAAAACCAGAAACAATCTAAGTACCTGTGAATTGAAGCTGTACAAAAATTACAACATATTTTAAAAATGTAGCCACTAAAAAAATTGGACGGTTGTTTAGAAAGGATAGGAAATAATCTCCAAAGTGTATTTATAAAATAAAAAAGAGCAAGAGGCACAACAATTGTGAATGAGAAGGGCAGAGGGGCTGGGCTTGTATTTACATGGAAGACACATATATAGAGTTGCATATGCAGAGAACATTTCTCATAAGATACATAAAGAATTGGCACCAACAGTTGCCTCCAGGAAGGGTGAGAGAAACATCTATTTCTTCTCTGAATTTTTACCATATGCATGCATAGCTTTTTAATTTTAAAAAGTTAATTAAAAAACCCACTGGTCACCTGCACACTGGAAGATTTCATCCTTTCATAGCTTGGGGGAAACTTCACTCCCACACTTGGCTGCTCTCTCCTTAATAGTTCCCTCCCTCTCTCACCCCGCTCCTCACAGAGCACAGTCCCCCTCAAGAGTCTCGAAGGTCTCCACCCGACAAAGATTTCTTTGCTCTTCTGCCCTTCTTGCTGGGAAGCCTCCCGGATGCCTGCCGTCTCCGCCCCCTCCCTGCTCCTGGTCCTCAGGCTTCATCAGCCTGGTTTCTGCTCTCTTGACCTCCCAGATGGCTGTCACCCCAGCCATGGAAATTGCTGTCCTTCTTCTTTAACTCTAAAACTTTACCTGGTGCTGCTTTTCCTCCCTGCCTTCCTGGCAGTATTTATCATCTCCCCATCCCTGAATTCTATCTTCTTCCTTTCCTGGATCATAAGAACGGGAGTCTAAGAGCTGGTTGGGGATTGGGCATCGCCACTGCCCTCCTTCCTTTCCTGTGCGCCTTTCCCCATGTAGCCATTGATATGTTGGGCCCACATTTCCCCTGTCATGCTCATCTCTGGTCTTCCATAGCAGCCATTCCACAGTGGCTTCCCACCAGTGAGCCAAGAGTTGTTCTGTACATACACAGCAGTGGCCTCTCCAGTCTCCAAGAATGTGTGATCACTGCTTCACCCCATTTCTCTGTGCAGCCAGATGTGTGTTGTGTCACACCCAACAAAGTCACTACCCTTCCTCACCCGCCTTGCCCAGTGCTGTCTCCCTGGTGCCAGCTTTTGACTCTCAAACCTCCCGGCTTACAGCAGACTTCCAAGTGGCCTTCCTGTTCCTATCGCTAGCCTCACCCGTACACATCCCAGTATGAATTTAAAAGCTCTCAGTTACCACTAAAATTAAGCAACTCACTTCAAACTGGCTAACTTTGTGTTCTATGACTTCCCCTTCAATTTTTAAAAGTCAATTACTAAAGAGGTTGTAATGTCTTACTGTTCCCCTCACTGATTAATGAGTTAGATAAATATTGACCACATGTTCATTAAAAATATTAAGCTATTTCACCCTTGTGTAACTTGTGTAAATATCATAAATGATTCCCCCAAGACCTTCATGAAAAAGTCAGCTCAGCATCAAACATCCCAGGATGTCAATCAGAACAGTCTGTGGTGATGGAAATCATCTATAGTAACACTCACTGTTCAATGGGGTGGCCTCTGAGAGCAGATGTGGCTACTGAGCGCTTGCAGTGTGACTAGCGCAACCAAGGAAGTGAACGTTTTTCAATATTAATTAATTAGGCTTAAATTAAATAGCCACATGTAGCTACTGTCTGTCATATTAGACACTAGACTTTCTCTCCAACCACTTTTCCCAAGCAAAACCCAAAGTATAAATAAATCACAGAGCAAAAGAAAAGATACTTAATAGAAAGCAGGGAGGTAAATCTTTTGCAAATGGGAAGGGGATCAAGAGAGGGAGGTGGGGAGGAGAACGAGACATAAAAAGAATTAAGACATGTTATGTACATGTACCAACTGCCCATGATAAATGTAATCATTATATATGCAAACATGTCAAAATACAGTATAAAAAAGAAACTTCTTCTCTAGCCAGGTGTCTTGGTTACTTTTCTCTCACTACTGAGACAAAATATCTGATGCCCAAAATTAAGGAAGGAAAGGCATACTTAGCTTACAATCTGTGGAACTTTCAGTCTGTACTTGGCTGGCTCCAAGGCAGAGTGGCACACGGCAGAGGGCAATAGTTCATGGTGGTAGAAAACAGCAAAAGCAATAAGAGCAAAAAAGGAGGAGCAGCAGAGAACAAGTCTCTTTCCCTCCCTTACTGTATGCAGGCTACCTTCCCCAGGGTGGGTGTAACACTCACACCCATAATCCCAGCATTGGACCATAGATCATGCAAAAACTTTAGAAGCTCACCCCTTGACTGTGTGAGACTTTGGGGGGACATCCAGACATAAACCATAACACCAGGCTTATCTATTCCCTGGGTTCCAGCACTCAAGCTTTTCATCATTTGGTGATTCTTTTCCTCTGATGCCTTTTCCTTCTGTACTGTACCACAGCCTGCTCATCACTTTCTGGCCAATCCTCCTCCCACTTTCTCCAAGAAGCTATCAGTGTTTTCACCCTTGCTCAGTTCTCAGAAGACTTCATCTCTGCTCACTCTGGTGCTGGGTAAGACTCTGCTTTTGAAGAAACCTTGTCTTCTAGGACTGCTTCTGTAGATTGAGCTTTTGGTCAAGAACACTGTACCATTCTCTTTTATCCACTTATAACTCATCCCATATTGGACCACTACTCAGAGCATGGGTGGAGTACAACAATAAAGTAGATGGATAACAACAATGAGGGCATATGCTCACCTCTGTATTCATGTGGACCATGATGACGTGCCAATGAGCATGCGTGTTTATAGGAAAAGACTCCCTTGAGCTTCTATATCTAGGAGAAAATATGAATAATGTCAGACATGGTGCTCTTATTTTTGACCAATGAGAGGTTTCCTCTTCAGTTTAAACCCCAACAGTAGTTTGGCAGGTCCCACTAGCAATGCATTGGGTAGTGAGGAGAATGAGACTTCAATCCCAGAGGCCTCAGCTAGATCTGTGCATGGAGCCAAGCAAGTGTGTAGCCTGGGGCATTGGGACAGCCAGGTAGTGGCATTTGCAGAGAGGACCTTTGGAGGAAATAAAGTTTCTTGTGCAATGGGATTAATAAATCGTACTTAAATTTGAGGAAACTCGAAAGCAAAGGCTGATACTTCGCAGCATGAAGCAATCTCTGGGTGCCAGGTAGGGAAACCTAACAGGCTGATGCACACACAAAGAGCCTGAGGACTTGGAAAGGAGCATCCATCTCCGGCCATTCTGTCTCCTCTCATGTCAGCCATTTTTGTTCAAAGGGGCATTAGTTATCCGGTCAAAAGAACGAGGAATTAATCAGACCCTCACTAAATGCTACTCACAGCAAAGTTATTGTATTAATATGAAGGAGATGGAGAATGTAAAGGAGGTAAACAAGAGATGAAGAGGAGGAAAAAGAAGAGGGAGAGGGGAACAAATATTGAGAATACTAGCTGTGCTAAACATCATAACCGATTATGATAAATGTATAGTTTTTCTCCTCACTGTGGTGTTAGTTGTTCTCACTTAATTTGGGGGGCTGTCTTTATAAAGCTTCCAGGGGACAAGCACTCCTACTTGCTGTTACAGATAAGCATCTGAAATGGGCAGACCCTGCCTGACTTTGCAGTCAAAATTATAGTGCCCAGAGCAGATAAACACCGATAAACACAGTCAATTCCCCTGCTGAAGTGTGTCTTAACAAAGCTTATTCTCTGTGAATACGTGTAACTCAAAGCTTAGACATAAGTGGGTCCAGAACATACAGGAACATTCTTGTGATTAGAGACCTGTGCCATGGATATAGCGATCCTTATCTTTATGAAGATTAAGAAAAACTCATTCAACTGCTTGCCCGAAGCTTACATTGACAGTGAAGATTACAGGCACTTGGCAAAGGGGTGATAAGGGCCTCTCTGTAGGTTGTGACCCTGGGGACTTGGATCGGCTTCATTGGCTTTGAGTGTTTTCCCAGGCCTGCTTTCTGCTCTGGGAGCGGGGGCCACACTCCACAAAGCAGCGTCCAGGGAGAAGGCAGGTTCACGCCATTCCTCCTCCCACGCAGGGGCTGCGGAGGGAGACATGCAAGCCGGATCAAGCTTACAATGCAATTATAGCCCACACAAGCAAATGGAAAACTAAATTTAAGGAAATACTGAAGAAATAGGTATTGTGAAAGATAACATAAGCCCTCAAGCTTGGCTCATGTTTTACACACACACACACACACACACACACACACACACACACACAGAATGACCATTTCTAATACCCCTTTCCCCTCACATAAGGAAGAAATACGAAGAACGGATTTCTCTAGCTCTAGCTCAGTATTGATTTTTGAAAAGGGCACAATGACTGGGTAGGGGGAGGGTGCACTGGTCAGAGCTGAAGTGATCAGAATATGGGAATCCTATGGGAATCCGTGGGGAAGAGAGTCGCACCTCGGCAGGTAGAGCAGGTGAACCAGTCCATCCAAAGAGCAAACAGAAAGCAATCCTCATGGCCACCAGGGACCTGACTCCTCCTCTGATGTCACTCAGGACCCAAAATGCCTGATCTGACCAGGAGTTCATGTTGTGCCTCCCGTTGCTGCTCATAACAGGACAAGAGCGAAGAGCTAGGATTCAGGGTGCCGGCCCTGCCCCCAGAATCCACTTCATTTTGTCAGCTCCCTTGGAAGGTAGATACTACTTTGTCCTCATCCTCCAGATGAGCTAAACCAACTCAGGCAACATCAGCCATTTTCTCGAGCTCACAACTGCTAAGTGACAAAGCCAGAGCTCAAACCGAGGACAGCTGGAGTTAAGCACCCTGCTTGTCACCACGTGCTGTGTGGTGTTCAGGCCATGCCCCTGAGGGCTGTAGTTACTCTGGCCAAGCCCTCAGCATCACCCCGGTGGAGAGGCTGCCCCTACCATGCCCTGTGTGCCTCAGGCCCTCCCTGGGCTGCTGGAAGATTGACTCCGGCTGGGTGTGTGTATGCGAAGTAGTCCTGCCTCAATTTCTCTGCCATTGGGTGAAGTTTATAATGTCCTCTGTCCTTGATCTATCTTCTCAGTCCTTCCTCCTCTGGGAACGCTTCTTGGCAACTGTAGTCTCCAACCCCCATTACCCTATTCATTTCCCTGATAATTCAGTGCAGGGACACACCGTCTACATCCCATGCTGATTCAGCAGTCTTCCTTAAACCACGGCACTTCTCTTCCTGCCCAGGCAGGAGGCAATGACAGGCTGGGGTCCGTCCACTGAGATGTGTGTTGCCTGATGCAGCAGCCACTATACATTTGTGGCTACTGGGCTGTTCCAGTGGGGCTAGGCTGAATTACAATACACTGCAGGAAAATTATCTCATTAATAATTGGTTCATACGTATTCCACATTGAAATAATATTAAAAGTACTGCCTCATATCAAATATATTACTAAACTATTTCACTTATTTCTTATTTTTTCATGTATCCATAGGAAATATAATTTCAGCAAGACGGCCCTAACTTTGCTGTGGCATTTTCCTCATCCCTCCTACTCAGTCCTGGCACCCAGTACCGACCAGGTGAATGCCTCAAGGTCTGGTTCAATCGTACTCCCATCCGTTCCCTAAAGCTCAGGGGCTCAGACTGCGCAGGACGAGAATCTGGGGCCAGGGAGTTGGCCCACAGCACCCTCAAGGGCAGCCTCTAGCTTCCCCCGGCTTAGGTTGCCCCCAACCTTCACCGCCACCACCTCCAGCAGCACATGCTAAACCAGAGGAAAGTGGGCAACATCAGGTTAAAACTCAAAAACACCTACCGGAGGCTCTTAGAAACTGCCTCCAAAGGAGTTTTGAATAATGAACAAGGGAAATAAAAACTCGATTTGCAAACATAAAAAAGAGAGAGAGACAAATTAAACTAAATTGAAAAAAATAACTTCTAAGGGCCGTCAAACTCCAGAAGAGAATTTGCGAAAACATATTATTCTCCTTTCAGGGGTTTACCAGATAGATTGATTTGGTGATAAGGGGCTCCAAAAGCTATTTTCTCAGCTTCAGCAGAAGTTAACCACCTCGGAATGCCTCAGTATTTAGCTCTGCAGCTGACAGCAAGCATGTCGGGCCAAAGCAAGATAAATGAATGAACACCCTGGATCAGAGCCCCCAGCAATCTGTACAGCTCTTTCCTGCAGGGCCCTGATTAACACCAAGGCCAGTTTAGAAGTCTTACATTGGTATTCTGGGAGCAGGACGGCAGCCAAAGTTCAGTGACATGGAACCTGTTGTCAGCAGCCCTACAAATGGACAGGAAAGTTTTAATTGGGTTTTTAGGCAGGCAGACAAAAGGGGAAGGGGGTTGCTTTAAAGAAGAAAAAAAAAACCTCCTGTGAGCTACTTCTAGCTCCCAACCCCCAAAACACACACTCAGTTTTCACTCGTTTTTTCCTCTGGGTAGAAAACAAAGCAGAATTGTTTATTTATATTCCTTACCCTGAGGTCTAGCCAATGATACACTTATAAACATTTGTTCTTGTGGGGAAAAAGGGAAACCTAATTTTTTGGTGACAGTTGTAGAACCCCACTGTGTTGGAATATTTTTGAGAGGAGCATAAAAGCTCTGTCTTCAAAGGCTGGTTTGTTCCTGCCATTTGTGGAAATGGAGGTATTCTCAAAAACCTGTCTAGATAATACTCATAAATTCCAGGTGGTGCTTCTGTTCTTCTCCCCGTCTCTCTGCCCAGCTTCCCTGGGTAAATCACTATTTTACCATCAGATCCCAAACCACAGATATCGTACTGTCCCACCAGCCAGGAGGGAATAGGACATGCCTTCTAGTAAAGGCTGATATATAGGAGAGCCAGGTTTGAAGGTTTCAATGAAAGCACAAGTCTGAGCATGTCCTGGCTCTCTGGTCATTTTATTGGACCAGGATAGTTGTCATTCTTACCTCTGTCCCACCTCAGGAGTATGTCAGAGCAAAATGCACTCCACTCATACCTTCATCAGTTAGCAAACTCAGATGGAATGACAACTGTGCTGTGCTCCTAGGAGATGCTAAATGAGCCAGCCTTGTTCCTACAGCAGGGTGGGCTCTGGTGAGCGTGCAGGCCGAGGACCAGGGATGAATGTGAACACCAAAGACCTCAGCATGGGCTGACTCAAGGAGTGATGAGACTTTTATGATCCATGCTGCTGGTGTGTGAAATGCATCCTCTGTTAGTGCATGGGTGGGCTCTAATTTCTTGTTTAGGACCAAAGAATACTTAGAGGGTCATAAATCTGAGAGAAAGTAAAATGTAGTGGTCATGTGTACAGCGTCTGGAGGCAGACAGACCTGGGATCAAATGTCAGCTCTTCCAGTGATTAGCCATGGGACCTTGCGTCCTTTGTTACTCTCCGTGAGCCTGATTATCCTCACCTGTAAATGAAAAGCAGCAGCACCTGTGCTTGTTGCCCAGGGCAGTGCTATCTGCCAGAAATACATTAAGAACCACAATGTAAGCCATGTGTGTAATATTAAATTTTCTAGTAACAATACCTTAAAAAGTAAAAAAAAAAATAGGCAAAATTAAATTATATTTTACCTAAAAGAATAGATTAAAAATAGTCTTTTAAGCCTTTCAGCATTTTGAAAACCTGTGTCAATGTTATCCTTGGAACACGACTCCGTGCAGACTTGCCCTGTGCTCAGTAGCACATGGGTACCATGTTGGACAGCACAGCTCTTTGGGTTAAAAGAGATAAACCAACACAAGCTCAGACACAGAAATTCAAAGAATGCTCATCACTGTGATTCTTATTAAGAAGTCTTCTCAGGAAACGGAGACAAAAGGAGTCAGGATTTTCTTTGCTCACAGTTCTGGGGGCAGTGAGTCAAGTTAAAACCCACCCACAAGTCCATCAGCAAGGACTTAACAAAGTACCCGGGGTGTACCTTGTACCTCGTCAGGTCTTATAGGATGAAATAAACCCACACCAACTAAATCAATCATCCATGACTCCAAGAAATTTTCAGATTAGCTGATGAAAGGAACTAAACTTTCACAGAAATTTATATTAAAAATGAAAAACATTAGCCAGGCTTGGTGGTACATGCCTGTAACCCACACACTTGGGAGCCTGTCCCTGGAGGACTACAAGTTTGAGGCTAAGATAGCTGTGCAATGAGAGTGTGTCTCAAAAACAAAAAGAAAAAAATTTTGCTAGAGAGAGGAGGGGACTGATTTAAGGGAGCAAGACAGGTCCAGGGCCAACGATCTTTGTTTGACACAATCAGTTAATTCGGTGCTTGTTTGGGGACTGATGATGTACTTAAGAAGGGGGCAAGGCCATGCAGACCTGAAACTCTAGTGAGACTTGAGGAGAGGGCCTGAGGCCTCTTGGGAAAAGCCACTTGTGTTGGGCTCCTTCTCTTTCATCAAAATTCCCTGCCCCCAGTCCTGTGCTGAGGAGTGTCCTTAACCCTGTTGGGTTAAAGACCTCAGCAGCTATCCTGGCATGTCACTACATCAAATTCTCTTCCCTTCAGAGTTTGAGCCATCATGTGACCACGTGGTCATTAGCTCAAATCCTTGCCAGGTTAGTGGAAAGTTGGCCGTGTATATGGGTGAGTTGTTTGGAGTCAGGAAGATCCTATAGTTTACTGCCCTAAGCAGTCCTAGTAGGCCACCAGGTGGGTACTTTCCTTCATATCTAGAAGCTTAAGCATCAGTTTTCTTATTTGGGGGCAATGTTTCCTTGGATTTATATAAGTTCTAAAGAGATAATGGAGCCTTATCAGCAACCAGCTACAAGGGCCATGCAAAAATGGAGGGATGCATAGTGCTGACACCAAACAGGGCAACCAATGGAAACCCAGCTCACTAAACATGCACAGAGCATTTTCTGAACCCTGCCATCTGGTAAAATATGTTCTGCTGAATAGCAAACCCCACATGTACAGTACTCTGTAAACTACTGCTTGATAACGGAGGAGATATCATGGAGAGCTTTAGGACTCAGGCCTCTGGCCATGAATCTAACATGAACAAGATATTTTTTCTTTTTCTTTTTTTTTTTTTTTTTTAACTCCTTTAGAACTAGATTTGGGGTACTACATCTGACAGAGAAAGTTTGGATGTGAATTTTCATGCAAACTCCTACAAAGTATAAACATGAAATCACATTGAGTTATACATAGAATAAGCTTTATTGAAAAGAGTAAGAATGGCCCAGTGTGGTGGCACACACCTGTAATTACAAGAACTGGAGTGGCTGAGACAGGAGGATTACAGGTTCAAGGCTGACCTGGGGCAACTTGGCCAGACTCTGTCTCCAAATAGAAAAGATCTTAGGATGTAGTTCACAGATAAACATTTGCTTAGTATGTGCATGGCCCTGGGTTTAATGTGAAATACTGAAAGAGAAAGGAGAGAGAGGAAGGAGGAGGAGAGGAGAAAGAGGAGAAGGAAGAGGAGGAGGAGAAAACAGGAAGAGGAAGAAGAGCAGGAAGAAGAAGGGGGAGGAAGAGCAGGAGGAGGGAAGAGAAGAGAAAACAGACAGAGACAGACAGAGCAACAGAGAAACAGAGAGAGCCCCTTACTTCTTGAGCGGGTTACTTGGCTGGATCTCAGAACTCATTGTACAATGTAAGAGCTGATAAACAAGAGAAGCTGTAAAAATTTTTATGAAATTTACATATACATGGAGATCTTTAAAAGAGAATAAAGTCCAAAGAAATGACCAAAACATAATATTTTTATATTTTTTTAAACAAAGAGCAACAAATTTGTGAAGGAATGACAGGACAAACGGATCTGTAAAGTAGGATAGTGAAATCAAAGGATTTTACTAAGAGAAATACTGGGGGTGTCAAAGCTAGGGGAAGAAGAGGGTGCTCCAGGGTGTGTTTATTTGAGTTCGTTTCAGCCTTATTACAAGTCTGTAGTGATCAAGGCTATTTTCCTGCCTAAATGGACACCGCCTCTCCCAAAAAAGAATCTTTGCATCTTATTGCATGTAGGGAAAAACAGCCCAAATGGCCCTTTCTGAAAATATAGTTCCTCAAATGATTTTGGCTAAAAATAATCGACCTCCCAATGTGGCATCTTTTGAGATGGCACACACTTAACTCCTTTGAGAATGATCCAGGAACACAGCTTTTGGAGCAAGAAGGCCTCCACTTCTGGAGGTTAACTGCTCAATAGAACAGCCTGGTTAGACCTGAGCAGAAGCTCTGTCTGGTGTCTCCTCACTTCCCCTTTCTTTCCTGAAGAGTATTGAGGGGCTAAAAGGTACAGGCTTGATCCTGGATGACGACTCTGGAATCACCAGTGTCCTTGCTCAAAGCTCAAGCCACTTTTCTAGGCAATACCATTCTCTGAGGGACAGGGTCTGAGTAAGTGGTTGGATGCATGGCCACCCTTGCCTGGGTAGGGCGACAAGTTGCCTAGCATGTTCCACCTTGTTCTGCGGTGTCCTACAGCTCCTAAGCAGCTGTGAAGCCCAGGTCCTCTCACCACACACACTTTTCCATGCACTAGTTGTTTAACCCAAAAGTATTCATTGGCATTTGCCATGGTGGCTCAGGCCTGTGTCCTCCAGCTCTGAGCAGACTCTACTTCTGTCTTCTCTCCTGCCAAGTCACACTGCACAATGCCAACAAATGGATTTTTAAAATAACTCCTTTATTTTGTCACCCTGACATGAAATTTCCCTACCTTCTACTTTGAGTTCTTTTAAATATCAGCATTCCATTCTCAAAGGACTTTCTGTAGAATATCAACAGAAGATGAACTTGGGCACTGAGTCACCAGCTCCGGGCTCAAATTCTTTTGGAAATCTTCCTCACAGGCTGAACCTCTCTTCCCGGCCACAGAGACCCAAAGCCTGTCCAGAGGGCTGGTTGGCAACAGATGCCATGACACCCCCATTGCTCTCTATCAAAGAAGCTTTGGCCCACTGCCTTGTGTCCTGGGGCTGCCGTCGCCAGTGCCGCAAACTGAGTTGTGTTCTTTCACAGTCCTGGACATAGAGGCCCAAAATTCAGGTGGTGCTCCCTCTGAAGTCTCTGGGGAAGGATCTGTCTCAGATCTCCTCCTCCCTCTGGTAGTTCCTTGGCTTGTGGCAACTCCAGGCTTCACCTTGGCATTAGCCCTTGTGTATGTGTCTGTCACTGAATCCACCTTTCCTTTTGTAGGGCATCATTTATACTGGATCACGGGCCCCCTAATGACCTCATCTCACCTGGATCAACCCTGTGAAGACCTTGTCTCCACATTAGATCACATTCTGAGGTGCTGGGGCTTAGGAATAAAACTCATTATTTTCGGGGACAAAATTCAATCCATAACATCTACCCAAAAGCATCTTTTCAGAGGAGTAGGAGTGGAAGGAGGGTAGATCGCTCTGCTTTCCACTCCCAAAGCAATTTTTAGCTCCTCAAAGATAAGCTCGTATCTCTAGCATCCCCATTTCAGAAGGTCTTGTCTATATTTCTATCACTAGAGTCCGCCTCACTTCGCCCCAACCTGGGTGATTTCACCAAACAAAGAAACCATTTACCCCACAGAAGTTTTGATTCTACTACTTTTTAGAAAATAGTCGCTTCGGACTTTTTAAAGTCAAATTGAGTTTTTTGGTTGCTTTTTGCTTTCAGCTCAGCAAGATTTTAAAACTTTTAAGGTCTATGTTTCTGCTTAGGTACTCTGTAACAGTAACATAAATTTATTTTGTTAAGTTCCAGTGATTTGTGAATATAGTGAAGTTAGTCATTGAAAATAAACAGGATGGTTTTTTGAATATAAAAATCTCAAGTCTGGGTTTCTAGGAGAAAAGGGTATTCTTAGATCAGCTTCAGCATGTAATTTCTGTACTTGATTTAAGCTGTACAAAAATGGAGACCATCTCGATTCAGGGAAAACTGATACAGCTTCAAGTGCAAACTGCAGTCTCAGAACAGTTTTCTGCTCAGTGGCTGCAGCTGGAGTTTCTCAGAGCATTGATCTGATGGCACAAGTTAACCCACTGGAGGTCGACACTGTGTTAAAATTGAGTGTAAACCAAATTTGTGTGTGCTGCTGTAATTGTATTACTGTTTAAAATATGTAATTTAGAAAATTAAATTTAAATTATTTACAGAACTCCTGAAGCGCTCCGTGGTGCCCTGGGGCTCTTTGGAAGAACATAATTAGAAAATCTCTGACCTACTCAGCCAGGACCAAGCTCCTCTGCATTTTACTTTCCCTTCAGCTGCATTCCTCCTCCTGTACCCTCCACATAAACTCCCAGCTTCAGGGGGCTGACCTGTCAGATCAAGTTCAGTCTCAAGGCATTTTCAAGTTTTCGTCTCTGCTGCTCCCTGGCTTGGAGTCTCCCCTCTTCCCTGACTTGAGGACTGCCTGTTTTCCAGGCTCCAGTCATCCACCCATTTTCTATCCACCACTGCTTGCTGGCTGTCAGACATCTGCTGGAAACTGTGCTGAAAAGAGAGTAGCTACAATGACATTCAGCCACAGTCCTGTCCTTTGCCACCTCCAAGGTGGAGTGTGGACAGGCGTTTGAAGACATGAGGTGGCTGGCAGAGAAGCAAGCACCCAACTTCAGGGCCTCCAGTATGCCCTGAATGCTGCAGGCTCTGGACTTAGCTTGCTGCCACTTTTATACGTTGTTGTTCATAGATTTGTTCAACGTCCTTAGCTCTCTTTCCACCACCCTTTCCCAATTTATTTAGGGATTGCATCTTAATTTTACATGTCCCTCAGCATCAGGCCCCATGATGGGCACACATGTGTTCAGGTAATTCTTGTTGGTTGATGTTTCTGATCAACAAGATAAAAGAAAAGTGTAGGTGGGGGTCAGATGAGGGGAGCCTTGTAGTCAGGAAGGTGTCCAGGTGGGCCAAGAGGCTTTGCAGTATGCGCAGAAGGTCACATTCATCTTCCCAGCATGGCACACCTGAGGGACTCTCTGGCTGTGCTTTTATCCCTGATCCTAGTATGGTATAGTCTTGTTCTGCCTGCTTCCTTCTCTCTCATGCCTTTGAACTCTAAAGTAAAATATTACACCTTCAGATGTGACCGGTCAGCCTAGAGCCAATGTTACCCTGGGAGATGATCAACAAAAGTCTTTATCTGTAGCACTTGCCAAATTCTGTGGTGTAAATATCCCAGCCTGGTGAATTTCCAGCTACCAAGATCAAGTCATTGAACAGGGGGCTGAGAAAAGATTCATACAGTCGGCCTGTTTAGCGGGCTCAGGCATAGCACTTGTGCAGTTAACGTTTCATGTAAGGAAGGCTCTCAGTCAAGGAAGGCTCTTATAATCAAATAGGACATTTGGTCTTTGATTAATTTCAATTGCACTGTCAAAAAATAGAATATACAAGGGCTTATTCATAGTACAAGACAGAGAGGCAGCCTAATGCCTCCCTTCCTTCTAACTGTCTGTTTTGATGAGTAAATAATGACTGACTGGCTTACAGATGAGACAGATCAAAATGAAGAACAAGATGCTATGCTTTGCAGGAGTCTGGAGGTCCCAGCTCCCAAGTGTCTCATTACATTTGCACTCCAGAGCTTGATATAAGAAACTGCCATGTTTCTGGAAGCGTGGTGTACAGATTATCCTATGGAACTGGGAGAACGTGGATTTTAGTTCCATCCCTACCCCATCTCAGATTGCAGTCTAATAGATGGATGGTAAGGTCCTTGGATGAGAACTAAGGTTTAATAACTCTACGGAATGATTTTGGGAGGAGATATGAGAAATGTTCGGGTAACAATCTATAGCTAGCCAGTCTGTGTTCTGGGTGCTGAAGAAACAATGACAAACAAACCAGATGCAGAATTTAAAATTTACTGAGAAGAAGGTATTAAAACCTTGCTGCCGATGGGAGTGGTGGTGCACATCTGTAATCCCAGCATTCCAGAAGGCAGAGGTAGGAGGATTGCAAGTTCAAGCCCAGCCCTGGCAACTTATCAAAACAAACAAGCAAGCAGGGGGCTGGGGATTTAGCTCAGCGGCAAAACGCCTGCCTGGCAAGTGCAAGGTTGTGAGTTCGGTTCCCGGTACTGGAGAAAAACCAAAAAAAAAAAAAAAAAAAAAAAAAAAAAAAAAAAAAAAAAAAAAAAAAAAAAAAAAAAAGACAAGCAAGCAAACAAATAAACCAAATCCTTGCTGTAAGCTTCAGACCATTACTCTTACTGTAAGATCGTTCCTCCTCAGGTGACAGCTGGGTCTGCCTTCCCAGGGATCCTAGGGCTGACTTAACTTTTGTGGCCTATGGAGCTGAGACCCTGTCCAGGAGTAGGAGCAGAGGATGCGCTCAACCCAGTGTCTTGCTGTGGAAGTTGGGGAAAATAGGAAACTCCAACTCCAAATTCAAACAGTTTTCAGAAATGCATGCCTTGGGAAGGGGCTGGACTTCTTCAGTGCGCGTCCATCTATCAAGGAGAAGTGCTTTCTTAGAAACGCTCTGCCACCCCAGTGCCCTAATGTCCCACCTTTTACGAGGTCAGTGCAGCATTTTTATTGGCCTCATCATTTTCCCTTCTCACGGTCACCAGTGCTTACTCACTGGGAGTAGCTTAATGGGCTGAAGTGAGTTCAAAGGAGTAGGGCTCTCTTGGCTACACTTTAGTGCCAAATTTATGAATGCTGCGTGTCAGTAACAGTTGTTGCTTTGACTGATGAACCAACCTCCAGAAGCAATGAGCAAAGGGGACTTCTGTGAGATATTTATTCTAACTTCTCTTTCGATCCCTGAGCCATGTCCATAGCGACTTTGAAATGCAGACGGCAGCCACAGTCATTCTGCATCCAGATACTCTCCTCAGAAAGCCCGTTGGATTCGCCTTCCCCGCCATGGAGGAAAGAAACAATCCTCTGAAGTACATGCATTTAAAGCCCATCTGTTGGAGTTCTCCTCTGACAAGCATCATGGTCCAGATATGCTTAATTTGTCTCTGCTTTCACCACCGCACGGACCCGATTTCATGAATGGGCTTCTTCCCTTACCTCCTGTAATTAATCTCTGTCTCACTGGGAGAAAAACCCAAAGAGCAACAATGCAGTTTGTGTATCTACAGGCAGCAGACACCACACCTATTAGAAGTGCATGCACCAAGTTCATATCCCGTCATTAACTCCCTCAGGTTTTAAAGCCAGATGGCTGGGAGAGCAAAGAAATGAGCCTGTGAACAGCAACTGGGCCACTTGCTACCGGCGGAGGGAGGACACAGGGTCAGAGAGCAGCACATGGGGTGCACGGGGCTGCAGGACGTTCTGCTGAGTGCCCACTCCAGGGGACACATTTCTTCTCAGTGTGTAGTTGCAGCTGAGTGGAGCAGAACAGGGAGCAAACCTTCATGCAGAGGCAGGCGACCGCGGTTCCCTTCTGTGTGTAATGGCCTCTCTGTTTCCCCCACTGGATTGGCAATTAACATGGCTGCCATACTGGTTTTTAGGAGGTGCTGGCATCCTTAAGTGGGCTCCATCTGTGAACTTTGCTGAGCTCTGACACCCCCTGTGAGGTGTGGAAATAGCACTGAGGTTGGTCATTAACTTTTTTGTTGGCAGTTTCTGTTCTCTCCTGTTGTGCAGGAGAATTACATCCGTCGGGGGAGGCGCAGGTACACACAGTCCCCCTCCAGTGGCAGGGATGGGCCGTTTGCTGCCCTGCTGTGTGGATGCTGCCTCCTTTTGGAAGATGCACTGAATGTAATCTCCTGACTCCAGGAAAATGTCACAAGAAAAACAGATGAGGCGTAAGTGGGAAGCAGGAAGGAAAATGGGCTTCTCAAAAGGAAGGTGTTCATGACTTAAGCCCAACACATGCAAACTACCTTGTTTGTGAGAGTCGAAGCCAAATCTCTGGAGAATGAGTTCATATCCTTAAAACTCCTCTGGGTCTGGCATGCCCAATGCTACAGGTACCTGTTCTTGCCTTTAAGCTGCTCCTTAATCTTTATCTGGAGACTCTCAGTACTGCCTCGGAAGGGTAACCTACTTGCTATGGTCTGAACATATCACTCTATAACTCTTGTCAAAACCTTTGTGGTGATATTAAGAGGCAGGGCTTCTGGGAAAGTGGCTAATCCTGAGGTTACACCCCCATGAATGGGAGTAGTGCCCCTATAAAAGAGGTTGAAAGGAACGTCCTTGCTCCTTCTACCAGCTAGAAGCACCATCTTTGAAAGAGAGAGAGCCAGTCCTCACCAGACACCGAACCTATTGACCCCAAGCCTTGATGCTGGATTTTGCATCCTCCAAAACTGTGTACAATAGATCTACTGTTCATAAATTATCCAGTCTGAGGCATTTTGTTATCTCATCTTGAATGGACTGAGACACTTCCTCAAAGGGAATGTAGGAAAATTGTCCTGTTTCAGTCAGAGTGAAGCCGGTGCCTCCTCTTGATGACTATGATGGTTTGTGTCTGGGTGTCCCCCCAAATCCTCATGCAGTCATGAGGCGCGCTTCTAGATTTTTGATTGATTTATAGTCCAGTGTTGGAATTATGGGTGTGAGTGCTACATCTGCCCTGGGGTGGGCAGTTTGCATACACTGTAAGGGAGGGAAAGAGGCTGCTTGCCACTCCTCCATTTTGCTCTTGTTGCTTTGCTGTCTTCCGCCGCCATGAACTGTTGCTCTCTGCCATTTGCCACTTTGCGTCGGACTCATCCGAGTATGGACTGAAATCTCCACAAACCTTTCTCCTTAATTTTGGGTGTCAGGTATTTTGTCTCAGCAATGAGAGAAAAGTAACCAAGACAATGACCCACAAGCCCCATTAGCAGATACTGCTCTGGGACATTTCTCCCACCCTCTGTCTTCCCTACAGATGGTTGTCTCAAGACAGTTTGTATTTCATTGCTACTGTTATTTGCTCATTCAAGAACAGGTTTATAGTTCAAAGGCAACAAAAGTTGAGAGAAAAAAAAGGGTTAGAAAGGAGTATCCAAGTAACAACCCTAACAAGCCAAGATATCCCCATTATGAAGCAATTTCCCAGAGCTACACTTTCAGTCTTGGTTTCTCCCTGGAGCTCTAGCTCCCTGTATCCAGCTGCCCATAGGAATACCAGAGCAGGCCACAAGGAAAGCCCTAGGCTGGTGTTCAGGAGAACCACTAACCCCAAACTTTAATGAAGTGGTTTATTTATTGGGTTATTCCACATGACTTATGTTGGATAAGATTCAATTTTTATAACCAAATTTGACTCCCATGTTCTGAGCCTTCAGCCCCTAAAGCGATAAGGTGCACCACCAGCCACCTCTGTTGGCTAACATCGCTATTCCTCCTGTCACCCAGACACAAGTTTACTTTCAATGCTGCCTTTTCTTTATTCTGCAACACCTAACCAGTCACCCAACCAGTACCCTTCCTCATAATCTGCTTGTGTTCCTGCCCCAGCCATGGAGCACACAGCCTCACATATAAGGAGGACAACGGTAATAACTCCAGACTTAGTGGACTGTAAATTTGAATGGATTGACACCTGCCTAGGAGATCAATAAAACATACTTTGGGTGTGAGTGGGTGTGCCCTTGGGTACTATGTACAGTCAGTCCCCCTTCCTCGCTGGGAAGCTTTGCCTGTGTTCTGCTTCCCAGCCACCATGAAGTGAGCAGCTTTGCCCATACCCCTTCCTCCATGATGCAGTATATTACTGTGTATTATTTAGTTTCCAAAATACAGTATTTGAGGAGTTTTTGTTGTCTTTCTAATTTAATTCCCTTGCATCCAGAAAAACACTTGATGTGATTTGAGTCCTTTTGTATTTATTGAGGCTTGCTTTTTAACCCAGAATATAGTCTATCTTGGTTAATGCTCCATGCAGTCTCGAAGAAGATATATATTGTCCTTGGATTTGAATATACTTCAAAAGTCACTTGGTCAACATTGCGACATTGCTCCTCACACCTTTTACATCCTTACTGGTTTTCTGGTAGTTTTTTAAACCTCCTATCAGTTATTAAAGAGGTAATGCATTCCTGGGCTATGAATTCAGAAGCATCTCCTTCTCTTCTCACTTTGAAGTGGGGGTGTGTGGAAATTAGAGGCTGAAATCTGCCCCCCAACCACGAGTTGAGAAGGGACACCATGGCTGACATGCAGGAAAGGAAGCATCTTCAGAAAATACAGAATGAGAGGAAGCACTCTCACAGTTGCCAAGGTGGAGGGAATGTGTCTTCCAGAAGAAATGATACTCAGCTGGGTTAGACTCAGGGTTAAATGCCTTCCAGTACCCTTATCAGAGTGGTTCTCAAATAAGGTGTGTGTCCCCATCACTGGAGAGCTTGTTAAAACACAGACCAATGACCCCATCCTCAGAACACAGGAATCAGTCAGCCCTTGGTGGGGTCCAAGGATTTGCAATTCTAACAAGCTCCCAGGGAAGCTCAAGTTGCCAGCCTGGAATCAGCCTATGAGAAACATTCTTCTAGAGCAGCAATCTTCCGTTCTTTTCGGTCTTACACTTGCTGTACTTTTGCTGTAAATACTGTCCCCCCACACACATCCTAGCCTTGGCAACCATTTAATCAGCTTCCTTCGTGCCTCAGGTCCAGGCTCGCTGCTCCATCTAGGAGCTCCTGAAGCCCCCTTACATCCTCCTTGTCACGCTAGGTGGTAATTGCATGTTACCTGTCATTTCCTCTTCCCCTGCTCTGGACTGTCAGCTCCACTGAAGAAAGGCTTTGTTTGACTTTTTGCCATGGACTCTCAGACATGAGTATACATTCACATATATATTCACTGCAGAAATAATGTATAATTCCTCAAAGTTTAAGTGGTTGCACACAGAGCATCCCCTAAATTCTCTGAATTAAATATTAACCATAATGCCAACAGTAATATATGGGCAAATGGGACTAAAGTCTCCTGAGGCCAGATCATTTCTTTTTTAGGGTGTTAGTCTTAGACAAAAGATATGCAGAAGGAATGGAGGTTTGCAAGAATCTCACGCAGGCCTTTTTTCTCTCTTTGGAGTTTCTGGCAAATGCACACATCACATGTCACCAGGTGCCATGGCTCCCTCTCAGAGGAGCTGTTGCTGTCATTTCTTAGCCCTCAAGGGCAGCATCTGCTTGGTGTCGGCAGCAGCTGCCAGGTCTCAAGATGAATGCTCTGGGTTCTGCCTTGACGGATAGCTGCCCCTAACAAATTGGCACATGATCTACAGAGATCTTCTTTAGGAAATGTGACAAATGGTGACAGATGAGGAAGGTGAGCTCCACTTATGCCACCAGACATACCAGCTCTGGTGAAACTTTCTTAAGCACATGAAAAACAGTTTCTACAAAAGATCCAATGGGAGAAAAACAGCGCAAGTGAAATAATTAAACAGTATGAAACTGGATCATTTTGTTCTTAGAGATGTTTTCACTTAGTTTTTATAATTATCCAGTGAAATAAAATGGGTGGCCAGTGATGTTCATTTTTCCATTCATGCATGGCGGGTGGAAGAGGTTAAATGTCACCCCCAAGGTGACATAGTAAGCAGGCTGCAGAGCCAGACTGTGGTATGGTGATACATAGAGGCTTCTTCTGTGTCGCCAGTGATAAGGTCTCTTTTTGCTAATGAACTGACTGATGGCTAAGAGCTCCTAGGTAGCTTCAGGATGTGGGCTCATTCCTGGAAAGACCTGGGCAGGATTGGAGGGTTGGGATTTTCAGGACAAAAGTGATGAAGATTGAGTTGATCCCAATGACCAACGATTGATTCTGTCATGCTTATGTAATGAAGCTTCCAAGAAAACCCTAAAGGACAGGGTCCAAGGAGCTTCTGGGCAGTTGAACACATGGACAGTGCTGGAGGCTGGTGCTCTTGGAGTGGCACAAATGCTCCACAACCCTTCCCTGCACCTAACCCTATGCATCTCTTCATCTGTACCATCAGTCATATCCTTTACTGATACATGTGTTTCCCTGAGTTCTATGAGCTGCTCAAACAAATCCAAGGAGGGCACTGTGAGATCTGATTTCCAGCAGGTGGATCAGCAGCACCAAACAACCTGGCTCTTTCCACTGGTCCCTGAATTGGGGTAAGGCAGCGGTCTTGGTTGGACCCCTCAATCTGTAGGATGTGATGCTATCTCTAGCAGAGTGTCCAGTAGAACTGAATAAGAAGACACTCGGATGATGTCTGCTGCTGTGGAAGTTCTTATTTCTTGCTGATGAAGAATGAACTCTACACCTTTGTTGAGGTTGCAAAAGTTTTTGTGTTGATGTTGTAGTGTGAGATTGGAGAAAAACAGTTCATCCTATACCCAGAGCCATGGCCTGTGCTTGATTTCCCATTCAATGCCCTTGTACTCACTAATAGGGCAGTGGGGTGGGGACAACACTGTCATTTATTCGACTACAAACCAGTAAACGAAAGGCCAACTGGTCAGAAATGTTCACATATACATGCTTTATTCTTGAGGTTGATTCACAGGAAGAAAATATCACAGGAAAGCTTGTGGTGGAAGCTGAGAATCAAGAAGAATGGTGGTTTTTGTCATCTCAGGTACTCAGCATGCTGCATCACCCAGCAAGCCTGAGGTGCATGGCAGCGGGGAGGGGTGTGTCTCTGCTGCACGTCTTTGATGTGACAAAAATCCAGGCTTTCTTCCTCATAGAAAGGGGTTTTGTGGAAGCAGCTCATCCACTCTCTAACTGAAAAGCCATATGAATTGCTGTAGGGGACAAAGCGGGGGACCGTGTACCAGCATAGGACCAATTAAGTCTAAAACAAAGTCTTAGGCTGCCTGAGCACTGATTGTACTTGAAGTGCTGGGGGCTCTGTCCCACAGTGTAAGGCCTGCTGGATGTGTCCCAGTAATTGGGCCGACGCCATGGCTTCCCTAATCACAAGTGGTGCCAGCTATTTGCTTAGGAGCATTTAAAAGTGAAAGTGCTAGAAAACGCAGTCACCGAACCCACACGCCTGCCTCCCCTGGTGGAAACCATTTGCTGGACACACACGCTGGATCTTTCTACCAAATCTAGGTGCCATAAGTAGGGCAGCAGAAATGAAAGGTCAAGGAAGTCAGAGTTATTAAAGCAAGAGCTGAAAAGTCGCCTGGTGTGAACAGCAACCTCAAATCAGGTGGGAAAAAAATCATGGATTTTTTCATCAAGAAAACACAAGCTCAGCATCCAAGAGGAAACAATTATTTATAAAGTCCACAAATTGTAAGTATATAACCTCTCATCCCATTGGGGAAGAGGTCCAAATGGCTAATAGCTTTGGGGGCAATTAATATGGACTAAAGCTGTGCTGTAAGTGGATAAAATCTACACAGTTTCGAGGTTACCAAATTGTTTTACTCCCCAGAATATTTTCATAAGCAGCAAAAGTTAGAAAGTGAGACTTAAATAAGGGGTAACCTCACCTGTTGGATTCTACCAATGTTTTCTGAAGGCATATGATATGCTAATGGAGAGTATGTCTAGCCCTGGGAAACATGAACCCCTAAAAGGCATCTTTGGGGTGGGAGACACACACTGGTAAGTGTCTGGATCTGGAAGGACCCTCAGAGCCATCACTGTTACCATTAGGTTTCCACTAAGGGACACACATTAACATACATCCTACCAAATCTGAGGTTGGGACCAACATGCATGCTCCCCAGGTGATCCTGCTGGGTCCAATCTAGTCTAATTCTTCCACTGTCCAGATGAGAGAACTGAGGCCGAGGCTGGGGAAGGGCCATGACTAGGTGAGCTGCTGTATCCCTGCTCAGGTGGGTTTCCAAGTGCCCAGAACCTCACAGATGTTCTCTCTCTTACACCTTTTGGCTATCTGCCAGCAAAATGCAGATTATCATGCCCACAGGAATGCTCTGGGCAGACTTGGGAACACTTCCTGGCAGAGCAAAGATCTGGGCCTTGACACACGGGCAGTGATAATAACAAGGTTCTCATTACTAACAACACCTACCATCCAACCCCAAGCCCCTGTCTGGATCCCCCACCACATCCCTGCCAGTTCCTCTGCTAACAAGCTGTTCTTTGCTCCCTCCTGTTCTGATTAGAGAGAGATAATCTTCTTAATATGAAATATTTTTTAGAAGTCAAGAAGAAAAAGAACAACCACTCAACTGGAACAAAAGCAAAACACATCACCCAAGAGATGACAGATAAATAAAGATGGCCTGTATACCTATGAGAACAGGATCAGCTTCAGGCACAAAACAAAGTTTGAAATCATGCCAGGGATGCCCCTTCTTACCTGATGGATCAGTGCACGTCCTTGGGTAACCTGCAGCAAAATAAACATTCAAGGGCATTTTGTATGTGTGATGGGTAAATCTGATTGTGTCAGTCTGATTAGCTTGGCATTCTCCCAGGGGAGCAGTAAAGTATATTTCCGGATACGTCTGGGTGGGTTGTGGAGGGTGACGGAGGATTAACTAATGGTCAACTTGTAACACCCATCTAAACTGTGTCAGTGTGGTTCTGGGTGTAGAAGTCCCACTTGAGGATGGTGCCCTGTTGATTCTCCTGGAGAAGCTTGTCATGTTGGTTTTCCTGATACGAACTCAGCTGTTATCATTGTTGGAGGAGCTTGGGACCTTGCTGTCTCTGAGGATGGCTGGTGTTCTTTTCAGGGGAGCTCTGGTCCTTACCTGGAACACTGCTTCCTGGCTCCAGTGCAGATCCCTCAGTCAGCTGGCACAGATCCTTATTCTTGCTGGTGCAGACCTTTCTAGCTTCTACCACTGACCTTTAGGCTTTCCCAGTGCAGATCGTTGATATAAACTTGTGTGAGACATTGTCTTGGGCTCTAGACCTCCAGCTGGACTCATGGAGGACATTTCTATGGGCTCTAGGTCTTCAACTAGACTCAGGCACAATATTGTTGTGGGATCCAAGACCTCAACTGGATTCTTTGAGTCTCTAAGTGTGTGAACAGATCTCTTGTGCTTTTCTGCATTTGACTTTTTGTGTGAATATTATAAAATAATCCTATAAATTATTTGTCTTGTATTAAATCTACACCCTTGCAAACCTTGACTGACACAGTGGCTTGGGTACTGTGTCTGGCCTCCTGTCTCTGCCTCTCTGGTACTCTTCACCTGCTCTGCTCTGGCTGACATAAACTAAGCACCTTTGCTCGGAAACATCCTCCGTGATATCATTGCCTTGGAGCCAGCTGACCATGGAATGAATGTCCTTAAAATACAAGCCAAATTAAAACTTTCCTCTTTTAAAATGAGGGTGGTAAGTGTAAGGAACAGTGCAAGGCAGAGACCAGCCAAACCACCAGACTTGTATAAAGGCAACATGTCATGGAATGTATTGTGGCTGGGTGCAGGCAGACAGAGTGTGAAAAGGCCATCTGTAGGGAGCAAAGAGGAGCAGACTTTTTTCGTAGGGCTTAGAAGAAGGCAAGGGAGGGGAAGGTAGTAGGATTTCAGTAAACATCAGTGGTCACAGTTCTCTGGATGTCTCATGCTTCAGTGGGCAAAGTCCTTGAGGCATCTGGTGTAAATGTTTGGGTGTCTTCAGATGTCTGGGTGTTTGGAAGATTCCATACTCCATCATTTCTCTTTTACAACATCCTGTGTTTGCTGAGCATAAGTGCTGAGCTGAGAACAAGGCCTCTGCTGGTAGACAGGTTGGGTACTGGGAGAGTCTCATGCAAATCAAGCCTTACAGTGGGTATTGTGGGTAGCCATCAGAATACTGACTAAACGTAGTATAGGCTT
Organism: Chinchilla lanigera; assembly: GCF_000276665.1. Taxonomy (NCBI): domain Eukaryota; kingdom Metazoa; phylum Chordata; class Mammalia; order Rodentia; family Chinchillidae; genus Chinchilla; species Chinchilla lanigera. The sequence continues at coordinate 20,785,350 of NW_004955431.1, read as the reverse complement.
TCAAAATGGCTTGATCCATGTGCAGAAGACCCAACAAGATCTACACCAAAATGTCAAATTTGTTTAACTTATGTTTCAGCAACCCCACATCTCGGTCTATGTCCTTTGAATTCCCCTTCCCTCCATATATAAAATCACATAAATACAGTCAAGTTTGGTCAATGAAGCATTGTTTGTAGTTAAAAAGACTGAGAAGAGATAAAGAGTCCATCAATAGGAAATAAATCAAGTACAACATATTCACACGACAAATCTACCACAATGCCGACAAAGAATCAAGAATCCACATCAACATGGAGAGATCTCCAGGATGTGCTTTAAGAAGAAAAAAATTAAACCACATGATGTGTGAAACAGTGCATGAAGTATGCTAGAGTTTTCACAAAAAGGGAGGAAAATAACCCATATTTATATTTGCTTCTGCTTGCAAGAATTCCCCATAAATTAATGAAAGTTCATGTGAATGCATCAGCCAAGGTGTGATAGTCAAGAATTCGTGTGAGAAAAGTTTGTGTGTACCCTCCTTTGCTTCCTTTTGATTTTTGATCCATGTGACTATATTACCTCCTTTAAAAGATTAAGTTTAAAATGTTATTTCTTACATTTAAACCTACCAAATACCTGTGTCCTGTGCTTTTTGGTCTCGCTTGGGGGAAGTTGTCAAGTTTGTCGTGAAAGCCACTCCCAACCAGTTTAACCCAGGGCCCCCCCACTCCAAAGCATTTCTGATTTCTCTGTCTAGGTTCTCCTTCACTATAACGGCAGTGGGGTTTTAACTCTTTCTGTAAGTGGCATCCAAGCTGTCCACCTATTCCCTGTCTGTGTATCTAGTGAAT
>NW_004955431.1:20759362-20784414 GCF_000276665.1 Chinchilla lanigera | reverse complement strand
TTATTATAAAGAGAATTTAAAAAATAATAAATTAACAACAATATAGACAAAAACAAAGCAAAAAACAGTAAAAATGATGTAAGGTTTCAAAACAAAATGATGGGAATCAACAGCTGTTGTTATATTACATATTGTTATCTTCAGTGAAGTTGCTCAGATTACCCGATGTAAGAATGCAAGATTGATCAAACTATTAAAGAGAATAAAAAATAATAAAAAAAATGGGAAATGATGCAGCGCTTCACCAAATAAGATGGTAGGAATTCACCAGTGGTTGTTATATTGTATATTGTTGTCCTCAAATTTGTTCAGATCACTAGATGTAAGCATGCAAAGTTGGTCAAAAAATTTAAACATTATCTGTTCCTTTCAATAAACCACCAGACATCAGCAGTACAATTATTCCAGCTATCTGATATATATTTTTTTCCCCTTCCTTCTTTCTTTTTCTCCTTTCCCTCATCCTAGTTGTTCCTTCCTTTGAGCAATTTCTTTCCCTTTCATAATATCTATTGTGCATTTTGGGTTTTATTTACTCTTTCAGGTTCTTACACTAGGGAGACAATACGATGTTTACACATGTGGGACTGAATCTTTTTTTTTTTTTAAACTACTTCATTTTTGGTCATGGTGCTGGGAGGTAAGAACCTGGCAGCTGCTCGCAGGTTCAAAAGGACATTGCATGTAACGCTCTGCACCATAGCGCTGGCGGGGCCAGCAAGCAAAGGCCACACGTATCCACTGGAACTGAATGGAAGAGAAAATGTTTCAAAATTAAATTTAATTACTTTCCATGACTTGGACAGAAGGAGGGACTAGATGTCAGGGTCCACTGCTCCTTCATGACCTTCATCTTCTCTGTATCCACATCACAGTAACAGGAGCTGGCTGGTGCCAAGTGGCCTCTGGGACAGAACTGGGAGTCTTAATGGTTCAGGTGACCTGTTATCCTCACAGCCTTTGACTGTGGCATGAGGTGCTGCTGTTTTATTGCTCCTGACATTAGAGTGTCTTTTATGCAGAGCCCAGGGCTGGAGCAGCCCCAGGGCAGACAGGAGTCATTTATTTTTTTCCATTTCCCTTTGATGTTCTAAATGGTTCAGGACACATCAGGACCATTACAACTGAAAACTAGAAAGGTGATAGTGCAAGTCATCCCTAGGATCATGGACTATCAAAGCTGGACACACACTACAGGCTGGAGGCCCAGGGCAGCAGAAAGATTCTGAAAATACAAGGTCAGGCTCAAGAAATAAATTCAAGAAAAAGCCTGGAGTCCAATGAAAACTGCATTTGTTAGGAGAATTTGTGGAGGAAGAAAAAAAATAAAAACAGGCTTCACTGTTTTTTAAATGTGATGTGCTTTATTTATTTATTTATTTATTTGACACTGAAAATTTGCCAAGTGTGCGGAGCTCGGTGTCTGATTATTGTCCACCGGGAATTTGAAAATCAGAGGGAAAATAAGGCACTGAGGAAAAAGTGCTGGATCAGGGAAAAGGGAAGCTGCTGCAGGGCTGGAGGCTTGGTCATTACTGATGCAGGGGGTGGGAGGTGTCAAGGATCAGAATATCACTGGGAGGCTGGTGGGGTGCGGGGCTCAGAGGGAAAGTCAAGCACCATCCCTTTGTCTCTGCACACGCCCTGCCCTCCTCCCTTGTTCCTGCAGCACTGGCTGAGGGTGTAGCGGGGCAGCGCCACTGAATGAAGGCTTCTACCCCTGGTGGGCAGCAAGGAGGAGGACAAACATCACTGTTGCTATTTCCTGGAGCCCTCACAGGTGGGTTCAAGCTCCAGCCTTGCCTCTAGTTTAGTAACCCCAACAGCCTTAGCTCTATGAGCCTTGGTTTCCTCCTCTGTTCAGATTCCTCACAAGGGTTATGCTGGAAAGGTGAAAAAAATACCAGAGCCCTGTCCACCCACTGATCATTCATTCATTCATCCACTCATTCATTCACTCATTCACTCATTCTTTCACTCATTCATTCACTCATTCACTCATTCATATATTCATTCATTCATATAGTCACTCATTCATTCATTGTCAATCACTTGATCACCTTTATTTTCCCCCATAGAACTGTGCAGTGTTTCCTACACATTACCAAATAAATTTTCATTAAATAGAAATAAAAACAAACCCTATCCAAAATTCATTCTCCCAAAACACGACCAAAAAGCTTAGGCAATAATAGGTACTGTTGTTTCAAACATTGCAATTCTACCCATTTTCCTCTCGACCTCAATCTGCCTTTTTTGTGTGCCTGGAAGAAAAACATTAGTGTTATAAGAAAAATACACGCCTTTCGCTGTCATGTGCTGCCTGAGCTTTGAGCCCTCCAACCTGTAAACTGCCCTGCAGTTACAGATAGCGAAACAGGATGGGACAACGTGCTGCCTCCTCCACTGCTAGCAAGTCAGCAGCCCTGCCCGCAGCCTGCCAGCAGATGCCGAGCAAATGCTCAGGTCCCTGGAGCAGAGTCCTCTTCTGCAGCCCCGGCTCAGGGTGTGGTGGGTTCCTTCTTGTCTTCCAGCAGCACTGGGGACACACATTCTAACAGTAGCATCGAACAGTTGGTTTTTCAACAGACAGTGAATTGATCATATTGCAAAAGGATCTTTAAATCTTCACAGATCATTAAATACTTAATCTGCAGTGAACTAGATAAAGATGTTCTAAATGACTGCTGGTTAAGCAACAATCTGATATTGTTAAGACAATAAGACAGCAACAACAACAAACCTTCACGCAGAGAGCTGCAGACAATGGAGGATACATTATTTGTCACTTGTAGATTTTTAGTGAATTTTGAAAATAGAGAGTGAACAGGACATTTGTGGTTTGGCTGTGGGGTCTCACTGTAGCGCTCAACCCTGTTCCCCCACCAGCCTCCTGAAATCGGAGCCCCGCAGAGGCCAGGGCTGAACTTCAAGCCAACCCAGATCCTTGCACTTGGCTCTGTTGCTCCTGCAGGCCCAGCTTCTGAAAGCCGGCTTCCCGGAGGGCCTCTTGACAGCCCTCGAGCTGAGATGCACTCAGAGCTGCTTCAAACAAAGGGTTTCTAAATCCCTTTTCCCAGGAACGGGTATAGCCAGAGGAACATTTCCAAGACTGATGCAATTTGGGACAATACACTTTTAAGTCTAACTGGCCTCCTTTCTCACAAGGCACTTTCTGAAACTAGGGAAGATTCTGGCTGAATCCAAAGAGCTTCCTGTAGACTTTCTCTCCCTGTGTTCCATGTTCTTCCACGGCAGGTAAGATGCCTAGAAAGAACAGGAAGGCCTGTGCCCTGCACATTCATGAGTTGACCTGGAGCTATCTGATCCTTTCCTCATGGGAGCAGAGGGAGGCTGCTCAGATGTGTAGGGAGCCAGAGAACCAGGAGGTGGTGAGGGTCAGCATGGAGAGGCAGAAGAGACTGGGAGCCCAGAGACCTGCCAGACCCTTGGGTCTCCTGCTGCCTGGGCAACTACCTGGCCAAAAAGAAATTAACCAAGTGTCTTAGTTACCTTTCTCTAACTTCCAAAATTAAAGTGGGAAAGATTTATTGAGCTCACATTTTGTAGAGGTTTCAATTCATAATTGGCTGGCTCCAAGGCAGGGTGGTACATGGCAGAAAGGCAGCAGTTCATGGTGGCAAAAGACACTAAAAGCAAGGAGAGAGAGAGAGAGAGAGTGAGAGAAAGAAAGAGAGAGAGAGAGAGAGAGCCTCTTTTCCCCCCTTATTATTGTATGCAGGTTACCCACCCTAGAACTGATGTAGCACTCACAGTGCCAATCCCAGCACTAGACAATGAACCAATCACAAACTCTAGAATCAGCTGCCTTTGAAAAGCCCACTCCCCCATGATCTCAGAAGGCTGTAGCGGGGACATCCAGACACAAACCATAACACCAAGGATGAGGACAGAGAAATGGAGTCTCCTGCAGTCAGTCTACAAGCCATTTCTGGAGCGCCTGCTAGCATGCCAGACCCTGAAGATAAGGAGACACAGAGACTGCAGCTTGATGCAAGAAGACCATGAACATGCAAACATACAAAGTACAGCAAGTCAGCAAGAGGGTCAGCCGTTCTTGTGCTCAGCATGTAATACACCCAAAGGCGGAGAGAAGAGAGGGGAAACTTCACAGCAGAGAAAAGGGAGTCAGGTTCCCTCTGATTGGTGGCTGTTGACTTGAGGAGTTGGCAAGAGTACAGAACTACAACTCTGTTCTGTGGCTGATAAAAATATAAAATGGTATAGCCATGCAGGACAAAAAGAATAAAGCAGAACCCAGTGACTCTACACCTAGGCACTTACCCCAGGAAACGAGAACAGTGTGCCCAAAACTTGAATGCCAGTGGTTCCAGCAACTCTCTTGGTATTTGCCCCAAACTAGAACCAACACAAATGTCCTCAATAGAAAGAATGGGTCACACATTGGTAAATCCATGCCATGGAATGCTATGCAGCAATGAAAAGTACCCAACACCATGAATGACTCCCAAGCTCATTATCCGAAGTGAAAAAAGATTCAAAACACCACATACTCTGTGTTTCCATTTACAGAATCCTTTGGAAAAGGTAAAATTATAAGGTCAGAAAAGAGATCAGAGATGCTAAGGAAGGGGTAGAGAGAGAGACAGAGATGTTGACTCCATAGGGATACAAGTGAATTTTGAAGGTGATATCTTGATTGTGTTAATAGTTACAGGGTCATGTGTTTTGGTACACAGTCAGAGAACTGTACATTGAGAAATAGAAACTTTACAGTATACAGTGGTACCTCAGCTCATGAACTTATTTCATTCCATGTTTCTGGGGAAGACAGCCATGGTCAAGTTCATAATCTGATGTGGAGTTCATGAGGAGAAGCAGAATTTTACTGAACACTTCTGTTTGTTCACAGAGAGAAGCATTTGTGAACAGAGATTTGGTACAGTATATATGATTATATTTGGAAAAAATATAATCATGGGAGGTTGTAATTGTTATGAAGAAAGCCAAAACAGGATGAGTGCAGAAAGATGTATTTGAGAGTTCACTTGAAATGGGAGGTTGAGGGAGCTGGAAGGTGACATTTGGGCAGAGATGCAGTGGAGTAGAGTATGTGACTCACCAGGGAGACACTATTGCAGGCTAAGGGTCACAGGGCAGAGTCTAGGGCAGATGTCACAAGAAGGGTTCAGGGGCAGCTTGCTGGAACTATAAAAGGGGGAGGACTACCAGAGACACCAGAGCTGCAGGCAGATCACTGGGCTTAAAGGTCACCTTACACTTCAGATCTCAGGTGGCTGGTGGTTTGCAACCAAAAAGGCACTGGCAGAGGCTGGCCCTGGATGGGCTGTGAAGCATGGTGTGGAGAGTGAGTGGAAGAGACCAGTGTCCAGGCAATGGGGGAGGTAGTGGATTGACAATTGGTGGTCAACTTATAACCCCCAACTGAACTTAGTAAGCGTGGTGCTGGGTGTGGGAGGCCCACCTGAGGACTGTTGCCAGCAGCATAAGAGGCAGACCTGGAGAAGAAGAAGTTAGGTTGTTGGTAGCTGAGAAAAGGCTATTGGGAGCTGGTACAAGCTGTAAGGAGCTGTTGGTTCTGTTGGAGGAACTTGTCATTCTGGCTTTCCTAGTGAATTTGGCTGTTTTCATCCTTCAAGAAGCTTGGGGCCTTGTTGTCATTGAGAATAGATTTGGTTCACTTTAAGGGAGCTCTTTTCCTCACTTTGAGCATCATTTCCTGGCTCAGGAGGGGAAGATGGTGCACTGCCAGTCTCCTGGAGAAGCTTGCTGTGTTGGCTCCCCTGATGGGAACTCAGCTGTCCTGATCATTGGAGGAGCTCAGAAGCTCACTGTTGCTAAGGATGGCTGCGGTACCTTTTGGAAGACCTATGGTTCTTACTCTGCATGTCGCTTCCTGGTTCCAGTGCAGATCCCTCAGCCTGCTAGCACAGATCCTGCTGGCACAGACTTCCCAGATTCCTCCACTGACCTTTGGGCCTTCACAGCAGATCCGTGAAATAAGCCTGCATAGATATTGTCATGGACTCCAAGCCTCCAGTTGGATTCATGGGAAACATTGTTATGAGCTCTAGGTCTTCAGCTGGATTCATATAGGACATTTCCATGGGATTTAGGCCCTTAGCTGGGTTCTTTGGTTGCCAATGTGTGGACAGATTTCCTGCACTCTCTTATATATGATTCTTTGGGTGACCGTTATAAATTATCTTATAAAGTATGTGTCCTATATATTATTGTTCCCTTTGCAAAATATCCCCCACACCGACACACGATTGTTGGCTTGCTGAGAGCGGGGAAGGTGCAGGGCAGGAGGAGGGATCCTGTTCAGGACACTCTGGGTGGTGCAGGCTCGCTGTCTGCAGGTTTCAAAGAAACAGGAGATGAGGGCTGATGGTGTGGAGGGCAGGCTTGCCTCCGAAATAGCCAGAGGGCAGGCCTGGACGCAGACTCAGGCCTGAAAACCCCCTGGTACAATGTGGGGGCCGGGAGGCTGGGAGCCCCACCCTTCGGGATTCTCAGCCTGCTGACTTGCCAGCCTCGCTCCTTTGCAGGCCACAAGCCTGAAGGCAGCTGGTACTGTGCCGCCTTCTGCCTTTAGGACTCCACCTTCGCCTCGCCCTCCCTCAGCCCTGCCTCAGCTCCCAGCCTGCCCAGGCTCTGTGCCCATCTGTCCTCTGTCTGTCTGTGGGCCACTCTGAGTTTCCCTTCCAAGCTCCACCCCTTGCTTCCGCGGCCCTGCACTCCCTTCTGCCTATAAATCCCTCCGTTCTTTAGGGAGCTTCCTCAAGTTCAGAAGTTTGCCAAACAGGCCAGCGTTCCTTCCCGTGTGCCCACTTGCTCTCGAAGGACCTGCCTATGCATCCGCAACGTCTCCCCTCTGCTTCCACTCAACAGCTCCAGGCTCTTATCAGTTCGGCTCCTGGGCATCTCTGGTCAAGAGTCTGTCTCTTCTGGTCATTGAATCGGACTCATTTCCCCGACTCAGTGGTCCCTCTGCCTCTACTCTTTTCTTCTTCCCCTGGCCCCTGCACCAGGGTAACCTTTACAAAACTGACATTTGCCATCAGAGCCTTCTTTACAACTGGCTCTTCACCACCACTTGCAGGTTAACAGCCTTGTTCCTTTTTGAGAAATCTCTACTCCCTTTCCAAAGTCTCTTTCTGACTCAAGGTGACCGTGGAATTCATTATCCAAGTCAGGACACTTCTGAGAAGGGAGAGCGTTATTAGAAGACCTGCTGGGACAGCAGGCACCCACTTACAAGTGTGGGTGCCTTTCTCCAGCCTCATGTGTAGCCCTGGCCCCCACTTGTAGCCACATCATGATCCTTGTGTGATTATCAGGATCAGATCAGCCAAATCCCAGACCAGCTCTCGTGTCTGGGCCATGTTACTCCTTTTCTTAGAAATGACTTTCCTCTTCCTCTGATCAATTTAACTCTACTTTTCCTTCAGACTTGGCTCTATCTGTACTTGCCTGAGAAAGTCTGGAAATTCATGGAAATGCCCTCAAAACCCACGATGCTTGGTCTGGCTCTTCACTGGTGAGAGCTCCAGCCTTGAAATCCAAAAGTCTAGCCAAAGCTGTAACCTTTAACATTTCCTTCAGATTTTACAGTGCAGTTTCCAAATCTACAAAGTGAACGTAATCACAGTAGCTTTGCCATGCAGGGTGCTGTGGGCAGTGCACGGAGTAACGCATGTAAATCACTCTGTTCTTTGTCTGGCAGGTAGAATCTCTCAGCAGTCACTCTGATGACCTTTGCACAGCACTTCCTTTGCTTTATCACACTGCACTGTAGACAGTGGTTTCCTCCATTAAATAATACAAAGCTTAAATTGATGGTTTCTTCCTCCTTTCTACTCCTTTGGTTCTGGTCCTGACTTCTTAGTAGACACCCAACGAACATCTGGATAGAGGACAACACTGGAGGAAAGTGACCAAAAAGGCAGGCTGCCCAACGCCCCTGAGAAGCTAGCAGCATTCATTAGCAGTTCCTTGGCAAGGAGTCCCAGGGAGAAGCTAGCTTCTCAGGAAAGTCTGGGGAGAAAGCGCCTCTAACCAATGCAGACCTGGGTAGAATCCACTTATAGGATCCCTCTGGCTCGTCTTCCAGCTAGTGCAGCTGGGTGTGCTGTGAGCTCATTAGTAAGATAGTGTGTCATTTCCTTTAATAATTGAACATTTCCCCATCTTTTGGCACTTATTATATATGTGTTAAATCCCATTGAACGCCAAACCTTACTGCTCCTCAACAGCTCGTTCCATAAACTTGTTCTCTGCAGAATTCATGAACATTTCTTACCAACTCTGCCACCCCATACCCTTCATATCTGAACAGGATGCGAGGTGCTCAGTGGATCAGGCTGGTTCAGAAGGCAGTGTCGTGCCTGTCTCAGCTCTCCACAGAACATGAAAAACCCTAGTCCACAAAAAGGGAGAGAAAGCACACAGTGCTCTAAACAGAAGCAAATATTGTTTGCTATTTTGCTAACATCCGAACAAGAAGACTTCTTTCATGGAGGATAAAAGACTAAAAATCAATGACAGGGTTGTGTGAAGACTTAAGTTTCATTTTCTTTCAGGGAAAAAAATCCTCCAACAGGAATTGGTTATTCCAGTCTTTCTGTACTAGATTTTGTTCAAAGATGTCACTTGCACTGGCAGTCAAGTGGTAGAGGATATTTATTTGAAAGGTACTTGATAATCCATTTGTTTATTGACTCAGTTAAGCAGGTGTATGTAACCTTGTTTACTTAGAGGAAAATGAGGTCTTGTATTCAGTAAAAGAGAAATTGGTTAAAAAGAGTTCTATTAACACAAAAAAGAAAGAAACTTGTTAGGGAAGAATAACAAACTCAAGTGCTGTCTGAGCTCTCAGTACATTCAGAGGAACCCACGAAGTCATGTTGAAATAATGGCTTGAAAAAGGAGGGAGGTAGTGTCATAAAATTCAGAAAGGGAGATAAACGAACCCCAGTGCTTGCTCCCCAAGTGAGGGGGGCTGGAGAGGATGGTTGGTGTTTTCCATGTTTGATGCCTGCAGACGTGAATTCTTGTCAGGAACACACAGAGAGACTTGCATACTCAACCACAAAGAAGGCTTTTTATACTCAGGCAACTGGAAATGTCTGTAAGGACAGAGCAGCATGCTTTGGAAACAAAATCAAGGAGCTTTATAAAAAACCAGGCACTGCAGAAACTAATGAGTTGTTGGTATTTTAAGTAAAACCTTCGGACACGTAGAGCCCCCCATGGACAAAGTCCTAAGTCAGGGTCCTTCAGACACGAGTAAAGGCTCCTACAAACAAATCTTTGTGACACTGAATGGTGATCACATCACAGGGAGTGGAAATCTCTCTAGCAAGAAAACTATTTAAAAACTACTCTCCAGTCTTGCCTTGTCTCCTACTGGTGGCCTTCCAGACCCTTCCAGGGCTTTCTCTGGTTTGGTCCAAATGGTAGTAGTTATCGTGGTTACCACATTGAGGGTGGGCCTTGGGGCCACCATGGAGCCCAGATACGATGGAGCCCAGGGCACCAGTCAGACAAGGCTGTGATGCTGTCCTGATGCTTTCCTCTCCCCATGGGATTCTCTGCTCCCTCATCACTGCAGTCACCTCTCTGGAAGTAGAAGCCAAATGCCAGCACAACTACAGCTCTTTCAGGAGAGGGCTTTCAACACACCTCTAAACTCAACCTTGTTCAGCACTTAGCACACGCCTGTCCTTGTGCAACCCCCCTCCTTCCCCAAGATTGTCTCTTAAGCCTGGCCGCTCATGCCTTCGTGTCCACACTTGCCACCTCTGCATGTTTTCAGCACAGCTAGCCAGAAGAGTTCTCTAAAAGATATAACAGACTTGAAGCCAAACAACATACCTCACAATATCACTTTGAAGGGTGCATATATGTCCCCCAAATCCCAGGTAACCATGCTCATAGTCGAACTATTAGGAAGGGCCTCCCAAACCCCATTAGCAACAGAATGGGTAAGTACTGCTGGTCCTTTGGCCCTAAGGTACAGCAGGGAGAATAAACGACCTATAACTACACACCACAATGCAGTAGAATCTTACAAAAAAAATATTGAGCAAAAGAAACCAGACATGAAAGAGAATGTTTATTATTATCCATTTATACACAGTTTTAAAATAGGACTAATTAATCTCTGGTGATAGAAGTCAAGAGAGTCATTACCCTTAGATGGGGCTAGAGAGGGGTGTGGCAGATTAGCAACAGGAAGAAGCCTCAAGGGGTGCCCTGGGGGTGCTGGAGGGCTGCCCTTCCTGATCTGGTCAAAGAGTTAGAAAGTATGCTCACTTTGGGAAATATCACGCTGACTTTGAAATTTCATTGAGTGCTACTCTTATGATTTGCGTGCTCTTCTGTATATATATGCTATAATTCAGTAAAGTACATAACCTTTTAGATAATTGCATAAAGAAAGATTAAAATAGATGGTAATGAAGATCATGAAAATTTCCATTTTATATGCTATGGGCATTGAATATTTGGTGCAGATTTTGAGTACCTTGTGTCTGTGCTATGAAATAAGTAGTTTAAAATTAGACAAGTTCACGGCTGTAAAAAGAATGGGTAATGATATTACAACTCTAGGCAATGCTCGTCTCACTGAATATTTTTGATATTTGTATTCTACATAATAATTGTAGTGAAAAGTTTTGAGGCTAATTGCTCTGTAAGATTTGAGGGACAGTATAGTAAGACCAGTTTTTTCATATCTTTATCTAAACATCATAAATATAGAAAAGAGCAAGTCAGATGGAATCAACACCATCTCCAAACCCTTCAGCGGTCCCATCTCAGAGCCACAGTGTAAGTGCCAAGTGTCCCTGGGGTCCCCAAAGCTCTTCCTGGGCTAAGTCTTCTTCTTTTGCTGTTATTTACTGAGCCTCAGACACAGGGTCTTTGCACCAGCTACTCCTTCCCCTGGAACATTCTTCTTCCAGATTGAATCATCTGACTTTTTTAAAATCTGTTTTGATTTTTGCTTCAATGTCTCCTTCTCAGGTTCTTTCCTGACCACCAGCCCTCTTCAACCTCCTCTGCCTTTTCTCTCTATAGCACTCATCATCTATTATTATACTCTGCTATGTTGCTGCTTAGGTTTATGGTCCAACTCCTTCCACTAGAACATAAACTCTTTCAGTGAAGGCATTTTTGTCCATTTTGTCCACTGCTTATGTCCTTTGCCTCATTGACCTTACAGCCTAGAAAAGGGCTCGGCACATAGTAGAAACTTAGTATTCAGTGTATGAACGGACGAAGGGGTTAGTGAATGTAGAGAACTGGGTGAACGTGAACATAAAGACTTTGAATCCAATGTAGCGTGAAGGGAATGATAACATGGTCAACATCTAGTCAACAAATCATAAAAGTTCCTCAGGCCAAGTTCAGAGTGAGATCAGACCAATGACAAGGGAAGGGTGCATTCCCTGAGCACTCCTGAACTTGGTCTCAGAATTTGCACTTGGGTGCTCTCAAGGACTCTGTCATTCACATGAAAGGTCTCAGGGCACCTCTCATGTGCTGACTGCGCTGGGCACTGGATTCCAGGCACAGTGGGCCCTTGATGAAAGACACTAAAGGGTGAGAATGGGGTTTAAAGCACATACATTCCTGGCATCATCTGTGAAATCACCCCAAATAGCATTAAAGAAGATCCTAATTTTATATCTCAACTCTATAAAGAATTTTATGAGATTAAGTGACTTGTCTAATATCACAGGGCCAGGAAGCGGCATAACAAGGGTTTAATCCCACCTGCTGGGAGTGGGACTGCACAGAGTCTCGACTATCTACTTTCTCCAGTGGGGAGGAGGCTTCAGCCAGAGCTAAGTGGGAGCAAGAGCATGGCGGCCCTTGGATTTGAAAAAAATAACATTTTAGCAAATAGTGTGGAGAATCAAGGAGAGAATCTGTGCAGACAGGACATGGTGGGATAACCCCAAGTTAAAGTAACTCAAGGAGATTTTTCTGACGTCCTCCCTACAGTGTAGGTTACAGGATCCAGCTCTGTTTCTGAGACTATGACAGTAGATGTGAAAAGTATCTGGCATGAGTTAGGTTTGCAATAACTGGTAGCTTTTCTCCTTAGGATCCCATGAGTAGGAGGAATGGGTACAAAGCTCATAGAAATAGGTGGTGCCATTTCTCCTAAGCAGGTCTGGCTCTCACGAACACTTTAGGCTGATGCATTTAATCAAGGAAAAGGTGACATCATAACCTTTTCCTTGTTGGGGTGGAAACCCCTTTCCTGTACATTTAGCATAGTGTGTTGGCATTCCTAACACTCATTTTGCAGAGGAAGACATGAGAGGAGAGGTAACTAATTCCTGATCACACAGCTACTTATTTATCCTTAATCACAAAACTATTTGCTCAGAAGAAATAACTGATTCATGATTGCAAAGCTAGCTGCTAGTACTTTGAATACCACGTTGGGGCAGCTTGTGTGTGTGCAAAATGATGCCTGACAGACCAGGGAGAAAGGCATCTGAGGGGCCCACACAACGCCTTCCTACACCAGAACAAGTCTCTGGAGCTTTCCTTACTGCTTTATGACTGAAGCTGCAGAAGGTTAGTGGCCAGGGAGAGTTGGACTTTGCCTGACTCCTTTACCTGCAAATCTTCTAGATTTCTAGGTTTTATGCAGGAAGCAGGTTATACTAGGTTCTATCACGCATCTTTGTCTTTCATCATCTAAGACTTAAGATTCTCTGTGTGACATTCATTTAATCAGACTGGTCAGTGTCCTGCAACCTGAAGTTTACTGACTATGACTCACCTTGATCACCGTCCTCTAGGCTGAATCCGGTCTCTGGAAAGTCGTCTCTGGTTGAGCCACATCAATGGCCTTGGGGGGGCCTCAGGTCTCTCCATTTGCAGACAGTTCCATGAGGGTCTCTTAGCTTCCTCTGAAGTAGCTCTTTAAGGAGTGAGAATGTGAGAAGCCAGCCCATAGTGATTTAAAAACCACCCAACAAAACCAAGGGACTGGCCTGGGCAATGGAGGAGAGAAAGAGAGCAAGAGAGGCAGGCAGTGAGGGGTGGGGGATGAGGCATAGGATCCCCGACACAGAGAGGACAGAGATGGTGGAATGGGGAGCAGACTGAGGCTTTGTCCTCAGGCAGTACTGGGTGTGAATCCAGTTCCACTTCCGGTCACAGAGCTCTTCAAGTAACTTAACCTCTCTGGAGTCACCGTTCCTTGTTTATACAAAGAAGCCTGACAATACTGTGAATAGAGCAGTGCCTGGTGGGGAGCGCCCTGCATGGCGCCCACCTTACTTGCTAATGTGGGCGAGGCCACTCACCGCCATGACTCAGTTAACTGGAGATCAGACTGACAGCCCAGAAGGTGTCTCTGTTCTCTGAAACCTCATCAAAAGGTATCTCCTGGATTCAGAGCAAATTGCCACCTGTGATTTCCAAAGTTATAAAACAAGGATACAGGAGAGGTGTCATTTTATTTAAGGGATCATTTTATACTCCTAGGCACTATAAGGAAACTAGCTTATGAGTTGGACTCTGAACTTGGTCCTTGGAGAAACTTCCTCAGCATGTGAGCTTATTGTCACTGGATGACAGGCAACGTTTTCACAGCACTAAGGAATGCCAAGTCCTGTGCTAAATTCTTTGTGTACATTGCTCGCTTGCTCATCTCTATCATGCCTTGAAGTAGACATTACTGTTATTTTTGTTTTAAACATGTAGAAACTGAGGCACACATGACTATCTGAGGTCCATCTGGGACAGTGGTGGTGAACCTACGGCACGCAGAGCCTTTCTGTGGTCACTGGAGCCAAATCGCCCCAGCAGTGGAGCATTAGATAGTTATGTTTAATTGCAGTGTTAGCACTTTGCAGTAAATAAGTGGGCTTTGGGTTGCAGTTTGTGCACTTGGTCCCTACAAGGTTTGCCATCACTGAGCTCAGATGCGAAGGCAGGCTACCCGGCTCCAGGGGCCACACGTGCAGCCGCTGTGCTGCACACAGATTAAGGGACCCAGGTGGGGCACAGTGGCAGGGTGAACAAAGTCCTGCTGGCTTCTGTGCTACCTGATTACACCTGAGGACGTCAGTGGTGGTTAAAAAAAAAAGCCACCTGGGGTCTCTTCTCTGCTCTAGAGAGAACAGTGACCCAGGACTGACCTTTGTGGTGCTTGTACCCACTAGGGTCTGTTATCCACAAGTGCTTCCATCATCAGGTGCCTACCCTTGCCATAGGAGTTTTATGGCCATGTTTTCAGGGGAAGAAACTGTGGCAGAAGAAAGCAGTGGCAAAAAGTTAAACATATTCAAAAGCAGCATTTCCCACCTTTCAATTCTTAGTCATCTGTGAAGGATGCATTCAGTGCAATTCTTTTGTTCATTTGACAAGGACGTTCAGGGCAGAAGTACATCACTGAGTGGGATTCCAAACCTCTCCTCTGTACATGGAGAAGGATAGTGGTACTGGTGACTGGTGCAGACTGAATGGAGTAAGATACTATATCACATTCCTAGGACAATGAGACTATAATAAGTGTAAGTGCTAATCTTCTTTGGATGGCTACTTATTGCATTGTGCATAGTTTTAGTGCTGTGCTAACACATTGAATGAGTTTTCAGCATGAATAAGATGATTCATAGAAGTCAGTCTGCTCAGATCAGCTCTGCTAAGGAAAGAGAAAAATGTAAGAATCAAAACCTCTCCATACAGCGAGTCCAGGAGTGGATGTTTAGTTTTAGTTCATCACAGGTTGAATAAACTTGGTGTATTGGCTATGAAATGTATAAATCATATGTTCAGGTATGAAAAACTGCTCCTCTTATTGGTCCTATTTTTTTTTTCTCATGTGTCCATTCCAGCTGTGGCAAAATGAAGGCAAGTCAAGAAAGTCAACCCAGGCCCTTGAAGATTTCTCTTAGTATTTTCAATTATTTTAGCCTCTATTTTTCCTCAAGCCACATCTGCACTTACATCTCTGTATCTTTACAGAAGATGCTGCATGTATCCAGCTACCCTTTGTCTCTGGTGATTGCTATTGTCCTGCTTTGTTCTGATCATTTGCATCTATCCCATTGGTATCTCCTGAAATGCCTGGGCTTTTCACTGGCTTTGGGCTTGTATGGTCTATGGGCTGCTTCCAGTACTAAGACCTTATGACCACACACACACACACACACACACACACACGTGCATGTGCAACTTTGGTCTAAGTTTAAGGAGAGAAGCAAGTGGGGCAAGGTTTCAGTTGCTTACAGAACTCTTTCTTGCTTCCATCGAGTTCTCTAGTCTCCACCCAATCATCTGTCATCACTTCTTTCCCTGTTGAGTGCAGGGGACCATTGGGTAAATAATCTGTAGAATCTACTGCTTGTGCTGGGACTTGGGTCTAAGTATTCTCAAACTTCAGAATTGGTGTCTTAGTTACCTTTTCTTGTTGCTGAGACAAAATACCCAACATCCAAAGTTAAAGGAGGAAAGGTTTATTTCGGCTCATTTTGTAGAAGTTTCAGTTCTTAGTTGGCTGGCTCCAAGGCAGGATGGCAAGGCAGAGGGACATCGCAAAGGAGAAACAGTTCATGGCAAGCAGAAGGCAGCAAAGCAGTGAAGTAGCAAGGAATCAAGCAGCAAGCAACAAGCAACAACCACAGCAACCCTCTTTCTTATACTTTATCCAGGCTACACATCCTTAGGACAGGTAGCACTCATACCCAGGGAGAGGCACCCTTAATCCTACACAGAGCTATGTGTAGGATGGTGGACGAACGGTGGACTAACTTAGCAATCACACACTCTTGATCCCAGCATCACACACCCGAGATGCAGCCACTTCTGAAAAGTTCCGCCTATGACTGGATGAGCTTTTAGGGGGACCCCTAGACACAAACCATGACAATTGGACATCGCTGTTTTCCATTTCTTGTATTTTAATTTAGGCCTTTCTCTGGCAGAAAGGAGCCAAGCCACAGTGCTGTTAAGGACGTATTCAATTTTTGCAGTGCGTGACCAGGATGATGTAAACATGGATCTTCACTGAAACTTTCCCAGTTTGTGAGCAGGTCAGCACTGTCTCTGGATGATAATAACAGTCAATGTTGTCTCAGCACTCACCAGGCCAGGCTGTGTCCTAAATACCTTCTACCAGTTACTCATTTGCTCATCTCCACAGAGCTTTGAAATGCACACTCCTTCCATAGAGCCCTCCTGTCAAAGGAGGACAAAGTCAACACAGACAGGACCACCCTGTAGACTTTCCCTCTGCACGGCTATAGGTGGCGCTGCAAGGCTTAGATGTGTCCGTGAGAGAGGTGAGCAAGAAAAGGTTAACTGGCTCTTTTCCGAAACAAAGGAGCCAAGAACCAGGGGCTTTAGCTCTGCACTTTCAGACTGGAGGTGGAAGTCATGGCTCAAGAGCGTTGCGACTCACAAACAGTAGAAGAACAGTGAGTCTGGGCTGCCCAGTGTTACCGTCGTTTAGAGGACCATGGAGCTCAGAGCAGACTTCAGGTCTGAGAGCACATTTCTGAGAAGAAGCTGTGCTTGCAAGATTGTGACAGCTTCTCCCCTCCTTCCCGGTGGTGAAAGCAATTATTCTTCACATTAGTCTCCCTCAGTTCAGAGCCTCACCCATCTCCCTCCAAATGGCCTGAGATGGACACTGTCCAAAGAGCTGCTTTAAAAGCCTCCCTCAGCACAAACGTGCAAGCGCAGGAGTGGCTCCTCCTCCTAACAGGGGCCAGGCCTTTCCGCCTGCAGGAGTTCTGTCTCCTCTGGCTGGCCTGAACTGTGGCCCCTGGCCACTCTGAACACAGTTACCATTTTGTGTGGGTCTTTCTCATTCCCCTCTGTCTTTGCCAGAGTCATCTGCTGTCTCTTTGAGGCTGTTAGTGACCCCCCCCTCTTCATTCCGGGGCATTTTTTGTCTCCACAGAGGTGCTCATTGACCTTTCTCAGTCTATATTGGTCATCACATTGTTTTTCAGGAGAAAAGTACAATTTACTCAGCTCACTGTAGAGTAGAATATGGAAAGCATATGCAAAGCTGGTTTTTCAGTAGCATCCCTCGCTCCTCTAGAAGCCTCTGAAGTCAAGGAAAGCTGTGTGTGTGTGTGTGTGTGTGTGTGTGTGTGTGTGTGTGTGTGTGTAGGGGGTGATTTGCTATCATCAGGCACTTTCTGCCATTGCCATCTACTTTTCCTGCTTCTGGGGTGAGATGCGGATGGTGGCCACAGACGTGCAGCCATGGTGGGCAAGGCAAGTCCTTCTCTAAGCTTCTTGGACTCTAATTCTTATCCTAACCCCAAGAAGATTTAAAAATGGCTGCTGATGTGGTCATTTATAAGTCCACCTGTAAATCACGTTATACTGGAAAGGTGTTATTGCTGGGTTTAAAGCTAAGGTTTGGGAGGGTCAGGGGCTTCAAGATGAGAGTTTTCATTTCTTGTGGTTGGTTTGACAAATAATCACAGACCTACTGGCTTGAAACAGCAGAAGTGTATTCTTCCATAGCTCTAGAGGGCAGGAACTCACAAGGTGGCCCAGGACCGAAGTGAAGATGTCAGAAGGGCTAGGGCTGGCTCCTGCTGGAGATGTTAGGGAGAAGCTGTTCCTCGCCCCTTCCCCTTCTGGTGGTCAGTGGCATTATTTGGCTTGTGGTGGTATCACTGGTAGGTACTTCTGTTATCATGTTGCCATCTCTACTTCTGCATAAATCTCCCTTTGCTTCATTTATGAGGATTCTTGGGGATCACAATTAGGGTCCAACTGCATAATCCAGGGTAATCTTCTCACATCCAAATCCTGACATCAGCCACATATCCTCAAAGTGTCTTTTGCCATATCAGAAACCATGTGCAGCATCCAGGAATTAGGCCATGAATATCTGAGGGCCATATTTTAGTATATCACCATGGAGAGCCAGTTATGGTTTGGACTCTACTCAGAAAATGACTCTTCCTGTTAAAGGGAGCCAGTGACACACATGTCCTTTGCCTCAGCACTCAGGGAGAATATTAACCGAATCCAAGTACCAGCAGACAAGGGAAAGAGCTTTAGGGCCACTCAAGAAGACTGGCGCATTCCCTGGCCAGCTGGAAACATCAGCAACCGACATAGTACAAGGCATTTTGGAGAGAAAGTAGTAGTCACCAGAACAAGTGACAGTGCAAGTGTATGTGACAAGGGATGCAAAGATTGTGACAAAGATGATGGTTGCCTACCCTCAAAGCGTTTCCACCTTTCCTTGCTAACATAATTTTTAATTTTCCTGGTTGCAGCATGCTCAGCCCTGGAGCGTAAATCCTTACTGCCTAAAACTGGAGCTTGTCCAGTCCACGGGGCCAGCAGGGGGCTCTTGTTTATGCAGCTTCAGTGCAGGAGGTCAAGGAGGAGTGAGAGAGTCGGCTGTTCTAACATGTTTCTGGGGCTGCCATGTTCTTCTCTGGGTGTCACACTTTGCTGGAGAGGGTCTAACCTAATGAAGCAATCACTTTCCCCTGACCAGGGAAAGCATGTGACTTCTCTTAGCCGTGGAAAGTTAAGAGAAGACATGACAAAGGGTCAGACTGAATTCTGAGGAGTATTCTCCTTCCTGATGAAAGGTGACAATTCTGAAGAGAACACCAGATCACCCCCTTCCCGTGTCATCCTGTTTTTTATAAAGTCATGTGAGGATGTGAGGCCTGGAGCCATGCCAGCAACCTTGCGGTAAAGATTAACACTCTTGAGGATAAAGGCTGATCCACTGAGGATGAGGAACAGAGAAGCAGCTAGGAAACATCAAATGATCCTGGTCATTTTCTTGTTAAGTGAATTCTAAGTTCCTTATGGTTTATCTCTCTGTAACTCTGCTTGTCTCTTATTGTAGCTCAGTATACTCTAAGTCACAAAACAAGCAAGATTCTCTGAAGAAACCAACAGGACAGGGATAAGGCACAGAAAACTTGAGTCCAGATGTCCCACCAGAAGAGCTTAGGAACCCATTAATTCTTCGCGGTGAGGAGAACTTTAACTTCCTGTCTGAACCCTACAATATGGAACCCATCATTGTGTGTATTTTTGCAGCATGACTTTATAGTTAGAGGCCTATGATTCTTATTCCTGAGTTTCTAATGGAGTCCAAGAACTGTTTTATCATCTTCATAAGTCACAGACCCACTAGTCCCTTCAAGTATGATGATGCTTGAATTGGTAAGCCCTACACACAATAATTAAGATTTTGATGTTGACAGTAAACTGATAAACCCTTTAAGCCTCATTTCACTCTCCCCTATTCTTAGAGACGGTCATTCGAGTCTTTCTCTATGTGCTTCTTTCAGGTTGGTTACACCACAGTCTGGTAGCCACTTCCTGAATAAAGAGGATGCTCCCTTGGCTCCGTGCATCACAGCAATGAGCCACATGATTAATTAATCCTGAGTGTAACTTAAGCTACTTTAAAGAAAATCCCAGGCAAATAGACATAAAATACCTATTTTTCTTCTTGCGTTGTTTGTTTGAATTCCCTCATTGACATCAGACTTAATTATGCAAGATCTTAGAACTACACCAACATCTGCCATTTTATTTCTGAGCACATTTGAAAGACAAAGATTTCAATGCCCTGTGTGGTTTCAGGAACATGATGGATCTTCATGAGGGGAAAGGGAGAAAGTAAGAAAGCCCAAGAAATAAATAAATGCCATTATTCAAATGATATGGAATTCAAAGCATGTCACATAATCTAAGGAGTAAGATATTAGCTTTTTTCCTAATGCAGAGTTTAGGTGCTATGCTGATTTTTTCTTTTAAGAAACAAATCTTAAAAGAAGTCCCCACCTCCTTTGGGACATGGTGAGATGATGCCTGTAGCACTGATTAGCTACGTAACTTTTAATCTAGAAGGCTACTAATTTGTCTGACAACTCTCCTAACATCCAGTGTTGTCCTTCTGTTGTCTGAGTCAGCACACCAGCTCTTAGAGGAGCCTGCAGCGTGCAGAGCTGTCACTTCTATCAAACACAAGGCCCTCAGGGCTTGTGCTCATCATTAAAGAAAGAAACACTTGTTAGAGTATTAGCCAGACCCAGTGCAGTGCTGGTAAATTAATTTTAGAGATGTATCTAGGTCAACATCAATCTGCATGCTGCATACAAACACACCAGCTAGTTACCTAGTATTCTTATGCTTCTAAATGGTGAGGGTTAGGTTTGTTGGAGAATTATAGTGTATTTTGTCCCTAAATGGAAAAATGGTTATTCACCTTAAAGATAACCATAAAACAATGGTGGTATTTCTTTTGAAAATTGACCAAAAATATTTCCAGCAATCTTTTTAGAAAATTGTTCTTCAATGGCATTAACATTCCTGTCTCTGTACTAGCAGTTCTTTCTACCAAATCATTTGATGCCCAAATAATTTATGAACTCTACATTTCATTTTATCATCTGAGTAGAAAGAATGTATTTTATAAAATCCCTTTAGAGGTAATGAAGTTTCCTCACACAGCTGAAGCAATGAAGTTATGATATGCTGTCTTTTGGGTAGGAATTAAGCTTTACTGAGAAATAAAATAAAAATTTAGTAGTTTGGCTGTGGTGAGTAAAGACTCCTTGAAGTATGTATGATGCAAGGGTTCTCTGTTAGAAAAGATGAAAAAAGCATGTTAGAAGACTATTTCTTTTTTTGGGGGGGGGTACCAGGTATTGAACTATTTATTTCTTTTTTTGGGGGGGTACCAGGTATTGAATTCAGGACCTTGCACTTGTCAAGGAGGAGCTAGGCCACTGAGCTGTACCTCTGACCCAATACCCATTTATTTCAATATGCTATGATACCAATGCAGGCATCATCAAGGCAGTTCCGATAGGAAGATCTGTGTGCCATCTTAAGGATTTGTACATCTTATAAGGCTGACTTGTTCTGAAGTTTCTCATACAGCTTGTGGAAGCCACGTTTGCGGATGTGCATGTAAGGCACATCAAACCAGGTGAGCACAATAGTTTCATCCCAAGTATAAGAATTCAGAGGATCAACCACTATTGTCATGAAAAGAGCCTGGTGAGGTTATTGAGGCTGAGACTTAAAAATGGAGTGAGGTGCTTGGTTCCCATGAACTCTAACAAAGAAAGGTTCTGGGACATTTTCTGTCACTGGGGAATTTGTAAGACTCCACACTTACACAGTGTGGCAATACTAGCGTCCCAGAAAAGTTTCAGTGTTTCTCACGACAACTTGTGGTTTGATACTAATACTACATATAGCACCCATGATGATCTGTGCTTTATTTCTCCAGAGCTTGGGGGTAAGTGATGGTGGAAGACAGAACCAATAGCTTAGTAAAGGTCCATGGAGTAGAGAAAGGTGCTGTGCTTAATACTAAAGTTAAATGGTAAAAGCAGACAATGAGTCTCTACAACAGCTCTAACTACTGATCATGCTGATAAATTCTTACACTGGACTGAGCCAAAAAATTACAACTACAGTCTAGAGATTTATGAATGATAGCAAAGTACAATACCAACAATATGATTGAATCATGTATATGTAACTTGTTATTGCAAAAGTCACCTTGATTAGCTCACTTGTATTTTTGTGATCTAATAATATTACATGATCAGGCCAAAAGCCAGCTCAGAAACATGCACGACGATGATAGTGTGATTAACTAGGCCGACTCATGACAGCCATGGTTCACTGGTATCTCAGAGTCTGAGACTGCCTGGAACTGTGATAAGTTAAAGGAAAAGAGAGCTCATTTCCTGTCCAGAGTGGTAACAAGACAACTCCAAAAGATAAGAAAACAGCTCCATAGAAAGGGAAGATATCCCCTCAATGAGAAATGTTTGTCACTGTAATCTGTGGTAAAAGAGTGATGACCAGAATTACTAGCATTATTTTTCTTGCCATTGTATGAAGATTTTGTGTAAATTAGGTACAGCAGGATTGGATGAAGCAGCATGCTGTGTACAGTCTTTCCCATATCTATCACTTGTTAGCCATGTGAGTTTAAGCAGGCCAATATTGTAAGCTCAGTAAAACTGAGACTCTAATATTCCTCTTACCGGTTGTAGGAGGATTAAACAAAACAGTATAAAGCTGGACCTATACTATCACTGAATATTTGTGCTTTCAGAAGGTAGATATATTTTACAAGAGGACCTTCATTTGATTCTCTTGCATGTTCACTAGTTAATCCCATAGTCACAAACTAATTGTAAGGGCAAAAGTAAATTCAGTTAAGTAACCATTCAAACTTATACATAAGGACCTGCTTCCCCCACCTCCATACCTTCAGTTGCCTTATGATGTGACAGTCAGAGAGAAACAACAGCATTGACAAAACCAAACCAAGCTACATGTCTGGGCCTTGCATGCTCCAGCAGCTGCCTGGGGATCTCAGACTGGGCATTCCCCATTCTGTTGCCATCACAGCCTGGGTCTGAGCCCCAGGAAAGCTGGTTACACTCCACCAAATGTCTGATGACACCAGACTGGGAAGCTCATCTCTGCCACCATTGTGGGGCAAATCTGACCCCCAAGAAAATTAAGGATACTAGGGACCTTTGGTAAGCTGCCAGGGAAGGGTGAGACTGGGCACTCCATTTTTGGAATCAAAAATGACAAGATGAAGGAGCAAACTACAATCTTAGAACTCCACCCCACCCAGAACAAATCCAGAACACTGACATAGGAGAACTTGGTTATCACACACATGATATCTCTGAAATGATTGCAATTGAAGTAAAGAAAAAACACAATCAGACCATAGAAGAAATCAGATCAGAAATAATCTCTTAGGTAAAAAATGAAATGACAATAATAATGAAAGAATTGTTCAGCCCATCTAAAGAAGACATATATAAAAAAATAGATGAGCATAGAAAAATGATGGAAACATTAAATGAACAATATACGCAAGAATTAGAATGCATGAAACAGATTGAAAGAG
This sequence comes from Chinchilla lanigera, assembly GCF_000276665.1. Classification (NCBI taxonomy): domain Eukaryota; kingdom Metazoa; phylum Chordata; class Mammalia; order Rodentia; family Chinchillidae; genus Chinchilla; species Chinchilla lanigera. Next base: position 20,761,472 of record NW_004955431.1, on the reverse strand, counting down.
GTATCCAGGAAATCTAAACTTCCATCAAAAGCTGACAAAATTGCTTGAGTGAAGCTAAAGATAGACTTTCAGATCTTGAAGACAGCACTGCAGTTAATGATTACAAAAGGAAGGATCTTTGCAAATTAACCAGGAACCAGGAACTATCAATTCAATGGCTGTGAGATGATGCAAAGAGAAATAATGTAAGACTAATATGTGTCAAAGGAACAGCAGGAGGCAGCACAAGTGACATAAAAAGAGTATTTGCAGAAGTAATAGCAGAAAATTTCCCAAGCATGGAAAAAGAATCTGACATACAGGTAAGTGAGGCATATAGAACTCCAACTAGCCATAACCAAAATACAACTGCACCCAAACATATAATAATCAAGAACCTAGAAATCCAGCAAAAGAACAGAATACTAAAAGCCATTAGAGAAAAGAAACAGATCACATGTAAAGGAAAGCCCATCAGAATCATGGCAGATTTCTCAACATAAAGCATCCAGTCTAGAAGAGTTTGGAATGAAGCATTCCAAGTCCTGAGACAAATCAGCTTCCAACTCAGATTGATGTATCCTGCAAAACTATCCTTCAAATTTAATGGTGAAATAAAATATTTCCACAACAAAGAACAACTGAAGAAATTCATGAGTGCCAAACCAACCCTACAAAGAGAACTAAAAGATACCTAAGAAAGAGATAAGAATGACCAAAATTTCAAGAACAGTGAAAAAGAACAGCCAAGCAGAGCAAGCAATTAATAGAGAGAAAAGTTAGGAAACTAACAGCAGGTAAAGAAGATGGCAAAGATAAGCCAACACAGATCAGTTATAACCATTAGTGTAAATGGCATCAATTCACCAATCAAAAGAACTAACAAAGTAGATCAAGAAACAAAATCCAACAATATGCTGTATACAAGAAACACATTTAACTCAAAAGGAAATTCATAGAATGAAAATCAGAGGATGGAAAGCAATTCTCCATGCAAAAGGAACCCAGAAAAAAAGCAGGGGTAGCTATTGTATTTGCAGACAAGGTGAACTTCAGACCCAGAACAATCAAAAGAGATAAAGAAGGTCACTATATACTTGTTAGGAGAAAACTACAGAAGGAAGAGATAGCAATCATAAATGTGTATGCACCAAATATGGGAGCACTCAAAACTATGTGAGACAAACTTTAATAGACATGAAAATAGACATGAAAAATCAAATAACTAATAACACTATTGTAATGGGAGACCTGAACAACCCATTGACACAAAGATATAGGTCAACTAGACAGAAAATCAGCAAGGAAATAATAGATCTGAGCCAAATCTGTGAACAAATGGAGCTAGTAGACATTTACAGAGTGTTCCACCCCACAAGATCAGAATATATGTTCTTCTCAGCTGCACAAGGGACATTCTCTAAAATTGATCACATTCTAGCCCATAGAGCATGCCTAACTAAATGTAAAAGAATTGAAATTATCCTGTGCATATTATCTGACCATAGTGCAATGAAATTGGAAATTAATGACAAAAGGAGCTACAAAAACTCCATAAACACATGAAAATTAAATAACAGCCTCTGGAACAACCAGTGGGTCACAGATGAAATTAAAGAAGAAATTAAACAATACTTACAAACAAATGAAAATGTAAATACAACTTGCCAGAATCTGTGGGATGCACTGAAAGCACTCCTCAGAAGAAAGTTTATAGTAGTGAACTCACATATGAGGAAAACAGAAAGAGAACAAATAAATAGCCTAATGCTGCCCCTCTAAATTTTAGAAAAGGAAGAACAAGTCAAGGCCAAAGCCCAAAGAATGGAGGAAATTATAAAGGCCAGGGCACAAATTAATGCATTTGAGATGTAGAAAACACTATAAAAACTTAATGAATCAAAGAGTTGATTCTCACCGGGGATGTAGCTCAGTGGCACAAGCACTTGCCTGGCAAGCCTGAGGTCATGAGTTCGATTCCTGGTACAAAAACAAAAACAAAAACAAAAACAAAAACAAAAACAAAAACACAAAGAGTTGATTCTTTGAAAGAATAAATGAAATTTATAATCCCTCAGGAAACGTTTCCAAAAAAAGGAAAGAAAAAAGTCAAATTCATGAAATAATGAAA
>NW_004955431.1:20751343-20758306 GCF_000276665.1 Chinchilla lanigera | reverse complement strand
GAAAACTACAGTTCTCTGAAAAAAGTAATCAAAGAGGATTTCAGAAAATGGAAAGATATTCCTTGCTCATGGATAGGAAGAATAAACATTGTGAAAATAGCCATACCTCCAAAATTGTTATACAGATTCAATGCAATCTCAATTAAAATCTCACTAGTATACCTCACAGATCTACAGAAAACATTCTTAAAATTCATCTGGAACCAAAAGAGACTCAGAATAGCAAAAACAAAGCAGGTGGGTAACAAAGGCAAAGCAGATGGAATCACAATCCCTGACGTGAAATTATATTACAAAGCTACTGTTACAAAATCAGCATGATACTGACAAAAAAACAGTATCAGTGGAATTGATCTACTGAGGATCAGTGGAACAACCTAAAAGATGCAGTACCAACTACAAGCATACTCAGCTGCCTAATCTTTGATGAAGGTATCAAATGAGTTCACTGGAAGAAAGATCACATCTTTAATAAATGGTCCTGCAAAAACTGGCTTGCCACATGTTGAAGATTGAAACTAGACCCATGTCTATCACCATGCGCTAAACTAAAGTCAAAATGGATTAAAAATCTAAATATTAAAACAGAAAAGTTAGATCTAATGGAGGAGAAAGTAGGTGGAAGTCTTGAAGACACAGGGGTAGGCAGAGAGTTCATGAACAAAAACCAGACCACACAGGAAATGCTTCAAAGAATCAACAGCTGGGATCTCATCTTATTGAAAAGCTTTTTAAATCTAAAGAAATCACCAGCAGAGTAAAAAGAAAACACACAAATTAGGAAAAAATTTTAACAACTGTCTCTTGGACAAAGGACTTCTATCTAGAACATATAAAGAAGTAAAAAAATCAGGTCCCTAAATTCAAAGACCCAACCCAAAAATGGGCATCTGAGATGAATGCACACTTTTCAGATGAAGAAATACAAATGGCGAATAAATATATGAGAAAATGTTCAACATCATTAGTCATTTGAGAAATGCAAATTAAACAACACTCTGATTCCATCTCACCCCAGAAATAATGGCTATCATCAAGAAATGAACTAACAAGAAAGGCTGGAGGGGCTGTGGGGAAAAAGGATCCCCTCTCTACTCTTGATGGGAGTGTAAACTGGTGCAATCACTGTGGAAATCAGTCTGCAGATTGCTCAGTAAACTAAGATTAAAGCTCCTATTCAGCCCAGGTATTTCCCTTCTGGATATTTTTCCAGAAGAACTGAAAACATCATACCACAGTGATATATGTGCACCATGTTTATAGCAGCACAATTTGTAATGGCTAAGTCATGGAAACAACAGAAATGCCCATCAACTGAGGAATGGATAAAAAAGATCTGGTATTTTTATATAATGGAATATTACTCAGCTATAAAGAAAGATGCACTTGAGGTTTTTATAAATAAATGGATGCTACTGGAGACCATACTCATAAGTGAAATAAATAAGGCTCACATGTGTAAACATCATATTGTCTCCCTAGTATAAGAACCTCAAAGAGTAAATGAATAGTGCAATGGATAGTGTGAAATGGAAATAAACTGCTCAAAAGGAAAGAATGACTGGGATGAGGGAAAGGAGAAAAAAAGAAGCAAGGATATATATATATATATATATATATAATTACACACAAGATGTCCAGGATAATTGTACTACTAATTTGTATTGCTTTCTTGAAATGAACAATTGATATTCAATTGTTTGATCATTCTTACATGTCTCTGTTTGTTTATTTGAGTGACCAATATGAAGGTAACCGTATGTAATACAATAACCAATGTTAATTTCTTATCACCTTGTCTGAAATTCTATATTGTTTTTATGTTGTTTTGTTTATGTCTGTGTGTTTGTTAATATGTTTTGGTTCTTTTATCTTTAAAAATAAAATTTAAAAAGCAAAGCAAATCATAACTGAACTGGTCATACCATACTGAGAGACACATGGTGCCAGTTCACATCCACCAAGTCAGTTACGCCATATATCAGTGATGCCTGGGCAAAGCTCAGCCTGTGCATAAGGGGCACCTGCCCCACAGAGGCTTTGGGAATGGTCTTCCCTCAGAAGCTCTAGGTAGGCATTTTAATATCTCTACAAAGAATAGTTGTAAGGAAAATGATCTTGGATCTTGAGTAGAGTCTTTTCAACTTTTCTGTTAAGAATTAATTCTTGTACTGTGTTGGACACAAAAGTAGCAGAGTGAAAGACATTTGTTGCCTTAAAAAAAGAATTAATTGGGGCCCTTTCTAAAAGCACAAGTGCCCAACAGATCCCCAGATCACTCTTAACACCCATAGGGCAGGAGATGTTATCCTGGTGTAGTTTTTTACAAACCAGCTTGGCTTCTGGCATTGTTGTTTAGCCCTGGTGTAGTGGGTTATCATCGCCATTTAATTTTCAAATGTTTGTAATTCTCACAAAGCCATTCAATGCAATCTCCATGAATTAAAATACAGACACTAATGTCATCTCTATTACCCAAGTCCACCTCTTAGCTTCTGCCTCACCATGGCCAGAAATTTACCCAGGAGCCTCTCTTTCAGAAGAGAACCTGTGGAAGATACACTGGAATAAAAGAGGGGTGTTGATTCTTTGATCCCTGATCCTCAGTCTTGATTTGTTCATAACAAAAGCTCTTAGATTGGGATTCCTGAGACAAAGCATTGCTTTAGAACTTGTTAGACATGAAAATCTTTGGATCCCATCCCTGGTTTATTAAAGCACAAACTGTGAATGGGCTCCAGTGACCTGTTTTAGCCTTTCCCCAGCTGATTCTGATGGACTGTCAACTGGCTTAAACCAAGAACCTTTGGTTTAAAGAAGTCTGTTTTCCCACTTATTTCCATCTAGTGTAACAGTAAGATTTTAACTAGTTTGAGCTGTCAGGCATTTGCTGAGATTTTTTAAATATTCAGGTAGAGGAAGGAAAAAAAAAAAACCCAAAACTCATTTTTTCATGACTGACATTCTGTAAAGTAGCTTTGATTTGAAAACATTGGGATGAGACTAAACCTGATCATTACAGAAGAAAGGCAGCCACTCTAACTTCACTACCTCAGGTATTTACTTTGAATAAGGCACAGCTAACTGCTAAAGTCAGGGTCCAACCGCTCCTTAGACTGTTTCTGTGAACATAATGCAATTTGATTTTAGCTGTTCAATTACGAAGAGTGATAGTTGTCAAAGGGATGAAAAGAACATTTTAAATTTAAGGGAAATTCATAATGTGTCTTGCATCATTCTTTTGCTACATACATGCAAACATACTCCTGCATATACATTTCTTATTTTTACTGGTGTGTATAATAAAGGGTAATGTATGTATAAATATATTCTATATGTGGAAAGAAATGAAGGTTGAAAGTAAATATGCTTTACATGGGAGAAACTGAAGTCCATTTTCTAGATGCACTCAAATATAGAAGGAGAAATTGTACTGTGTAGTATAATATGCTCTATTTAATAATCGCACACTGGTTTATGAAACCAAAAGAACATCGTTAAATGAACAGGAATTGAAAGCGCATGATAGATGTGTTCTTCATAGCATTTAAATCTCTTCCACTTGATTAAAAATTCCTAGTTCCTCTTCACTGAATTGTTTAGAGTTTTTGAGCAGCCTCTGCCCTGATTAAAACAAATTAGCATCAAAGATCCCCTGTTGAATGAGAAATCATTAATTGAGAAACATGCAATGCTCCTTAATTACCTTTAGAACAGTGAAAGAACAAATAATCTCAGGTTCCAGAGGGGCCTGCCTGCTCTGCGCTGTGGACTCATTTCATGTAGCTGCTGGAATAAAACTCCAGTTGCAAGCACTACTGGGGAATATCAGTGCAAGCTTCAGTAAACACACTGTAGATTGTTTATCTACAAGAAAAATATCTAAGTAATGACTAACAGGAAGAGAGGAATATGTTTTAGTTTAATATTTTGTTGAAACCTTTAAAAGCATTTTACATACACTTATATTGACTGAGAAATCACACGAGCTACTATTTCTGATACAGATTTCAAAGCTTTGCATCCAAAACCTCATATATGTTATTGTATGACGAGATTTCAGATGCTTATGCACAGATGAGTGACTTTATCATTTAAGAGCTGGCCAAAATGTTAAAGGTCATAAAACCCAGCTACTGATGAGAATTCAAACTGTGATATGGTATTGTAGTCATTCCATGTTGTATCAACACAGTAGTTATGACCACTTTTATAGGTCAGTGAGATCTGATATGTCTCTCCACCTTCAAAAGCTGGGCAACATGTAATAATAGCTATGGGAATGGAATTAGAAAACCAATTTTTTGGGCCAGGGATATAGCTCAGCAGCACAAGCTCCTTCCTGGCAAGTGCAAGGTCCTGAGTTCAATGCCCAGTACCAAAAAACAAAAACAAAAACAATTTTTTATAAGGGTGATGGCACAGTGTTACTGAAAGATTGTACACAGAACCGCCGGGAGCCCTCTGCTAATGACTATACTTTTGGACTGGAGTTGAGGTTCTGAGGATCCGGAAGCACATTCTTCACAAGCTTGCTGGGAGGAGTAGGAGCAGCTTCTCATCTTTCTAGGCTGGGTGAAAGCATGACGGATCTTAGTCATTCTGCTGAGGGTAGAATCTGTTTCATTCTAGTTTTCCCAGATTTCCATTTAACCATCAGATCATGCTTCCTCAACAGCCCTGGCAAAAATTTATAGACTCATTCCGTTTCCTCTATTTCATTGGAGATGTTTGGTTCTCTAAATAGTTTATACACTGTTTCAGATAAAATAAGGCACAAAACTTCCAAACAGTTCTGCTATTTGCCATCTTTTCTGAGTAGTAATGTGATTAAGAGTCAACTTCTGAAACTTGTGGCACAGTGAAATGTCTTACAAATTGAGCTCGTTTACACTGACAAACTCAGATTACAAACTTTGTAGAAGTTATTAATCATCTTTCTTTGTCAAGTATACCACCAAGATGATAAACTTGATATCACCACAATCTTTGCAAATATTGCACATAGTATCACAGAGCCTAGAATACATTATAAAGATAATTAGCAAGACTTCATCAGGAATAGGTAAGTTGCCCACAAAAATGAAATGTTACTATGAATAGAGTTAAGGCAATATGAACTGTAGCAGACAATAGGCATTGTTATAATATTTTGAAAAACTAGGAAAAACTACTTTCCCCCAAAGGTGTTTCCATGCAGGTGTAATTTGCCTTTTTGCATCCTCCACTTTAGGATACTATATTTCTCAGGTCACTAATATGTAAAACCAAAATGGTTCCGTGATATACTGTCCCTTCTAAGAATCAATAATAGAAAGGTTGCCACATTCCCATCTTCTGGACACTGTTCAGAAAACACAAATCATGTCACCAAAATATTGCATATTGTATATAAAACACAAGGCATCCTTATATGCTGTTACAAAGTTCTGGTTTGACAAGTTTATTGTAGACTTTGCTTCCAAAAGATAAAATGTTGCTATTTGCTAGCTCTAGCTCATGGAGAGGTTGCTTCCTCAACAGCTCCCCTTGAGGATGCTTTGCATCAGAAGGTCAAACTGGAGCTGTCACTTCAGAAACCAGCAAGGACTGGACTCTTCAGACTTGGGGTTTGTTCCTTCTTCCAACTAGTTAATCTGCACACAGACCTTATTCTTCTCTCCTTACCAGGCAACAAGCTTCAACTGAACCCAGAGTTCTGACTTTCAGAAGAGCTCGATAAGTAGCACATCCTGTTTCCTTTATCTGTTTGTGTGGCGAGGTAATTCATTTCATGTTGAAATCAAATTGTTTCAAGGGGAGCCGGTGTTTTTACTGCTGTCCTTCCAGCCGGCCTTCTGTTTTAAGTGCCGTCGTATTTCAAACAAGCTGATCTAAAGGAAAATATTGCTGCTGCCATTGTCGATCGTCACAGTGGAATAACGTGCAAGATCTAGTTTATGTTATTTATTTATTTGTAGAGCAAGCATAGAGGTGTGGGTGTGGATGTCTGCAGATGGGAAAAATGAGCTGACTAGTTGATCAGGGATCAGGAGAGATATGTAATGGTGAGAAAGAAAATCAAACCCAGTCTGTTGGCTTTTGATTTAAAATTACCCGTTAAAGTGGAGGAAGGTAATATGCAAAATGTAGATACTGTAAAAATCTGGAAAGCGCCTCTTCTAATCACCAGGCAGTACAAACCACAGGCTTTAATTGCAATGCAAGTATCTGAGAAACTTGGCATATGTGCAGTTTAGTGTTGCCCCTAAAAAAGTTTCAAGAGAAAAATCAATGCTCACAATTCACTGAATCTAACTTTGGATCTTCTAGTAGGAAAAGAAAACCGTTAACTATGGTTGACTCCGCATTTAGACAACAATAGCAACACCACCAAGAAAATCCATCACAAACTCCAGGTGGCACAGGTGAGCATTTTTATTTCCTTTAATTAGACATGGTTTAGATGACTGTGCCACCGTGTTACAGTAAAGTTGGCATTTGAGTTTATGTTAAAATTTGAGTGTGTCTCCACAATGGGCCTGATTTAAGTAACTTATACATCACCTTAAAACACAAAATTTAAAATTTCTTTGGGCAACAGGGACCATAGCAGCCCAAAGAGTTACTATAAGAATTTGGGGGCTGATGCAGTTTGTCTGGGAGGATTTTCTAGAGCATGGTTCCCTATTTGACCATGCACACAGCTGGCTTAAAGAAGCTATGTTTAAACAACTACCTTGCCTGAGTGAAAATATCACTTCCGCCCAAAGTAATACTGGTTAAACCTTCTTCTGGTGAGTGGAATATAGAGTTTCCGAAATGCTGTTTGAGGGGTTTGGTATCTTGTTCCATTAGAACTGCTCTATACCTAGTCCTTGAATGAGAATTATTTCCTCAGTATACAGTATAAATGCTAGGAAGCAGGCAGATTAGAGCAAGGGAGGGATGGCTGGGGATAAAGCTCAGGGGCACAGCACCTGC
>NW_004955431.1:20731067-20751243 GCF_000276665.1 Chinchilla lanigera | reverse complement strand
AAAAAAAAAAAGAAAGAAAGAAGAGAAAAGAAAACCAAAAACAAACACTGGGGGAGGGAAGGGTAATTTACAGAAGCACTTTCAAAATTATAATGTAGCTTCCTATTTGGAAAAACAAATACTTCCTGTTGCTATTTGTTGTCATGGCAGGGCTACAGAATTTAAAGCTACACAATACCTTGGCTACTATGGTTGTACCAGGTACCCTGATTCTAAACAAGTGAGAAAATATATGAGAGCTGAGAGGGAATTGTATGTTTATCACAGGATTATGGGTTGGAGCTAAACAGCAGCCACTCACATTTCTAGGAAAACAACCCTTTCTACCAGAGAAAAATCAGTTTGAGCTGAAACCTCCAAATCTCTGCATAGGCGCTGATCAACCACCAGCAAGCTGCAGAGCAGAGTGTACACGGCTTGGAGGATCGCAGAGCAGCTGCTGCCTATTGTCACAAGAGAAAGAGGCCCCATGTTGCAGTCAGCTCTTGGTACACTTTTGCTCAGGTTCCTCCCAAAGATTCTGCTTGCTAATGCCCTTAGGAGATGCTAGCCAGGCTGGACATGTTGCTCAGAGTTAAATGGGGCCTCTTGCTCCCAGCCTCTTCCCTCCCTGGCCTGGCCCCTGGAAGGTGTGACGGAGGGCTGCCCTTGCAGGTGGAATCCCAGCTGCATCCTCGAAAGCAGAGGCCGAGCCAAGCCCTAGCGGGCCCTCAGGTCAAGATCCTGGCGTCTACTGTGCCCGAGGCTCTCAGCCCAGGAGGGTCACAGCCTCTTGATCTTTCTGTGGCATCGGGTCCTTCCTGCTTTGCTCCTTCCCAGAAATGCCTGCTAGAGATCTGTCTGGCAGAGAAATGCCACTGACATAAGATTTGGACTCAGATGGCTACACAGGGACTAAACCCAAACTTTGCCCCAAAATGTAAAGACTTTTCTCAGAAAACTCCTCAGCTAGCCATAGCTGCACTGAGCTCAGAGGCTGACTTTCATGGTAAGTAAGAACCATTTTTAACTCAAAACACAGGGCCAGGAGCACAGGTCCTCAGCCATAGCCAGAATCCTAGCTGCTCAGCTTCTTGTGAGTTTTGTCTTCTGTCCTCAGGAGCATCCCACGTGCGCCACACACCAGCTAGAGGGCATGTAGTGAAAGCTCAAGGAGAACTGGGGGAAAAGCTGGAAAGAACGAAGTAGAAATTCAGCAACACACATTTTATCAACAAGTATTATGTGGAGAAGCGCTTTTTCAGGTTCTTGCAGTGTTTTCTCCTGTATGATCTTCAAAGGGTTAAAAGAAGTAACAAAACTGCATTTGGCAGTAAGGGTTGGAAGAGGCAATGTTTTATTTCAGTAATTAAATTCCTGACTAATAGCACATTATATTCTCAAATGTTGGCTTTTGAAAGCAGATTTGAACTTTTACACAATCTATTTTTAACACCTGCATGCATACCTCTGTACATATATGCTGAGAGTAGCTATGATTCTAACACTTAATGTAGAAAATTTGATAAAACAGAAATGTTACATGTGCACTGTAATGAAAACACTGCCTGGTACCAACCAGATGGCTTGTAGTCCTCAGAAAATTTTGTAAAACGTTTTGAGTTAGGCTGATAACTTCATTAATTAAAGAACTCCCCGTAATTGTAGATGAAGGATGCTCTTTGGCTCAGGACAGTGTTTCCCCACTGTGTCTCTTAGTAAGAATCACTGTATTACCCTCCCAGGGCCGCCCCAACCCTCCCACTTCTGAAGGTAGGACTCACACTAGCCTGGCAAGTTAGTGCCATTATGAAATGGTAAGTCCCAAACTCACATTACTGAACAACAAATGGGTTTTGGAATTAGGATTTGTAAAAAGTGTAAATGAGTAAAATTAGTTCCTTTGATCAGTTCTATAATCTTCTTAAAAATATAAAATACTTTTTTAATCATGGTGTTACGCTCACTGAAAAAGATGCACCATATATGATAATATATGTTAGGTATTAGTCCTTTCTTGCCTAGTTTGTATGTGAAAAGGTGGTAATTAAGGTTCTTGTCTAAATGTGATCAAATAGTCATTTAAAAATGCTCAACTAAAACTTTATATAGATTTAGAGTCAAAGCTCTATTGACCCAAATACAAAAGTAACTTTTTTATAGTCTCCATATCCCAGAAATATAGGAATTTAAGGTATTCAGGATATCTTTTTGGATCAACCTGCGTGACTGTTAACAATGGCGAAAAGGTGAATGAAAGTTTATCAGCAGGTTCATAAATCAGTTGGTAGGAAAAGGGGGGCCTGGTGACCCCGGGATTAACACCAGCCATACTGCATCAAGGGCCACTGTGGGAGTCTGATGGCTGCTGCCTCCCGGCATCACACCAGTTTTGTGAGGTGGGCACTATGCCACCACCCTTTACAGCTAGGGAAGCCGGGCCTTTAAAATTTGCCCGGCACCACACTCCTCAAAGCTGGCTCTGGGGTCTGTTCTCTAGCTTCTCTGCCAGCCTGCACACTAGGTGCAGAGTAGCCATACAATCACCTCTATATTCCTGACACCAAAAGAAGATCAGATATTGGGAAACATAGTAAGATCCATTACATATTTAAATATATCCAACTTGTGCCGGGGGTGGGAGTGCATGCCTGTAACCCCAGCACTTGGGAGGCTGAGGCAGGAGGATTGTTGTGAGTTTGAGACCAGCCTGGGCTACAAAGTGAGCTCAAGGCCAGCCTGAACTGCATAGTGAGATCCTGTCTGAAAAAGACAAAAAAAAGTGTATATATATCTCCAACTTGTGGTTTTGCTATTAAACAGAACACTGTAGAATATAGCATCTATTTTTTTCTCTGTACATCTCTAAAACAGCTCTTTATTCACATAAAGTGATTGAGAATCTGAATTCTCTTAAAATTTATTAAACTGATCTATCAGCATAAACAGATTCTTTTCTAACAAGGTTTTTCTAGTTGTCCAAACAGAATCTTCAGATTAATTTTCAAAAATTACACTGTAACTAAACCAGGTTTTTATATACTTAGCAAAATAAGAAATCCCAACATGTAAAGTTTTTTTCAAAGTTATTCTACACTGAAATGTTCAGAAGTCCATTGAGGTAAGTTTTCAAGAGAATCAGCCAGTTAACCTGCTAACTTCTCAGAAAGTATCTGCATATATTTGTGGTTTGATTTTTTTTTAAAGTAAGAGCATCCAATTTTAAAGTGTTTTGGATGTGCTGATAAAACAAGACACAAAGCCAAAGTGTTTATTCTTGATCCTTGATTTTTTTTGCCAACTTCACCTGAAGGTTAAGAAATTTATTGTCAGTGAAAAGCTTTGATAAGTCAAGAATATAATGCATAATTAGCCATGGGGTAGTAATATATGGCTTGGAAAGGCATGATACAACTTCAATTTAACATTGCATTATGCTCCATAATTCACTGAAATTTAAATAATTGTCTTAGGTGTGTTATATGTTTTTTGGCCTATTAGTCTGGTTGTTAACTGTATATATGATATTTAATTTTAAAATGACTTATAAATAAATGAACCTGATGCTGGTAAAGTAAAAGGGGCTGGAGAAAAGGAGAAATATAATTGAGGAGTGTTATGTACCAGTTCCTTATAATGAATGTAATCATATATTTAAAACATGTACCAGTAAACATTTTTTAAAAACCCAATGAGATTCACTGTGAATGAAACGTGACAATTCTTTCATAGTATTGCTGCTATATGCTTAGTCTTTCTAAAAATATAACTGAGATTTTATATAAACATCTGTATGTTTTTGTATTTTTGTTATATAAGCTTTCTCTGGTGAAACTGTTAGAGAATTAAACAAACTGGGCAACCGCTCTATTTTAAAATGATTTTATCTTTGTATTCACTCTTTGTCGATTTATTTTTCCATGAGAAAAATCAACATTTAAAGGGTCCAAAAAGAAGCTGATAAAATCACTTGATTGTTTTTCAGAGATAACTACATTTACAAACGTAGCTCACTGATTTTTTTGAGATAAAAGTATCACAGGGAAGTAAAAACAATCAACCCTCCCCTGCCCCCAAAACCCACAAGCTATAGATAAAATTACTAAAAGTACTTTAAGAATTGTCTTATTTTTAATGCATGGAAAATAGCAAAATTATCATGCCAGCATAGGAAATATATACTATAATTTATAAATGCCTAATTATCAAAATAATGACATAGTCATGGTTAGGTGCTACCTAGCAATCTTTTATAAGATGCAACTACATATTGTATGATCATTCCTGTTATATATTACATTCAATCCTCATTAAATTAAGCTGACTATGTATAAATGGCATTTGAAATAAACATTTAATATCACAATAGGTCATATTCTGCTACTGTACAACCATGGCATGCAAGTAACAAGGCATTAACTGTAAAATGTCATTACCTTCCAGAAATCCAAAGAACATGAGAAGTACATATATAGTCCTAAACATCAATTAGGTTTAAAAGACTTTCATATTAAATAAAACTATATTGTATACAGCAGCTTTGGATATCTCTGTCATTGCTCTATATCCTGTAGCCACCCTGAAGTTAAAAACTGCAATTCCAAATAGTTCTGTGAATGCTACTGGGCTTTAGTGAATGGTTATTAATATTAGGACACAAATGATTCTATGTTCTAATGTAAAAGCTGTTTCATTTTATTTTCCTTTCTCTCATAATTCAGAGTACTGAGTCATTAGGAATGTGCTGAATGTAGCCAACAATGTACTTATTTTTTTAAACTGGAGACTTTCTTTCAAGGCACCAGTGTGTTCACGTTGCAAACAGGGATCCTGCCCACACCAGACAATGCTCTTTTCTGCTTGTATTCTATATGAAACAATTGGCAAGAGGGAACTTGGGTCATATAATAACTTGGGAGCTGGTACCTCTAAAACACATTTCACAACATTTGTAAAAGGTAAATAAAACCTAACAGCTAGAAGAGGGAGGCCAAAAGAAAATGATGCATTCTTTAAAAAATGCAGAAAGGTCAGTTAAGTCTGATTCAATGATTCCTAGGCAATTAAAAATTACCACATCAGCACAGAAGTTTGCACACTATGAAATAACTATTTCAGTTCTCTTCAGGTTGTGATATTGGGGGCTGTTTTTGGAAGAAGGGGAAAAATTGATTGCTGGACAGGCTTTTCCATGCTCTATCAGCTCTGATAATGAGTTAGGCAGTTGGCATGGACTATAGGAATGTCCTCTACATTCAGAATTCTAATAAACCTCTTGTGAAGTGGCACACATCCTCTACATTCCAGTTAGATAGAAAATTGTTACATTCTCAAATCAAGTTTGGACATGATATGGTCATGTGAAATATTTAAATATATTACCTGCTGTTATGGTCTGTGTCTAGATGTCCTTCCAAAGCCTCATGCAGTCATAGGGCTTTTTTAGAGGTGGCTGAAGCTAGTTTGTGATGCTGGGATTAAGGGCCTGTGATTAGTAATCAGTCCAGTGATTGGTTTGGCATAGTTCTGGCTAGGTGTAAGGGTATGAGTGCAACACCCACCCTAGGGCGGGTAGCCTGCATACAATATAAGGAACAAAAAGACTCTTATCTCCCCTTTCCCTTGTTGTTTCTGCTGTCTTCCACCTCCATGAACTGTTTCCCTTCTGCCACGTGCCACCTTGCCTTGGAGCCAGCTGATTATGAACTGAAACTTCTACAAACTGTTAACCCAATAAACCTTTCCTCCCTTTAACTTTGGGTGTCAGGTATTTTGTTTCAGCAGTGAAAAAAGTAACTAAGACATCTTCATTCCACTCAATCAAAATCGTGCTTTCACATTTACAGTGAGATAAAATACTATTTAAAGCCACTGGGATGTGTTCATCTTCTATTCATATACAGGTAACCTAAGTTTGCTGATGAGGCAAAAACTGTACAATGTTTATCATTCAGGCATTATAAAATGTCTCTGTTTAAAGTCTTGGGATATAAACAGTTGATTTATATGAATTACATATTTCCATCTGCATTAAGAAATAATATACATCTTTTTCCAGATTAATTTAATGTTATGTACGATAAGCCTAACATACAGTTGTAAAAACTGACTTTATCACCTGTGTGACCATCAATACTGTTACTTTTATAAAACTCATGAACATTCTTTGGCCACTCGGGACATTGCCCATTTAGAGGGAACTGTCCTTGGGCCCTGGATTATACAGAGATTGGCCTCTATAAAATGTGGGGTTATAGAACAGCTTTAATGGAAGCCATTTACAAAGTAAGTCAGTACAGAATCTACAAGCGAAATTTCCATTTCTCAGACACAGGTTCCTTGACGTGTGGAGAGGTGTTTTCGATTTCGGACTCCCGACGTTTTATCTTTATTATCTGAAGTCTTCTGCTGTGAAATGTCTATCAGGGCACTGGCAATTGCGAGTCCTAGAAGAGAAAGCAAGAGGCATTTAAATACTTGTTTAGACATTTCTGGGAGGGATGGCAACAGCGATGTTTAGCGTCCATCTTCATATTGTTGCACAATTAGTCATGACTGTTTAGCTGCTCATTGGATGTTCTAAAATCGTGCACTTTGTACATGAAGAAGAACAAGACTCTAACAAAGTTAATCTAGCTCTAACTTTGAGTAAATTCGGTGTTTGAGGAAACATCACATTCAGTTGTGGAGAGGAGTCCACACCTTGGCTTCTATGTCTGAATACTGTTTGCTCTGGATATAGTAGGAATTTTGAAAATTACTATTTCAGATTTTTTTAGGACTAAAACTCATCATATAAACATTATTTTAAACAGTTAGAACAGTTTTAGGTTTACAGAAAAATTGAGCCAATACTGATAGATGATTATCAGCTATATAGTCCATAGTTCACTCTTTGTGTTATGCAGTTCTATGGAGTTTGACAAATGCATGTCATGTACCCACCATTATGCTATTATATAGAATAGTTCATTGCCTTAAAAATCCCTGATTTATCCCTCTTTCCCCAAAACTTTCAGTAAATGCTGATCTTTTTCTTAAAGTTTCTAGTTTCTCCTTTTCCAGAAAGTCTGTTATATAGTTGGAACTAAAAATGTGTAAACTTTCAGACTGGTTTCCTTCACTGAGAAATACAAATGTTCTCTGATTTGGATGCTGAATGTTCCCAAAATCCCATGTACTAAAGTCTTGGTCACCAGGGTGGTGCTGTGGGAAGGTGGTAGAACATTTACTAAATTTATACAAGCAATGGTTTATCTTAGTTTACCCTCATTTGTCTTAGCTACAGAGGGGTCATTTTAGTTTCTTTTGTGTCCTATAGTTTTCGAGTAAAACAAAGTATCTCAAATTACCACACTGCACTACCAGGCCCAGACCATTTAGCCTTATTTAAACAGAGGTCACTGGAGAACTTCTGATTTATTTCCCTCTCTCTAGGGTCTTAGAGACTTGACTCTGAAGTGAGGTGACCCAACCCCTGAGTTCTCATTGCTGTTTTCTCCACGTGTTGCTTTTAGAGAAAGACCTCTTTTTTGGATCTTACTGCACAAAGGATGTCATTGAATTATTTTATTCCTGTGAATTAATTTATTCTAGGTAAGCTTCAAATATGATCTGCCCAGAACAGAATTCCAGAAATGTAGGAATAGAAAGAAATTCCAGCACAGACATGGGCCTGTATGAGGAAGGTCATCTAGACTGATGCAGTGTTGTGGAAGCCGGGGAAAGGTGTGGCTTGAGAAGGCTGTGAAAAAGTACCTCGTAGGCCGTGGGGGTCAGGCCAGCCAATGGCACACGTTGGCTTCTATTAGATTCCCTCAAGGAAGGTTCTGACGCTCTCTGAGCCGTTTCTGGACCTAACTGAAGATGGAAGCTTGAAAGGGAAGTAGGAAAACAGAGGACAGGAAGTAGGAAAACAGAGGACAGGAAATGGGAAAACAGAGGACAGGAAGTGGGAAAACAGAGGACAGGAAGTGGGAAAACAGAGGACAGGAAGTGTGGCCAATAGACACAGCCCCACACTTAAGACACGTGGGGATGAAAATGATAAGGGCAAGCAGCAGCATCAGATTAAATACACACTTCCCGACGCCTTTGATTTTACAGGAGAGTGATTGAAAACAAGAAAAGGTGTTTGTGGAGGAGAAATTTAAAGTGATAGGGAGGGAAGGGATTACAAAATTGCAATAATCACCACCTCGGCTAATAATACACATTTACCTTTTGAGGGTTGCTGTCAGGCATCTTTCTCTTTCAGGGTACTAAATGTTATCCTGAATTTCTTAGACACATCGCTCATTTAAAGCTTAAATAAAAATTGCATGCTTCATCTTTGACAAGCTCACGTGAACATCTGAAGTAGCCAGTACAGAAGCTTTCATCTCTCCTCCTTCTGCAGCAAATAATTATTTTCTTATTTCTCTACTAGATGGAGATGAAGGGCATTCATTAAAAAAACCACAGACAGTGGTTATGCTAACTGAAAATATTTCCACAAATCTCTTGGAATATTTCTGTCATCATCTACAACTTCCCGTAATTTCATTCCTGGCACCGTTTTAGCTAGAGACAGCCAAATATGACAAATAATATACATCTCCTTTAATGTGACAGTGGCCACTTACACTAATTTCAGTGATCGCACCATCCAAACATGAAATCATGATGTTCATTAAACTATTGCATGACCTAGTCCAAAGGAGCTCTGAAAAATAATATTGTCCTTTCATATATGGTGGCAGATATTTTCCTTACAGAAGATGTAGAGCCAGAAGAGAAGCAAACAGTTTGGGTTGCCAAAATGGGAAATTCTATACTAATTTAAAACTCTCACAGTATCTTTATATTTTAAGGCATATGAGGTCCAACACCTAATTAAACTACTATCTCTCCCAACATGTCCTGGATTTACTACTGATACTGAGGCTTGGAAACACATGCAATTGAAAACTAAAAAAATTATAAACCATATGTCAGTTCTTAACTTATAAATAAAATGACAAATCATGCTTAATTTGACAGCTTTTTATCCTCTCCTAGGAAAATCTAATAGTCAACCATGTTTTCAAGTTCCCCTTGAAAGGCAGTAACTGGGTGGGAAACCTTGCATTCCTCCAGGCAGTGATATTTCAGGGTCTACCCTATGTGATCCCAGAGAACACCCTGGGTCACTTGCTCAAGGTCTGACATGTGGGGCAATGACAGTTGCATTCAGAGTTAAGCTTGAGTCCTTTACACAGTTTGTAGCCCAGTATGAATTATTTCACTTTATAAATCTTATAATTTAATTAGGAACAACATAGAAGCATAAAACTTTTGTGTGTACATCCACATTTGTATGCATATCTACCTTGAATATAGTAACTGCATTTATGTGTGTCTCTGCATATACCTTGAATGTCAAGTCAAATTTAAGCTCTTTACTATTATTTTTGTATTTATTATGTTTAGGGCATGGTGACTTTCCCCAAAGAATGAAGTGGAACAATCAGAAGGTGCTAGGCTCTCTTTCATCCTGAAAGAGAACCTGGACACGGGAACATACAGGGGAACAAGGTCCCTGCCCTACTGAGTTGCCCTGTGTGGGGAAGACTCATTAGAGAGATGAGGTACAGGGAGGAAATAATCTCAATCATTTTGCTTCACCACACTCTGTTATTGTAAGGGGTCTAATTTTCTTAATTGATAAAAAGAAAAGTAAATGAGCATACTTTAAAGAGGACAGTATTACTTCCCCACCCCCTAATCATACCATTTATATGCTGGTGAGAGAATAAAGATAGACATAATAGCCAGTCCACAAATGAAAATGGAAGTCTGATCCACAATCTACAACACACACTCAGAAAACCAACTCACTGTCTACAATAAGGAGCCCAGGAAGCCGGGCTCCTATAAGTCAGACTAAGGGGACTTCAAACTGCTACTTTTAGTAATAATCCATGAAGTTAAACAATAATCCCTTGAACCACCGTCTTCTGATGGTCCGGATAACTGACAGCTTCCCTAAGATGTGACCCCACTTCCAATTAGGACAATTAGAGAAAAGCACATATGTAGCTCTAACCAACTGCAGAGCGTGCCACTTCTACTTAGCCTGCCCATGCCGCTCCGTAAGCCAACATCCTCCAATGCACACGCCTGAAGTGGCCCTGCTTGCCTCTGCTTGCTTCCTCTCACCCGCCTGCCTTTGCATTCTTGCTAGAACACAAAGCACAGTAGTTGAGTTCTTTGCTATAGCAAGCACTGAATGAGTACATTCGTTTGTTCTGTTTTGTAGGCCTTGGTTTATTTACACACTGGCCACGATAGGAGAAGGGTAATGAGATCTTTTCTGGATAAAAAAAAAGATACGTATCAATAAAATAAGAGCAACCTAGAAACAAGTCCATTGTGCTTTGCCTTGTGGCACTCGCTTTCTCCTGGTCTAGAATTCCTTGGGAGTTTTCCTGGATGGGAAGTTTTCCAGAAATGACCTGTATGCTTTGTGCCCTAGGACAAAGTGCTCGGTCCCAGTCAGAGCCTGTGCAGTGGTGCATGCTGAGTTCCATTAAAATCAGGTCACTCTAGAAGATCATTTTTCAAAACGTCACACAAATCATCTGATGAAATCCACTTATTGTGTTCTCTAGGCCTAGCATAGTTCTTTGTTATCAAAGCAATACAATTAACTGGGGGAACAATTCATTATTTTAGACTGGCGGTCTAAAGGAATTTCATTTACCATGTCAGGATGATGCCCACGCGCTGCAGGCTAGCAAAATTTACATCAAAATATACCAGTAGATTCAATAAAAATGTTGGGGTTTAAGTATTTATTAGAAGCTTTACCTCCTTGCACTTTTAATTCTTAAATACTAGACACTGTGACATTTAGATTATTTAAATATGAAGTACAAGCCACATAAAAAAAGAAGTCCATCTTCTGTGTCCTATTCCACTTCCCATGGCCTCTTGGTGTCTCAAACCGGTGCTTGCTAATGTAGGACATGACAGTGGATGCTCTGGGTCACTCAGGCAGGGCCAGCTTGGAATGAAGCAGACATATTTTTTTTAAGGCCATCAGAATTTAATTCAGCAAATGAACACAATTCAATAGTCATAGGGTTGGATACCAAGCTGCCCCAATCATTTTGTAAATAAGTAGAGCATATATTAAAATCAGACCTTTACCTACAACTATAGAGAAAAACAGTATTTCTTTTCTAAAATTTAAGTGTTTTATTTCTCTTTAAATGTGCAAGATGGGAGTGGTGGCACATGCCTGTAATTCCAGCCCTTGGGAGGCTGAGGCAGGAGGATCATTGCGAGTTGAAGGCCAGCCTGGGCTACAAAGTGAGCTCAGGGTCAGCCTGAACTGCATAGTGAGACCCTGTCTCAAAAAGACAAACAAAACAAAACAAAACAAAAAACAAAACATGTGCAAATATGCCCTAAAGAGGAAGCAACATAAAAGATAAAAAGCTAAATATTTAAATGTAAATATATCTTTTTATAAACCGCTAAATTTGCAAGAAAAACCACCAAGGAGAAATATCAGGAATTTAGTTATTGTTAGTAAAACTCTAGTTTTCCCTAATGGAAATGAAATGGTAATATTGGATTCTAGCAGTAACAATCTAATCATAAAACTACTGATGTGTGTTTTTTTACAATTATGCAGAACAATTAATAAGTACAGTAATAAAATACTGTGCATCAAATGAAATTGCCTTGGAAGGAACATTCCCGCTTTATATACATAGTACTTCCATTCTGCATTTGAACAAAAGCCTTAGAAAAGTCATTCATTTTGCAGTGCTCTCCTCCCAAGTCTGTGTAAACGCAGGCACAACTATATATTTTAATTTTCCAGGAAAACAGCTTCATTAGGCGTGAAAGGTTAATTGCAGGTTTAAGTGGAGTTCAGGGAACGGGTGCGGGGTCTGTAGTGAATTGCACAGTCTGCTTCGGGAAGACTGAATGAGTGCTATAAACTGTTTGCCCTGCTGAAATGTTTTACTACCTCATTTACTATCTGTCTTCTTTTACTGCTTGTATTTGTAGTTCTTCTAAACCTTTAATGGCTACAGTTTTATTTCACTGTAATCAGATTTAAATGGAAATACCATGCTGGGATGTTTAAATGTTTTCCCTCTGATTGTATATAGCTACATACTACTGATCGGAGTCTCGGCTATCCTTCACATGATTAAGAAAGTGACTTTGGGAAACTTTGATGTTACAGGCTCTCACTGTTGTGCAGACTTAATTTAACATTCAGTGCGGCCACTCTTGCCAATATGCAACTAGGGCTGGATGCATAATTAGGAAATATGCATTTCCATTTCAATTTATCTGTTGGAAGACCAGCACAACTGAAGTCATTATTAGGCAAAACTCCAAAGGTTACACTGTTGAATAAAAATTGAAATACTTCAAGTGCTGAAGACAGCGGAGTGACAAATGGACTAGTCATATTTGTCTGAGAGTTTAAAGAATGCTTCCCCTCACCTACTAAAAACCAGTGATGACTACAAATGCCAATATATTGTATTCTGGTTATAAAATTTTGTTTGGCCTTTAACTCATCATAACATTTATAATTTCATTTAAAGACACATTGTTCAGGATGTAGAAAATATAATCCTACTCTAGCACCACAGACACCTCATCCAACACTTTCTGTAAGATTGCTAGAGCTCCCTAAATTTTGTATGGACCATCCCTCACTGGTTAGGATGTGCTGAGTCAATCACGGCCACTATTGTCCCAAATCATTCTTTAATGCAGATCCTTATGGTTCTTAGCAAGTGAGGCTTCTTTCAGACCTCATCCGTTCTAATCTTAATTACACACAGGAAATTTTCCTTGGTTCATTGAAAGTATTTGCTGCCTTTTTAAAGACCCACACCCATTGATAAGAATCAGCATTATAGCTACTTTCCATGTTGGTAAGTAAATCTGGAGCTCAACTGAGAATCCACTCTTTCCAAATCAGCCGGGAAATATATGCTAGTATTTTCTTTTTTCAGTTACAGAAAACAATTTCAGTACGTGATCACCCCTTATTTTAGGCCCCAGTCATACTTAGGTTAATTTAAATGCTTACTACTCACTGAAGAAACTGAGCCACGGCAATATTGTAACAATGGCCACATTTTACTTTTCATTTGCCATCATATTTTAGTATTTCAGTCATTGGTTGTTTTAAATTAAATGAAGTTATGTATGCAAAAGTATTTTATAAACTATGAAGTATTACATCAAATTAGTTAGCGAGTTATAGATGTCCAGAAATCTCTAAAATTCTAAAGATCAAAATGTTGTTTGAAGAGTAAATCACTTCAATCAGCAAATATCTTCTTGGGTGCCTACTATATACCAGGCACTGCTCTAGTCCCTAAGGATTTAGCAATGAGCCAGACGGACAAGATATAAATCTCCTGCCCCTCATAGAGCTTATATCAGAGTATAGGAACTATATGTATTCTTTACACAGGTTTAAGGTGAAGATTAAATGTAAAAGGCTTAGAAAAGTGCCTGGCACATAAGAGCTCAAAAATCATCATTATTGTGCTCCTATTCCTCTTCAGCATCCTCATCTGAAAAGCCTGAAGAGAAATAGGAAGTCATAGACAAAAAGCTAGCATGGGAAGATTTCCTACTTCCGTTAGTTGCATTGCTTCATTCACTCATTCCAAGACCAGTATAGCTGTTGTGGGTTGGAATGCCAAATAAGGGGGCAAGTGGACAAAAAAGATAAACTCTTAAGAGTCACAGACGACAATGATCCAGGCAGCAATGTCGGGGAGGTAATACAGGATTCAGTTCTCAAAGCAGAAAGAACATGCCCATGACGGCATACATGACTTTCCTGAGTTGCCCATTCACTAGGGAATGTAAAAACAATAGAAAGTGATGACAATATAGAGGAAGTAACCATTCCATAGAGAAAGCATTGTTTACACTAATATTGTTTGTGCTATTGAAAATACAGTGAATAACTTCTGTACACTTCTGAGTATAAACACAGTATTTTTTCATTCATTCTCTAGATTGTCCCTCAGAGCTGTTCTCTTTTAGTGGGTCAGGAAGCTATTTTTACACTGGTTTTCACAGATGGCCACAATGAGGCACAAAGTGAGTAAATGCCTAGTTCAGCTCGCACAGCTGGTGGGAGTAGAGGGACCTGAACCACAGCCTCCAGATCCCTGGGCTCATATTCCACTCGCTTTGTGGCTGCAGCCAGAGGAAGAAAACTGAGGATTGGGGAAAATGTCTCCTGAAGGGTGTGGAGTCAAAACCAAAAAATAGAAACAAGTAAAGATATAAAACCAGTACGGTCAGAGGCCTGACGGTAGTACAAACAGCAGCATATTACAAAAACAACCTTTCTGCTAACACTGATTAAAAGCCTGCTCTATGCTAGCCATTGCCCTCAGGATTTTACATGCATGGTTGGACCATGGTATGCAAATAGAAGTAGATGGCAGTACAGGTCAAAATGGTTAACATCTATTGAGGGCACATCATGGGCAGTATTGTGGTACTTGGTTGTTTTTTAAAAATGTTAAACTAAAGCAAAGAAACAAAAACTCCCAGATTTGCTAATGACTGTATGGATATAAAAAATCTGTGATGCAGGCACAGAACACCAGGGAAAGAAAGATAGAGGTGAGGTCTCTAAGGTGGGTGTGCAGATTGAACATTCTCAAAGGAGATAATCTCTGGTCTGAAGGTTTTGTTTGTTTTGTTTTGTTTTGTTCTGTTTTGTGATGCTGGGGATTGACTCCAAGGCCTCTCTGAACTACATCCACAGCTCTTTTTCTTTTTCCTTTGACACAGGGTCTCCCTAAGTTGACTAAGCAGGATTTGAACTTTTGATCCATTCACCTCAGCCACCTACCTAGCTGGGATTAAAGGTGTGGATTTCCATGCCCAGTCTGAGCTGAGGTTTGAATGATAAGGAACTTGTCAGACCAACGATGGCATGAGGGTATGGTGCATTCTGGATAGGAGAAACCCACAAATTCAACAGCAAAGACAGGAAGTATTTGGGAAACTTCAGGACATATGCTGTGAGTGGAACAATGAGAGACTGACGAGGGAGATGATAGAGAGTAGGCAGGAAAGGATCCATAGGACAGCCTTATGTGACAAATTAGAACATTGATTTTTAATCTGCAAGCCAAGAAAGAGCCATGCAATGACTAGAGAGGCTTGATCCGATTTTTATTTCAAAGAGAAACCTCTAGTGGTAGCAGAGAAGACAAGCAGGAGTAGGAAGTAAGGCTACTGTTATTAAATCAGATACAAAGGCAGTAAAAAGGAGAAAGAAAAGGACATGCACAGGACAGGTATTCAGGAAAAGCTATTCAGGAGATGAAAATAGGGTGGAATCTGGAACAACTCCGTTTTCTGGCTTGGGTGCAAGGGAAAAGGAAAAGCCAAGGTATGTGGGGAGGGAGCGGCTCTATATTTTAGTTCTGGGCATAGTGAGTTCACTGGACTTTAGGATCTCTTTGGGGGCTGTATAGTTGGGTATGTAAGCGTGAAGCTCTGAAATGAAGCCTACCCCAGAGGCATAGAATTGGGAGTTGTTTGCATGGATGGAATCAGAAGACTTTGTATAGCTGGGTAATGTGGCTGTTGCAGTAGTTAAAAATCTAAACTCTCACTGGTTTAACAAAACAGAAATTAATCTCTCACATTGTAGTTTAATCTCTCACACAGATCGGTGTCAGCTTGTGTGGCAGGGGACGGGGAAGAGAAACACCTCTGGTCTATGTGTTATTCAGGGACTCAGACTGAAGACTCTTCTGCCACCTCTGCTGTCTTCAACCCGGGGCTTCCACGGTCATCCTCATCATTGACGTGTAGGTGGCAGGTGCGAAATGAGAGGGTGGAGAAGGCACATCTTTCTTACACCACTTTGGGCAGATAAACTCACAAAAATCTTTTAATGCCATGAGCAAGTCCTGTTTCTGGTGACAACTATCTCCTCCTGGGTTGTGATTGATAGTATGCACACATCTGCTTTAGAGTGGATGAGGCCACCAAAGCAGAAAGAATATGAGATGGGATCACAGTATATGGAGGATATTTACATTTAAAAAGAGTATTATGAGAAAAGACAATTGCCATTAACCCTGCGCAGGACACTCCCCTCCCTTTGAACAGACTTTTCCTATGGTTTTTGCCACTTCCTGAAGCAGTTCTGGAAGTCTTCACGAGCATCCTTACAGGTGATAAAAGATATGGGAATGTTGTTGTTAAGTGACAGCCAAAGGAAAGGCAGATCTGTGAAAACGTCACAGTGCGTCTTCCTCCATCTTTCCACCAGATCTGGCATTGTGTGACGTTAGCTCTTTCCCGAAGTCAAAATGACCACGAAGGGCAAATATTTAGAATTGATCCGGGGAGACAGCCATGGCAATACAATTAAAGACAATTCATGAACGAAGCCTTCCAGAACTCTTCAGAAAGTGGCAAGAACAATGAAATAAATATGCTGAAACTGAGCAGGAGTCTTTCAAGGGGGGATTAAAGACAATGCATCTTTTACTGCAATAATTTTTTAAAATTTAACTATTCACCATATTTTTTTGTTTTGTTTTGTTTTGTTTTGTTTTTCCGGTACCGGGAACTGAACTCACAACCTTGCACTTGCCAGGCAGGCGCTGTGCCACTGAGCTAAATCCCCAGACCCCATTTTTTTTTTTTTGGTTTTGGTTTTGGTTTTTTTTCCGATACCAGGAATTGAACTCACGACCTTGTGCTTGCCAGGCAGGCGCTGTGCCACTGAGCTAAATCCCCCGTCCCTATTCACCATATTTTTATGTCACACCTCATGGAGTGAGAAAAAGAAGTGAAGAGGATGGAGAGTGGAAACCAGAATGGAAACTGATCAGAGACCCTGTAAGGAAAACCGTCACTTCCTAGTTATAACACGGGGATCCTATTTCTGTTTGCAGGAAAAAGCACAAAATTCCCTGGCAACTCCAGGCCAGCTGAGTGTGTGGCTTCCAAATTTTCTTGACTTGAAATTCACAAAATTTCAGAAATCCTTTGAAAAAGTTTTCTTAGAGTAGATGGCCACTAAGGTCACTTCTGGCTCTACAAATTTATGACCCCGCCTGCCTTTCCTCTGCAGGCTATTGGCCAGGCCCCAGACCTCCGTTCATGTGTGTACTTGTGTGTCCCAGAAAGGGATACCACAACGTCACTGAGGAATGAGGGGGCTGGCTGGATTCAAGCATTTGCCTGCTGGAAATTGCCTTTAGTCTTACTAGTGAAGACTGGGGAAAAATTAACATTCTTCTACCACAGTGAGGAGCACACTGGTAATGCAGTATTGGACATGGTTTGTACTTGTTAGGTGTGGTTTCTATGGTTCTAGTGACATTGGTCAAGAATCTGATGGTAGTCTCAGCTCAGGGAAGTGAAGAGGGTGGGCGGTGTCAAAACTCAGGCTGGCATTTGATTTCGGTCTGGCAATTTCTGAGCAGCTCGGTAGTATTTTTTAAAATCGAATTTTCTAATTCTTTACATCTTAGTACAGTTTTGTCTCTATAACTCTGTATCCTTTTTTGAGTAGAACACCTTGAAAGTAAGAACTATTCATTTTTATGTTGCAATGTGTATAAGAAGACAGATGTTCAATAAGTGTTACTTGCATAAGAATAAAACAAGGTATCAAGGAGCTGGGCACGGCTGAAGTGAAATCTTCAGGTCTGCCCACCCGCCTAAGTATGTGGCAATACTGGACTGCCCCCTTCTGTTCCGTTCATCCTGTACGTAGTTGCAGGGTGAGAGTCAGTCAGGCCAGGGGCAGAAAGTCGAGGCGTCACTGTGGCTATAGTTGACGCTGGCCTTGACAGCAACCAAGGGAGAGGGTCCTGTAGGTGCTGCTTGCTGTCCTCCCAGCATAGTATCATCTTTTCCTAAGGTTAGGACAGGACAGGCTTAGCTGAGACAGTGTGAGCCGCACACATGTGCAAGCTTCTCACTCAGTATCTTGGTCCACATCATCTCTGAACAGGTGTCAGCGTCTGTGACTGTGTATAAGATCGATGAAAACTGCATGAAAACTGCGAACAGCTGTCACACTGGCATGGTGTCAAAGCTCACGCAGCTCAGCTCTCCCCACATGCCCTTGGAGAGGGTTTTGGTATTCGAGACCAACTCTGGGAGTCCCATGATAAGCTTCCCTTAGCTCCTGAAGGGATTCACTTCAGTTTCCCTGTCATAATCTACCCTCTCTCAGGATATTCATGCAAAGTTAGAGCCAATACACATTGCTTTTGTTTGTTCTCCTTTCTTTTGTCAGACAACCGTTTACAAGAAATTAGACAGAAATTTTAAATCAAGGTTAAATGGCTTTGGGTGACGATGTGCACCACTGCTTCCTGTAGCATTTGTGTGAGACCGCAGGAGTACAGGAGCCAGAGCGTCACATGGAATGTGGACATATGACATTGCATGGTGGAAGAAGAGCTGGTAACTAAAACAGTGAAAGTTACTGTTTCCTATAGTGATGTTCCTAAGCTCAGAGCACGCAATATTTTTCAAAAGTTCAACACTAAAACAAATAGAAAAAAATACTACTATCTCTTCAAAGTCAAAATATTATTTTAACAAAGTCTATTAATAAGGCCAATGTATGGCTACTGTATGGCCCAGATCATTTCAAAATTGGAAGAAAAAGCCCTATGCTGAATTGTGCAAATTGTCATTTCTAGTTATTTAGATAAAATATAAGGGAATATGCTACAGAGGATCATGGCTTTTCCATTAAGATTATTATGCATTGGTTAGACCTTACCGAAAGTTATTATAGATAACTGAAAGGCCAAAGGCATTCTTACAAAAAGAGGTTTCTGCTGCCTAATTGATCTTTGATAAATCTCTTTTCCTGAAGGAAAAGGCAATATAACTGGACAGTATATTTCTCAAAACAGACTAGAAACTTTTCCTCTGATTTTGGTAAGTGATCCAAGACCACGATAGTACACATTCTCTCCAGTAATTCAAAGCAGGAACATTTTGGAAGTAGTTTGTTTAACTGATCTCCTTTAATCTAATAGAGCATGGTATAAAAGAAAACTGCATTCTCTGAAGCAATTTTGAGAATTTGACTGAGTAGGTCTCACAAATGCTGACCCTTCTGAGTGGAAAAAAAAGCACCGTTTTGCCCCACTTTGCCTTTGGGAGCAATCAAAGTGGCCTTTGAGTTACTATAAACTGAGAACTGTCACAGAGTCAGTACTGGTGGGGACCTTTCAAACTCTACAGGCAGATAAATCATCTGGAGGAAGTGACTTCAGAGTGAGCTGGAACTTCCCGATGTCGTACCCAGGGGGCTAAACTCTGCCCTGTGCTCACACCTAGGTATTTCCAGACATGAATAGAATTCTCATACATGATGGCCACAAACCGTGCTGATCGTCTGCTCAGTGATTTGCCAAGTGAATCTGTATAAAGGAGGTCTTCATAACCACACTTTTCTCAAGGGCAACGATGGAGTGGGTTAAGACAAGGATGGAGGTAGAAATTCTTATTAGTACGTGCCATTCCAGAATGCTTACCGGGAGGACAACCAGAATGTCATTTGTGGGAGAGACAGGAGACTTCACTGTCTTTATTAGGCACATTTGTTGTGGATGCCATCCATCCACTTTCAGTAAGTGGCTTAGCTGGCATGAAGATGAAAAAATTTGCTTTCAGGTCAATAAAGGAAATCTCTTATGATCATTTGCTGATTACAGAGAGATCTGAGCAGCAGGCTTGGAGTTGCAGTCTATAAAGGGCTTTCATATTAGCCTTGCTCCGAGGTCTGGGCGAAGGGCCAGTGCACCACCCAGCTGCCCCTTTCAGTCCAATGGTCGATTAGTTCCCATAATTAGAGGAAAGGCTTTTTTTTTTAGATAAAGAAAAGAAACTCACAATATGATTACATTTTAGAGGCATTAAATCTAAGTGTGGTACAGCATAAGTTGGGTACTACCTGGTTTTGAAAATTATAATTTTGTTAGATTTGATTTCATATTTTTCTGTTCCAAACATTCTCTAATTAAAGTAGGAGAAATGAAGATTATAATTTTTATTGCAAAGATGTGTATAACTCACCCCAAAACAATGCAAATGGGGATCTTGAAAGTACATATAAAGTATTTATTTTTAATCAACTGGTACTCTTTAAGTCTCCCTTTTTTTT
>NW_004955431.1:20728358-20730967 GCF_000276665.1 Chinchilla lanigera | reverse complement strand
GGGATCTTGAAAGTACATATAAATTATTTATTTTTAATCAACTGGTACTCTTTAAGTCTCCCTTTTTTTTTCCCCTTTTTATATATATATATATATGTTTTTAAAGCATTTGGAAAACTGGGATCATAATAAAAGAAGAAAAACAAGCCCCCTGTGAATAAGTACACATTTTAATTAATTATATTTTGTTCCTATATAAGTTCCTAGAGCTGGAGATAGCAAATCAGTTGTTTTTATTTCTTTGGCCAGGTATTAATTGAGAGAAGAGGATGGAGGAGCAAGAAGCCACAGCACCACCAAGGGACCACCTGCCATCTCATGAGAACCAGAATAACTAGCGAAGATGACAATCAGTGTAAAAGGCAGATCTTCGTGCTCAAGCCTCCGTACCCAGGGTGCATTCACATTACTCTTAGTTGTATATTTAGCGTGCCCTCACGACAGGATTGTAAACAGTGTTACCTGTAAAAACTGCAAAGTGAGATGCCTGAAAAGAAGTATGCCTGCATCTTTGTACAGAACTATTTGTATGACCAGAGCGGGCCCAGCTGAGTATTTTAGCCAAACTAACATGCCTTAATTTAAATTTAATTCAAACAAAACCACTGATTGAATTTCAGATAGCTGAACTGCCTGGATGTTTGACTGTTGCTCAGTTGCTCAGACGGTTTCCACTTGTGTTGTCCGTGATGGAGTTTATGCGGAGGTTTATGATCCAACCAGGAGGCTTGCTGCGGTCCAATTCTGAGCATGGCGTTCATTTAAATGTGCAATTAAACACGTAGGAACAACTTCTGGGGAAAAGGAAAGTGTAACAAATCTCCAGGATTACTATAGGATAAAATAGGTTGTTCAGTAATTTTAACTAATGGAGGGAAATTCCTGCTTAGCGGAAGGAAATAAGACTCATGACGTCATGAGAAAAATAATTCTATTCTAAAATATGCAGGCTGGTATTTGTGAATTGTACATAGCTAATCAGGCTTAGCTATATCCCTAGATTTCGGACCCAGGGGGAAGGTTTAAGTTTCCTAAAATGACCAATTTTAATATACAAAAATCTATATCACATTTAATAGAAGGATTTTAGGATTCATCATCAACCTTCAAGTGGTACTTCTTTCATGCGGTATTTAACCTTTCTCAACATTTATACTGGATTGGCATTTGAAAAGTAAGGGGAACTGAAAAGAGAGGAATAAATTTTTAAATATATAAAAGCAATCTGTTCAACTTTTCATCACTAATATATTGACATATGTTTTGTTCTCATATTACTCAAAATTAGCTAAGAGATAAAAGTTCATATTAATTATCCCATAATGTAGCCTAATCACTGCTGACATTTTGAAAAAAGATGTTAAAAAGCCAAGATAAAAGCAAAAACGTGGGTGGAAAAATATTACACATGTTCATCATAGCCTGTAATCTTCCCCCATGAAATCATTTTCCTTAAAAACCTGACGATGAGCACAGCTAGGGGCAGAAGACACTAACGAGGCCCTCTGACCCACTCAGGCCAGGGGCTTCCCCGTATGTCACCCTTCTCTGTGTCATCCCAGGAAGATGAGCAAATATGATTTTGGGGATATAGCTCAGTTTTAATTTCATTATTAATTTTTATTACTTTTTTGTATGACAATAAAAATAAGGTAGAATGCCTCAAAAGATTTATGCTTTAGATTTCTTTTGCTCGATTTAAATAATGAGCCCAAGAATTTAATGAAAAGTCCAACTTTTTAAATTTAGCAAACATGGCAAATTTTACTATTAAAATGGAATATTTAATATTAAATAAAAATTCATAAATCCCAGTAATAAATAAATGTAATCAAACTTAATATCTATAAATCTGCCTTTTTTAGGTGGCATAGTGGCACATACCTGTAATTCCAGCACTTGGGAGGCTGAGGCAAGAGGGTCACCGTGATTTCAAAGCCAGCCTGGGCTACATAGCGAGTTCAAGGCCAGCCTGGACTGCATAGAGAGACCTTGCCTCAAAAAAGAAGGTAAATTTTCCTTTTTGAGAATATGAGTGTCAATTAGCCCCTACAGTTTATGTTTAGCCAATACAAAAAGCTGCAATTTGCTGTTATCAGAATGAATGTAGCCTGGTTATAATGTAATTGTGATACAAAAAGCAAAAGAAGATACTGGTTTTCATTCCCTTATGTTCCTCAGGATAACTATTGAAACTGCAATTTGTGAATATTTAATCAAAGAAAAGTACAAGGATTCAATGGGCTGGAAATCCTTTTGTTTCTTATAATGCCATTAAAGTAAATATAAATGTACAAGAGAATCAAGTTCACAGGACATGTTTATAAAGTAATTCTCAAGATCTTTTTACAGGTAAATGGTCACAACTAGAGACCATACTCATAAGTGAAATAAACCAGAAATAAATGAAATAAACTCCATGTGTGAGCAATGTATTGTGTGACTAGTGTAAGAACATGAAAGAGTGAATAAGAATTAGGAGGTATGACAGCCATTGTGAAATGAAAGGAAACTGCTCAAAAGTAAAGAACAACTGGGATGAGGGAAAAGAGAAAAGAAAGAAGGGGAAATGATGTATGTATGTATATACAGGATAGCTAACATAGTTG
>NW_004955431.1:20697713-20728048 GCF_000276665.1 Chinchilla lanigera | reverse complement strand
ATTTACACTAAAACTATACTAGCACTTTTGTATTACCAATATGAACAGAACAAAATATTTATTTTCCTATTTTAAAAAATCTATTTTCTCTCTGGTTTCTATCTGAATATTCAAATAACAACAAAAAATAAGACAGTAATCATCCTGAACTGAACTCAGGACCCTTAGTATGAGATAATTAACTAACCAATAGGCAATTCCCAGGACAAACAGAACCAGACATTTATTAAGAAACACTACAAACTTTCATGTAAGGTAATTAATATAGGCTGCACTATCAAGAATTACTCTTTAATAATTTTCTGCTAAAATTACATGAATTTTATGTATGGAAAATCTTATAAAGTCTAAGATTTTCTTTCTACCCAAGTTATTAAAATTTGTATTTGAATATAGTTCATTTCATTAACATTATATCAGTTAGCTTTAATTTGTGAAAAAAAAGACTGCTAAGTTTTACACAATAGCTTGCACAGTTTTAATTTGCATTCATGGAAAAACACAATAAATTAATTTTCTTTTCTTGGAAATAATTTGACAAATGCATTAATCATGAAAAAATTGAATTCAGTTTTCTTTACTCTTTCCCACAAAGATAGATGTAGATAAGAGACTACAGACTTAACATTCTTTAAGTAATATGAGATGTAATGATAAAACTGGAACTATTCCCAGAACCAGAGAATTTTAGAGCGGGAAGGATCCATAGAAATTCTCTAGCATAACAAGAAGGGAAAAAAAAATCCTCTGCAAATACTCCACGGGGCCAGGAAGTGAAGAGGAATTATTTTCATTTCTCCACTGGAAATAACTATCGAATTAAAATTACTCAAGTATAAAGGTGGCTTTTTAAATTACTGTGGTTCCTCCTGAACCACAATACTTCTGGGCCCTAAGGTTTTGAGGGTATAGTTAGAGCCCAGAGATGACACTAGAGCACAACATGAAAAACTTCCTTCAGAATTTGGGTATGTAAAATACAGTACAAAAGTCTCCCTAACACTTACACTGTGCACTGATTTATTTGATGAGTCAATGCAACATTGTCAAATACATTTATAAGTTTATACAGCTGTGAAAGGTTTGGATACAGAAACAGTTCAATAGAAATACGTTGAATTGCAAATATCTGTCATTTGCTATTTGTCTTATCATTCTTAAAAACTTTTCAAACTTTTGTTTTTATGTATGGTAAAAGTTACAGGTCATCTATACGATTCCTATGTTTATATACTCCTTGGAAAAGCCTTCTGTATTGTTACAGCATAGAAAATTCTCACGTGTTATTGTCTATTGCTTTTTCATTTAAAATCTGAGTATTAAGAAAATACAAAGGAAGTTACTAAAAGCAGTGGTAATCACAGTATTCTTAGCAAACATTCAAACTTTACTAATAATTTTGTTTTGTTTTGTTTTGTTTTGTTTTTGTTTTTGTTTGCTTTTTTCCGGTACTGGGAATCAAACTCTTGACTTTGCGCTTGCCAGGCAGGTGCTGTGCCACTGAGCTAAATCCCCAGCCCCCAAAATTTAAGTGTTTTTTCTTTTCTTTTCTTTTTTTTTCCAGTACCAGGAATTGAACTCACGACCTCGCACTTGCCAGGCAGGCGCTATGCTGCTGAGCTAAATCCCCAGCCCCCTTTACTAATAATTTTTTAAGGAAATGTAATTTAAAAATTTGATCTTCACCATACACATATACATATTACATGTGCACACATGTATGCATATTATGGGGATACATTAAAATATTAATATAATAATTTAGATTATGGGACCACTGCATAACATAACTTTATTATCATTAGATACACTTCAAACAGAAGTCACTACAAAATAATCTTAGAAAATGGAAAGGTTTTTTGAAAATCGTACATTATGTTGGATTCGTGGGAATGGTGTGCATTCTCCCTTTACTATGGAGTGAAGAAACAATCAATATCTTTAACAAAAGGAAAAAAAATAACCCTTGTCACCCTCACCATGCACACTTTTCCTTGTGTTAAATTTTGAAATTCTCTTCATTCCATTGGCTCTCCATTTCTGTAGAAATGAATTCTTTTTCTCTTAACCGATATCTCTTTTCTCTATACATTATTTTATAAGAAAAATTGTCATTTTTTTAAAAATTTCGAAGTCTGTTCCTATATTACCACATGTCAATTTGAAAAAGTCCATACTGATGGAGTACTTTTTCTAAAGACAACACTGACTGACTTTTCAGTAAGAAAACTATTTGCTTATTTATATATGTAAAATATTGCATTATTTTATTTTAAGGTCTATTTGATTTTGATGGGTTATCTATTTCAGAAAATTTTAACAATATTTAATTACAGCTAAATGATTATTTACAAAATATTCTTAATTCTATCTTATAAGAACATACAACCAGCAGCTAGCAAATTACAGTGTTTTCCTAAAAGATAAGAATTAAAATAAAAATATTTTCCCAAACTCAGAAAATATCAAATTGTCTATGAGATCCGGGTCTTTACTTCAAGTAACTATTAAAGCTAAAAACTTGTGAGCGTGTGAGGCTGGGTTTTGAGGAGGTTCAGGCTCCAGCCCAGCGCCTGTGGACTTGGAGCCCCGGGTAAGGAGCGCGCCGCAGTCTCCAGGGCAGGGTAGAACTTCAGGGCACACCTTGCCTCTTCTCTAGGCAAGTCAGTGATCTCCAGGCAGGAAAGCCATGTGTGTTTAAGGAACATTTTTCATCCCAGGTTTGAAACACAGGAATTTTTAGTTAACCTTGAATTATCCACAATATCTAGTTAATGATTTTATTTTACAATATTTGAAGATGTGGAGTTATAAAAAAAGGTCATTAAATTTGGAATAATTCCCTTCAAAAACAAGGGATGCACCTATATTTTATACTGACATAACTCTTTAGAAAACCAACGACTACATGAAGTGTAGATTATTAAAACTGTATTTCTCCTGGGATTAATACTGGGTATCCTTAGGTGGCATCTTTTACTTATTCTCAACACTTGAGAAATCACCTTCAGAATAAAACTCTACCTGCAGCTAGAAGATAAACGAGGGATGCATTCTTAAACTTCAGCACAGTAAACACTAGACGCGTGGAGGGAGGAGGTAGAAAAGAGTATAAGAACCTTAAGTAAAAACTCATACTTTGAACCTCTTTCCTTATTCTTTAAATATGCTAACTTCTACATCTTTGGAAATCTTTTATTTTGTAAACTACTTTATTTTTTAAAAATAGTAATACTGGGCTGGGGATTTAGCTCAGCGGCACAGCGCCTGCCTGGCAAGCACAAGGTTGTGAGTTCGATTCGTGTTACTAGAAGAAAAACCAAAAAACCCAAAAACCCAAACAACTAAAAATAGTAATACTTTGTGTTATTATTTTCTTTGAGTAGTGTCTTGCTATGTAGTCTGGGCTGGTGTGAACTGGCTATATAACTCAATCGGTATCAAACTCAAGATCTTCCTGCCTCAGTCTCCTGAGTGCTGGGATTAAAGCATGTGCTACCATGATGGGCTAAAAACTGCTCTAAGGAGGCATAATCAACATATAAAAGCTATATAAATATTTCATTTTTATCCTTTAATATATTTTAGTTCATATATAAATTTTTGTGACAAAATATATTGCACAACTACAACCTACGCCCATCACCTTTAGACTACCTGTAATTATTTTTCCCTTCTTTTTGTTAGCTATTCTTCCTTTATCTTTTTTAGAACCACTTCTCTTAGTTCCTAGTTTCCTCTACTTTACAAAGTAGGGGGTGTGATGACTGGTATTTGACATTTTTGATTAACTAAGAACATTATCTAAAATCTTCTATTCTTCAGGGACTTCCTTTTGTGAAAGTATAAAAATATCGACTAAAACCCCTCAAATGCCATCTTCTCTGAACAACTTAGATTGTTATATCATTATTTGATACTGTGAATTGAAGGAAATTTCAGATAGTTTCAATAATGACTTCTGTTATTGTGCTATTCCTAATTTCTCATTTTAGTCCACAGATAATTTCCATTTAAATATCTTCTATATAAACACCAGTTGTAGAAATAAGTACTGAGATTTTGATATATTTAGCACATTCATTTTTCTCTTAAAACTTTTTTTGCAGTTTCAGTGCTAATAGCTGTACAATATTAGATTTATGTGACTCCTTTTTATGCGTACTGAATAGAAGAGCTCTCTGTTTTATTAATTTCCCATTAAATCTATGAAGGAGATTGTTTTAAAAGCACAGTGGAAATGAACCCAGGTTTTGCTCCTCTGAGCAAGGCCAGTTTAAGCTATCGCTTAAACGCAGTCCATGAATTTGGGGGCTGCTCTTCCTCTTCTAAGAACTTGCCTTGGGGGATTCTAGCAAATCGTCTCGGGTTAGAGCTGGCTAGATCTTTCCTGTGTTTCTTTTGTGGTACTGGGCTTGAATCTAGGGTTTTCACATTGAACTATATCTTTAGTCTTTTAAGTTTCTTTTTTGTTTTGAAATGGAGTCTCTTTAAATCATTAAGTTGCCCAGTAGGCTTGAACTTTGATCCTGACCCACCTGCCTCAGCCTCCCAGCGTGCTGAGATTAGAGGTGTACCTCATCATGCCTGGCATGGCTTGATGGTTTGCTGGCCTCTCTCTGATTCTGGGGGTCTGTGAAATGGGCAACGCTTACTCTGAGGAGGGAGGGTGCAGCACATTTAGCACAGCTCCATATGCATGGTAGGATCAGAAGGAGGTTCTGCCCGTGAGTCAGCATGCAAGGGGAAGAGCAACACCGAAATGACACCCAGGGATTTGGAGGCAGGTTTATTTACGTCGACAGGCACTGATTGGGATCATTCCCAGAATATCAGGTCCTGATCTCTGGTGGTCTGAGGCTTTTATATGACACACAAGCAGGAGGCTCAATGGATGTACAAAGGCGAGACAGAACAGCCTGGCAGTTCCTCCGATTAGCCAGCAGGGTGAGGTCATCGGTTACAAGGGTAGATTAGTGAGCATCAGTTTATGAAACTGTATACAGTGGTACAGTCAGGCCTGTATGTTCAGTTATATGCTCGTGGTTACACGGGTCAGGAAAATAATTACAAGGCCATGAAGCATTACAGAGCTAGGCAGTTTCAAAAACAAAGTCTTTAAAAGAACAATTTCTCTGTAGTTTTTCCCTTTCAGGCACAGAGGAGAGAGAGGAAGACAGCGTACCAGTTGTGGCAAACCTATGGCACGCATACCTGGGTGGGCTGTTTGTAACATTGAAAGCTCTAAAATGTTCGCCATCATTGGCATATACCACACTGTGTTAGTCAGCTTTCCTGCATTGTGACAAAATGCCTGAACAGATATAACTAAAAGAGGAAAGATTTATTGTTGTTCACAGTTTCAGTCCATGGTCAGCTGGTTCTGTTGTTTCTGAATCTGTAGCAAGTCAGAAACACAGCAGAAAGGATTGTGGAGAAAAGATGCTCACTGTATCACAGCCAGGAAGCACAGAATGAGAGAGAGGCAGAGAGGAAGGGTTCAGGGACAAACTATAGTCCCCATGACTTACTCCCTTCAACCTTGCTCTGCCGCTTAAGTTTCCATCATCTCCCAGTAGCACCATGAAGCATGAACCCATCAATGGGTTAATGCCCCAGTGAGGTTACAGCCCTCATGATTCAAACACATTCCTGAAGTCCCACCTCTGAACCTTGCTACATTCAGCGGATGAGCCTGTAGGGGCCACTGCAGATTCAAACTCAAGTTCAGTAAGGCTCTATCTCTTTACCTGTTGGCCTAACAGATATTTTAGATCTCATTGGGATTTTCTAGGGTTAGTTTTAAGCATGATTACTGTTAATTTTCAGAATGGAGATGGGAGGAATAAATATACTGATCTGCCCTGACAGGGCAGAAATACACTGATTTGCCTATTACACGGTGGATCAAAACAGGAACTATTATTTAATATGTGTCATCATTACCACAAAGGACTGGGTACTATGCTGAACCCTTTAATACATTATCTCTGAGACTCCCAGTAATCTGTAAAGTAGTTGCTACTAGCTTATCTTACAGATGAGAACACTTAAACCTGAAAGAGGCAAAAGATGGCTAACTCAGAACTAAACTTGCATCTGCTGTGCACTCTACCACATTGCTTAACCATCTGCAAGGATCCAGAGCAACGGTTCTCCGCGTTATGCAACACAATAACCTCCATACACATATTTTACAGTGCCTTCTTGCTGTCTGAAATGAGGTCACAGAATATAAACTCTCTGTCCACAAACAATTTTCATTAAAGCAAAGTTTCCTATTGTGCACAGAAGATAAATAAGCTTAAAGTAGCTTAAATAAATAAATGTGTATTTCGCTAGGCAATGCTTGCATATAGCTATATTCAAAATAGATATTTTCCCTATTTACAGAGTTACCAAGAACCCTTCAGGTATAAATGCAGATGATACAAATTTCTTTTCCTGCAATTCAAATAAATAACATTGTTGACTCTGATCGGGCTTTGAATATCCTCAGAAAAATTTTAGACAAACAGGAAGTATAAATGTTTAAAATGATTTACACAATTGTTCTATTTTTTGAAAATGTATTATATATTAAAACAATAAAATGGTGAGTTTAGTGTAAAATAAAGTTTGAAGTTGAGACAACATTGAATAGCTTTTATGTTTCCCTTTAAATTGATATGGGAGATAGGATGTCTCTTTATTGTGTGGTACTGTTACATGCAGCGCAGGCCATGTAGGGTTCCTGCTTCCTGCCTACCAAATGCTTTGATAGTGCCCTTACCCATTATGGAAACCTAGAATGTCCTGAAAACTTCTAAAAAAAATGAATCACTGTACTAGATGTTTTCTGTTAGAAAGTGTTCCTAAAGTGTAAAAGATAGTAGTGATGGATGAAGGTTTATTCTCTCTTTAGTGGGTCTGTTAAAAATGAGGAATTCTCAAACCCACCTTAGGTAACTTGGTGACACCCTTCCCCAAAAGAAAAAAGGGCAGGAGATGTAGCTCAGTGCAAATAGACTAAGTACAAAATGACTCCTATTTTGAAAGGAGTATTAAAGAATTTGTGGATATACAGTCGTACATTGTTCAGGAACTTAATTCATTCCACAGTTCTGGTCATGAACTGAATTGGTTGTAAATCAAATAAAATTTCCCCATAAAGTTCAATGTAAATAAGGTTAATCTGTTCTGAACCATATATATTTCTAACCACAAAAATATGAAACCGTGCCACACAGCATAGTATGAAGACAGAGGGTACTAACCTTGCTTGAGGCAACTCCTGGCATGGAGGACAGGAAGGTGGAAGGTGGAAAGGAAGTTATTTGGAGAAGACTCCCTCTCCAGAAGGACACCAGGGAGATCTCCTTCAGAGAGTTCCTCTTTTCTTTGTTTCTTAGCTGCAGGGTCAATTTTGACCAACCCTCCATAAATGAGAGACTATGTTACCATTCATCAGATTCAATCCTCTGTTCATTACAGTTGTATTGCAGTGGTGTTTCTCAAAGAAATCCTGGCATGCGTTCCACTTCTCCATAATGGATTCGTCACATCACTGCTAACCTTCTCCCTGTCTTCCTCTTCCTCAGTGGAACGCTCCTCAACAAGCACCTTCTGCCGCTCACTCTGGAGTTCAACAAGTTCTTTCATCAGCTCCTCCTTATGGTTCCTTTATGTCTGCACCATCAACATCCAGACCCATACTGTTGGCCATGGACACAATCTCCTCCACCATCTGTCCATCAGACCCCTCAAAGTCATGTTCAGTGACACATTCTGGCCACAGTTTCCCAGGCCGAATTTAAGGTCTGATACATGATATCTTCCCAGGCTTTGCAGATGAGGTTGAAGCAGTGGAGGACATTGGAATGCTTCTTTCAGAACTCTTTCAGAGTCAAGAACGTCTCTTCAGTGACATCCAAACACCAGGTGAAGAGCACCTTTGTGTACAGCTTCTTGAAGCTGCAGGTCACTTTCTGGTTCTTGGGCTGCAAGGAGGTGTTGTGTTGGAGGAGGTGACCTTCAGGAAGTCATACTCAGCATCCATATCATGCACCAATGTTGGAGGATGTGCCCGGACATTGTCCATCAGAAGGAGGCACTTTCCAGGCAGTCGGTTGTCAGAAAGGTATATTTTATTGGTGGTTGTGAACATCTCATGCAGCCATCCCACAAACATTTGCCTTGTGACCCAAGCTTTCGCAGTTCTGCTCCACATGACAGGGCACCTGGCCTTGTTCGCATTCTGCTCCTTGAATGTACGAGAGGCTGGGAATGGTACAGCAGTAGTGGTTCAATCTTCAGACCGGTGCTTGCTTTCACACACAGCAGATGGGTCACTTTGTTCTTCTTGGGTGTGTGCCCCAGTTGTGCCTTTTCCTCCTATGTCATATAGTTTCTGTTCAGCATCTTCTTCCAGAAGATCCCTGCTTCATCACAGTTGAACACTTGTTAAGCAACATATCCTTCTGCCATCATGAATTTCAAAAATTCTTTCTTGTAGGCTTCTGCAGCAGCCTTGTCAGAACTGGAAACCTCACCACGTCTTATCACACTGTGGATGGCACTTCTCTTGTGGAATTTATCAAACTGCCTTCAACTAGCTGTCAATTCATCACTTGTTGCACTTGTACAGGGGTTTTCGTGCAGTAAATCACTGTGCGATTTTCTGGCTTTTATCACAGACTGTAGCTTCACTAACGCTTTCACCTGCCAGCTGTTTCCCATTCAACCACACCAAAAAAGTCTACCTCTTCCAGCACTTGTATCTTTTGTTTGGTTAACACTGTTATTCCTTTTGTCACCTCAGCTCCTTTGATGGCATCTTTATTCTTCAGCATAGTTGAGATTATGAACTTCGCCATCTTGTACTCCCAGGCCAGATCAGTCACACAAATACTATGCTCATGCTTTTCTGTGATTTCCTTTCTCAATTCAATGGTTATTTTCTTCAAAGCTTTCTTAGTACTTTTGCTCTGCACTTTCTTGTTACCTTCATTACCACT
Source organism: Chinchilla lanigera (assembly GCF_000276665.1). Lineage (NCBI taxonomy): Eukaryota > Metazoa > Chordata > Mammalia > Rodentia > Chinchillidae > Chinchilla > Chinchilla lanigera. The sequence goes on along the minus strand of NW_004955431.1, from coordinate 20,719,052 downwards.
CTGCACAATCTTGCTACCTTCATGACCACTCAGCACTTTCTTTTTACCACCATGCTTGCTCTGCATTTTCTTTGGAGCTATGCTGGATAAAATAATATGGTACAGTACTGTATGTGCTAAAAAGCACACAAAAAAGCTTCCCAGCAAGTGTTTGCAGCTCTGTCTATGATTGCGATCTCAACTAGAGGAAGCCCTGACCATGTGCGAGAGAAGGGAAGATGGCCATAGTTATGTTGTCACCAAGGAGGAATTCAGGAATGGAAGGAAAATTTTGCTGAATGATTTTATTCATGAACCACACTGCTTGTGAACAGAAGTTTTCATGAACCTAGGTATACTGTATTTTAACACCATTACAGGGGTAAAAATCAAAGAGAAACTCTTTCTGTTGGGAGCAAGAAAGACCTAGAGAATTGTTACAGTTACTGTGAAGTACAATAAAGACCGGGTTGATGGGCAGGAGTGTGAGAGGAGTGTCTGGCAATGAGTGAGTTAGGAAGGGTGAGCTTGGGGCAAGATAAAAAGCAAGCAGTGGGAAAGAAAAGACTCAGTGCGGTGTGTAAATTTCATTTCACAGACGTTATGGACAGAATGTCTGTCTCTTGTCAAGACTCATATGTTGAAATCTTGCCCTACAATATGGTAGCATGAGTAGGTGGGGGTTTTAAGCCAGACAGCAGGTCCTCGTCAGACAGCAAATCTGCCAGTGCCGTGGCCTGCACTCCTCAGCCTCCAAAACTGTGAGATATAAATGTCTGCTATCGAAGTCATTCAGCAACATTTTTGTACATGTATTTTATGTACATAAATGGTACATGTTCATATAGTAATAATATATATCATATAATAATATATATTATATAATATATAAGTAATAATATATATAATTATATATATATTCAGTATAGCACCTGTAGCACAGAACTCCAATGCTTTTATCATCCTTTTATCTGAAGAAAAAGATGTAACGTTGATGGTATTGTTAAATGTTTACACTTTTCATGATAGTGCTGGAGATAATTAGACAGGTGGTAAGTTTCCAATCTGCCTTCTGCACTGGTTACTGAAGAACTTTGAGCTGAGATCATAATAAGCAGAGCTTTACTACAAACCATTCTCCATTCTGCTACGCTTCCTCCAGGCTGAGTGAACCCATCATCTCTTACAAAGGATGTTCTCTTTTGCATTTCAGCCAGCTTTCCAATTTAGCTAACTCTCAGGTTCTCTTGTTAACTTATTTACTTGTGCTCCCAAGTAGAATTGGGGTGGCTCATTTGCATAATCACAATCTGTTGACCCCTTATCTCTTGAAGATCTGGGTGCACAAACTCAGGACAGTGCAGAACAACTGGAAAAGTGGGTCTCGGTGAAGTATTTTTTCATCCTGTGGGGTCACCTTTTGTGAAAAGTTTCAGTGCTTTGCCAGAGCCAGTCATTTTAGCCATTTGTACTCAAGTTCTTTGATTTGCTGATTACCTGGAACTATTTTGTACACTCATACTGTGAAAGAATTTAAAGATGACCACTGGAGATTAGAGATATAAAATTTCAGGAATATGTTTCCTCTTTCCTCGGTGCTATGTTTTGGCACTTTGAATGTCTCCTAAAGGCACATTGCTGAGGGCTTGGTCCCCAGCCTCTGGTGATACTGGGACATGGTAGAACCATTAGGAGGTAGGACCTACTGAAGGAGGTTAGAGCACTGTGGGAAATGTCTTTGGTAGGAAATATTGGGATTTTGGCTCTTTTATGTCTCTGTCTTTGCTTCCCTGGTACTGTGAGGGAAGCAGCTTTATCTATCACAGTTTCCTACCACCCTATAGACTCCAAAGCAATGATCCAACCAACCACTGATTGAACCCATAAGCCAAAACAAACCTTTGGTTTGTAAGTTGATTATTTCAGGTATTTTGTTACAGTTACAGAAATCTGACTGACACACTAGTGAAAGTCTGTTCATCCATCCAGCCCCGTTCCAAGACCTGCTTTCTCTAGCACTTCTCCTTTCACCACTGACTTGACCAAAATCTCTCTCTTTTTGCTCTTCTTTAACATTTAAATCCTGTACAATCCTGGTGGGTTTTTTTTTAAGTTGATGATGTTTTATTGTAAAACCATGGATACAAACTTTCTCTTGATTTTATTGTGCTTGTTGTTTTATCAGCAAAGACCACTGAGGATCTGGCTATGTGTTTTATTCCTGCTTGGCCTCCTCAAACAACAATCCCACTCTATCTCGACTATACAAATGCTCATTCACTAATTTAAAAAATCTAATATTTCTTTAAAGTTACTGAAATAATTGCCTTGAAATTATTTAAGTGTTTCCTGAAAATTTCTGAACCTTATCTTCCACAAGGAACATAGCAGTGATTATATATATGTATTGAGGTACTTAGAAGGCAGAGAAGACACTAGAAAATATATTTCTATAAATCTGGATATTGTCCACTGAAATTCAGACTTATTTTATAGTAAGGCAAGAAATCTTCTGAAAAGAAGTTTAAAAATGATATTAATCATTTCTGAGACCCTATTATTTGTTATTGTAACAATTATTAGAAATGAGATTTTATACACTACATGAGGAAAAATCAATCAACCAAAAATACATGTTAATAGTTATAATAGCAGTGATTTTCATTGTTTCTACTTATTTGGTTACTTGTATATATGGAGAATATGAGGTGAGTAAGCTTTTAGTTGATCTGAAACAATAAGAATTAAGACCAGCAGAAAATATCCCTTTAAGCATTAATATGAACAAAATATGGTTATAACTATCTGGTGATCTATCTCACAGGGTCGTTTCTTAAGAAATGACATTTGACAAAAATAACAGAGTTTTTTCTTTAAAATATGAATTATGTATGGATGTTTAATGTTTTTATGTTTGATTTAATTTTATGTTTTGGTACCAGGAATCAAACTCAGGACCTCACCCTTGCCAGGCAGGCACTGTGCCACTGAGTTATATCTCTGGCCCACGTATGGGACTTTTAATCCATGGAAAGTCTGTAATATACTTAAATGACCTCCCTCATTGAAAATGGAACAAAAATCAGAAAACAAAAAGAAGAGCAAAACAAAAACCTCAGTGAATTTTGAGCAGACTCTTGAGCATACTTCTTCAAATTTAGTCTACAACCCCTCTAAAAGGTACACATCATGATGCTACTTTAGAGAAAGAAACAGAGTTCCAGAGTTTGCTCAGGTCTTTAAAACTGCTAAGCTTGAAGCTAGAATCAGAAGCTATCTCGAAGCTGTGACAATGCTCCCTTCACCATGCCACAAGTTTACAGCATCTGCAGTGTGGCCACCTATGGGCGGGCCGCACAACCCATGTTGGGTGTATATGGCAAATCTGCATTTGTCTCATAAAAGCAAAAACTTGGATCTGAATTCTTGTGCCACTTGCCTGAATTCTTAGAGACAATTACTGGTGGAAGCCAGTCGTGAGTGTAGTCCTTTTAAGCAATAAAAATAAGCAAGATAGAAGGAGACGGAGGGCTTTAGAAGCATGAAGGTAGGACACCTCAAATGTGGGAGAAATAACTTTCTTCGGGTTAGGGAAAGAGCTCCCAGGAGAAAGAAGAACCTGAGCTTCCAGGCCGGCAATTTGTAAAAGCACCTAGAACGTCTGTTGGGTATGTAGGGGGAGTGCGGTTTCAACATCATAAGACTCTTTCTCTGAAAAAGTTTGCAAGTAAGACTCACAAATTCTAAGGTACATGGGATTACAGAATTGAAATCAGAACAAAAGTAGCACTTGCTCTACAGAACTTCCCCACGTAGCCAAGTACTGTACATACGTACAGTGAGGGAGAGCCGAAATCACAGGACCACGCTCAGTCTCCGTGCAAGATCATTCAAGCCGTTCTCCCTCTTTGCTCTCTGGTGGTGTATCACCACAGACCCAGACCATTTCAAATGAAAGGTCTGTGAGGGCTGAGCCTATGTCGACTTGAGTTGTTCCATGCAACAGCAGTCAGAGCCCAACAGGCATTGTAGGAATTTACAATGTTATTTAGGGGTGGTAATTATGATTAGACTATCGCTTAAATCTGAAGCAATTCAGCAGTAAAGTTGAGATTAAATGTGGGGTCATTGCCTCCCAGCAGTCACAATCAAATTACGGATGCATGGGAATGACACTGAGGTTTGAGGGAAGGCGGGTGCCCTTTAAAATGGTCCATTCAAACTGGAAAGCCTTCTGGACAAAACACGAGAAGGAGCTGACTCACTAATGTGCCTGCAAACACTTTAACACTGTACTTAAACGATGCTCTGCTTTGAACAGATAATTGGCCCAATTCTTCTCTTTCTCTGTATCTGTAACTCCCATTGAAATCAATGAGAATTGCATATTCAAAAGGGACAAGGGAACAAAGCTGCAGGTTGAATTAATGGGATAAAGGACTGCAGATCTCTTAAAGCTTGTGCAATTAAATTGTGGCCTCACACAATTCTCTAGGGTCACCAGCAATTTGCTGGCCTAGGAAAGCCAGCTGACTTCACTTTCAGAGGTGTCACAATTTATAGAATGCATTTTTCTTAGACATCAACACGAGAGATCGAAATGTAATTCCTCACTCTTGTAGAACTTGATACTTTGGAGTCTGGTATTTCATTTAAATGCCTCCACAATCAACTTGGATCATTAATCACTTAAGAGACCAGTCTATTGAAAGTTATGCACAAGTAAACACACATGAATATCTAAGTTTTCTATTAAAAAAAAATATATATATATATACACACATATATATCTTACATGGTCTGCTAAAAATTTCAACTGGGAAGAATTTCATCTTGTTTATAATTAGATCTTCATTACCTGGTTTTAATTGTCAAGTATGTTTTTAATCATCAAAATATTTACAAACTTGGGGCCAAGAATATAGCTCAGCGGAAATGTGGCTGCCTGGCAAGCGTGAGGTCCTGAGCTTGGTTCCCGCTACAAAAAAAAAAAAAAAATATATATATATATATATATATATATATATTTACAAACATTTTGACTAGATATTTGATATACCTGACAGAACAAAGAGCAATATTTCAACATTTGCTTTTAAACATTATTTTTCTCCACTGAAGGGAAAGAAAGAGACCACCTTCCATATGTCAGTTTCTCTTCAAAGTTTTTTTTTAAAGGAATTCTCCCAACAGTTGGGTGAGATACTGTATTTTTGTTACAGATATAGAAATAGAGCCTTGGAGAAATTAAATAACGTTGCCAAGGACACAGAACTGGGGAGTAGCAGAGCTGGGGTTTGAATCCTGACTCTGTTTTCCTTTTTCTTTCTTACTGCTTGATATTTGAAAAATAGGGAGAGGAGGGAACATGTTCATAAAATGGAAAAGTCTAGAGCAGCCAAGAGAAATTAAAAATGATGATCACACCGTGGCCATCAGCAGAGGGGAGAGCACAGCAGGTGTCGGATGAACTGAAAGGGAATAAAATGACACGGGGGAAAGGACCTGGGGCTGACTCTCCGCAGAGGTCCGCAAGGCATCTCCAAGGCCCGGCACATCGCTAGTTCACTGCGGACAGCAGGAGCTCCCAAGCTGGGTATGTCCGTGGCATAAATAGAGTTCTGTGTCTGTGACAATGGGTGGCCTATTCCAGACCCCCCACCCACCTCTGCTTTTGGTCAACATGACCTCTGAATTCCACCAACTCCATACATTTCATGGAACATACCAAATGTCTTTCTCTCCACCTGTGTCATTCCCCACCGTGTTGTACCTCCCAGTCCTTAACAAGTCCCATCCTTACAAAGTGTTTCAATGCGGTAATAACTTCATCTGTGCTTTTCCCACTGGCTAATGTTGCTCTGGGCCCTGTAGGCTGCCTCTACCCACCCTCACTAGGCTGAGCTGGGAGTGCTAGGAGTAGTGGGGAGGGGACAGGGGCTGTTCTGCAACTGGGAGGTGAAAGCCATCTGTGAGCTAGAGGCAGGGGTGATAATAAAGCCTACCACATACTGTTTACTCTGGGGTAGTTACTGCACAAGCTGAGACCCGTATCTGACCCATGAGTCCGGCACCATAGAGGTTAATCTCCCCATTTGGCAGTAGAGGGAAGATGGTTTTTTTAGCAGTTGATCACCTTGGCTCCAGGTTTGCAACTGGTATGTGATAGAACGGGGCTTTGAACTAGCAATCTTGATCTGAGCACTGGGGCTCTTAACCACAGTGCTATTTTGTGGGGCTCTGGATGATTCTGGAACTATCTTTGGAAGTTGGTGTAAATGGAATCATCAAAGGACTCGGGACTGTGTTGGTGGAGGAGGTCTGTTTAACTAGATAATTGGAATTATGCTTGAGATAATTATAACAGTGGGGGTACAAGTGTTCTGTATGTGTAAAGGAATTAAAATTGTGAACCTGGTTAAAATATTGTCTTATACATATACTGCAATTCGGCTTGAAAAGTACTTTCATAGTTTATTATCCATCTCACTAAAGCTTTCCTCTCTCCAGGGCCTGCATCCTTCTGCCAACAGCAGAGGCTGTCTCAGCTTCTTCATACGATCTCACAGTTCTACTGCTAAGGTAGACGTAGGGGACACTGGGGTACACCGAGAGCTCTGGGCACTCTAGTAATTCTGCCACGGCCCCCACCTAGGAATTGGCAGCAGCCTTGTACTCTCTCCATGCCTTTTAGGTCCCTTGGGTATAAGAAGGTCTCTATCATTCCACCATTGATACCATTTTGGTTTTTTTGTTGGTACCAGGAATCGAACTTACAACCTTGAGCTTTCTAGGCAGGGGCTGTGCCGCTGAGCTATATCCCCAGCTCATTGCTTTTTTTGTGTGTGTGTGTGTGAATTGATACCATTTGAAAAATGATTATATTCTCCAATAATACAGAGTAAATGAGTTGTGGCTTGACATGTTTTCATGCCCTTAAATATTCTTTGTATTATTGTAATATGCCATATAGCTATGGCATCATCCATGTAAATTTTTTTTTTTACTGATGTTTAAGTTTCCAGTTTTCTACTATTCTAATAGTAGATTGGGTTGACCATCCCTACTTTTGAGTATCTGACTAATTTTATGATTGTTTTATTAAAGTAGATTTCTAAAATTAATGAGCTTAAAACTAGGGGCTATTTGGAAGGTACTTGTATACAGTCCCAATTTATTTTGCAGAAAGACCTATTATACCACACCTCTACGAGAGTGTTTAAGACAGGTTTGTTTCAGCACATATCTCCTCTCTGTATAATGTATAATCAAGTCTTCATTCATTTGGCAGGTAAAGATTATTGTTTTAAAATCTGTCTTACCAGACCAGAGACATTTTATGTACTTCATTAGTTGGTAATCTGCTCATCAATTGCTTCTTTGTGTGTTTTGTCCCTCTTGGTATGGATTGGTTAGATTTTCCTTAGTGATTTGTGTGTACTTTTCCTCCAATAAACAAATCACCACTTTATCGTATCTGGACTATGTGCCTGGGTTCCCTATATGTTCCAACTGCCTTTAGCTCTCTTCATTGCCAAGGGATGACTTCTAGCACCAGGCTGCACCATCTCCTGTAGTTCTCTCAGCCAAATGCTTCCTGTCATCCTAATGGGTGGAAAGCTGTTTAAGTCAGAAGCATAGGATTAAATCATTTAATAGTCTTATGCTAGCACATGGTGTGGTGGTGAGAAAAATAGTACATAAAGGAAGCACAGCAGACGGGGCTCTGTTAAGGTATGCAGAACCAGGAAATGAATCATAAATGATGACTTTTCAGACTTCCAACTTTCCAACTGAACATGCAGTGAGTTACCGAGACAGCTCAAACAAGGAAGGAAAAGAAAGGAAGAAAAAAAGGATGTTTCTTGGTAAAAACACGGCAGCACCTCCTGGAGGGAAAGACTAACAGGTGCAGTTATTTGTATCTCCCTCGTGCTGTTATTCGTGTCCTGCACAGGGAAGCTGTCTGCAGAGGGCTGGTGGATGAGCAGGCCTCCTCTCCAGTTCCACACTCACTAGCTTTCTAGGTTTAGACAAGTCAACGGCCTCACTTGATGAAATGGGGCCTCAGTTGCACCACCTGTAAAATGTGTGTTACACTAGCATTGCAAAACGAAAAGCCAGGCCCATTTGTATTTTATATATAAAGAAGTCAAGACGCAAAAAGACACAAGGATTTGCTGAGGCCATCACAGTTACTAGCGCTGATAAACTGTACATTCATGATTCGGCGAGACGATAAATATAAAAACAACTATGAACTATAAAGTAAAAAGGAGATGTAAGCAATGCATTTGAGTAGAAGTTTTGTTGTAGTTCTTTCATGACTTACAGGAAAATTTTATCAGCAGGCAGAGTAAGAAGTTGTGATTTTTCAAAGATGGTCACTCTGGGTTCCTTTCATTTCCCTCACCTGCACTCTTTGTCATACGGTTTATATTCAAATGCCTCTAACAGGTAAGCTCTGTAATCATTTAACTTGACTGCCATGGTGACCGGCAGAGCCCACTGAACAAAATATTTTGATGAAAAGTCTGCAGGAAAATTCTGTCCTATGCACACATCCTGTTATAGAGTACATTAAAGGTTAGCATGCAATATTAATTAATGACCTTTCCTTGTTGTGTGTACGAGGGTGTGGTGGTCATTAGGAAAAGCCTCACAGATGTGCCGCTGAGCATTGACAATGGACAGGAATTGCCTGGTGTGTGAGTGGAGCGGAGAGGGAGATGTGTCATTCCTGGAACACTGCGAGTGCAGGCACAGCAGTGCAGAGGGGCATGGCCTGAGTCCTAGAAGGCTTCACGGAGAGGAAGAGATGGGTGGTGAAAACCACCTATCAAAAATTCATCCTCCCAAGAACAATCAAATCGAGCACAGCTCTTAAAAAAGTAAAAGAGATCCATGTAAAGGCGCAGGAACAAAGAAGGGTGCTGAGACTGTATGAAACACAACGTTTTCCCTCTCTCCCCGTAGCCCTGATCCCTCCGCAGAACGCCATGGTAGCTTAGGTACTCCTCCTCTATGTAGAAGTGACTTGGGAGGATGTAACAGCAGTGTCCTTTTGGGGGTTATCTCTGATTGCTTTCCCCCAGGTGTGGGTGCTAAGGCATGACTAAATAAGAAGAAGTAACCTTGAAGAATGCCCAGCTCTGACTGGAGATAGGACATCTCACGTTCTTCACACTCCACACTAGCTTGCAGCAGCACCCCGAGCAGGGGATGATCTTCCATTTATTCTCTTATTCCCATTGCGCACCGGGTGACACAGGGACTCAGTTATCCCCGGCTCTCTCATCTCCTTTATTTGGGCAAGATGAGGTTTATTAATGCTTAAAATATCTTTAGGGCCTGCCATCTCTGACCATCACACAATTATCTCTGATTAGCTGTACATTTTAAATTGAAAAGTACATTTCATCTGAATTTAAACACATTCAGTACATCCCTTCCCCTTTCCTAAGGCAAGATAATTCTCCTTGGGAACTCTACAAAATCCCTCTAATGCTGTTTGACAGTTGCTCCTCCCACTGCCCCCCCATTTATCAAAGTGGAAAAAGAGCGGAGTGTTTAGTCATCTCCTTCCCCAGCACGTTTGGAGGCTAAGAAGCAGAGGCATTTGTTAAGAGGGCTGCACGGCGCGGAGGCAATGCTGGGAGGTTAGTGCAGGACTCCATGTTGAGGAGCTTGTATATGAGTGGTGACATTTGGCTTTTGGCATAGCTTAGCCTTAGGTAGCCTTAGCTACTGTTCTAGAAACCAAATATGTTGGAGTAAGAAAACAAAATACTGGTCCCTGAGTACAATATAAAACAGGAAAGGTCTCCCTACTTGCCTTTTGTTTATAAACAGTCAACATATAGCACACACATAAACATCCCCCCCACCCAAAGGGGACACTGGCAGGAGGCCAGTGTAATAATTCAGGTCCAGACTGTCCCAAAGGTTCCCATGAGCTCCTAGGGAGAAATTTTGACAGCGTTCTGGCTGATTTGCTATGAGGTGGCGGGGTGGCACTGGGGGAGACACATGGCGGGAAGTGTGCATCTATCTCCCTCCCAGCTTCCTGCTTTTTTCTCTGCTTCCTTGTTGCCATGACATGAGCAGCTTTCCTCCACCCAGGCCTTCCCATCATGCCATGTGCCTGAAGCTTGCCAGCCAGGGACTGTTACTGTGAGTCAAAACAGACCTCTCTTATAAGTTGGGTTGTTGGGTATTGTGTCTCAGGGATGAGAAAAATGTCTAAGATACTAGGGAAAGGGAGTTATGGAAGTTATGGAAATGATCAAAGTATGTTATGTTCATGTACAAGTCTTCCAAACTGAAACCCGTTAATCTGTATACTAATCTATACTAAGAAAAAGAAAAGATGCAACCGCCCCTCAAATAAAGAGAGAAACTGAGACAAAAAGAGGTACAGAAATTTGTTGAGAATGTCACAGAGGCAGTTTTATTCCATTGCTGCCTTTAACACAATTAACTGACAGAAATAAGGCAAGTGAGGAGTGGGACTAAGCTCACAGAGAGAGAGAGAGAGAGAGAGAGAGAGAGAGAGAGAGAGAGAGAGACAGAGGACATATCCACTTTTAAAGTCTTTAAAGCTTCCTTGGATGTGGCCATTTTTTGAAAATAATCTGGATAAAAAGCAGTGAAATCCCAGAATTAATTTGGGAAGGAAAAATATCAGTGTGTATGGTGCGTGCATGTGACCACACACACACACACCTACATACACTATTATCACTACCCCAATAGTACCTCACAGAGTATCATTACCAAGAAAAGAGAAGAAAAGTATGAATCATACAACTTCCCTATCATTAGGTTTAAGAGAAAAGTAGTTGGTAGAGAAGAAGCAGCCACCACTTTGGAAGCAGAACACGGTGCATCAGGGAAGCCGCAGCAGAATAGCAAGAACAGAGGCGCCTCTGAGAATCATTCATGGAGCGCACTTGGCAGTTGTTCAGGTGCCTTGAGCAATCTATTCACTCAGAGTTTGCCAAATGGGTCTGTGGTATGCAGAATAATGGTTCCCCAAGGACACCCACATACTAATCCCTAGAATTTATCTTACATGGCAAAAGGAACTTTAGAGATGTGATTAAATTAAAAACCTTGAGCTGGTGAGATAATCCTGGATTATGTGGTTGGGCTCCATGTAGTCACAAGAGTCCTTAAAAGTGGAAGAGAGAGGCAGAAGGGGGATTGGAGCAACCCAGAGTGAGGAAGAATCCACCAGAAGTTGTGAGGGGTGAAGACGAAGGAAAGGGGGCTCTGGACCACAGAACGAAGGTGGCCTGTGGAGGTGGGAAAGGTTGGGGAGGACATCTTCCCACAGCCTCCACAACGAATAAAGTTTTGTAGACCCACTGTAGACTTCTGACCTCCACAATTATAAGACAATACGTTTTTGTTCTTTGAGGCTGCCTGGGTTGTGGTAATTCCCCACAGCAGCTCAGGAAACTAATACAGCTCTACTCAGAACTGTGCTAGATGCCGAGGAGTTGTGCATGTTCAAGATACAGCATGCACTAAGGGCTCTGGTCATAGTAGGTATTCACAGAATCCTTGTTTTATGTGCCCTGCTGCTTCTCATAGGAAATATTTCACAGAATGACCAAATTGGAAAATGGAGATGGAAGAATAATTGAGGCATTTGTTTGGGAATGTATGGGAAACCAGCTACTATTCTTTTAAAAATTGGTTACTTATAAAACCTATATGTAGGACAGCACATACTTCCTACTTTGCCTTATTCTGTGTGGCTACCTGTGCCACACAGAGAAGTGGGCAGCTGGTCTGTCAAGGGTTAAAATGAAGTGGGGCCTGACAGGGCTCCTTTAAGAATTTTAGAGGCTCCCTTCCGTGTCATAGCACACACAGTAAAATTTACTCACATAAATCTGATTTTACCATCAAATATTTGAACACTTAAAAATAATTTGTAGCACAAAAATATTTACTCTATCTTATAGAACATGTAATTGGTTATGAATATTCAGCAATAATCCTGCTTACCTTGGAATTCTAATGAAATCAGCAAATTAAATGTACAAATTATTTGCAAAGGTATTAAAATATTTGTGAACACTAAATTTAATAATAAATTTGCAATTTATTATGTAGCTATTTCTTCATTTTAATTTATAACTTAATTTTATAATTTTTTACTTTAAGCTTTTTTATTTTAGGTTTCGATGTTTTTCGCAACTCTCAGACATCTTCACATGATTCCTGATGGATAAGATGGTCTTGATGAATGAAATTTCAAAATGGCACCTACAACTAACAGTTCAGCTATAGGAACGCATCTCTGATGATGTATACATACTATGAGAGAAAGGGCAAGGTTACCACAGAAACCATAAAACAAAAATTCTAGCACTGAATTACTACTAATTCATTCAGCTTGCAACTTCAAGTCCCTGGCAACCATTTTCATTAATGGGTAGCAGCGCTGTGCAAGGATCCCTGGATACACTGTCCAAGTGCGGGACTCTGAGCCAGCTCTGCCACTTATGTAAGCTATGTGACTTTGGCCAGGTTGCTTCAACTCTCAATGGTTCTCACTTCCTATAAAGTGACAGTAGCAATAATACTCAGAGCATTAGGAAGATTAAGAGTGCTAATATTTACAAGGCACACAACAAACACTGACATAAATTGTATTCTATACCTGTTTCTTGAATCTTAAAAACATGTTTGTTCAGAATTTATAGACTCGCCCTCACTGTGAAGTCTTGCAAATCATCCCTTTTCTCAAGCCACTGGAATTCTAGTGGGAGGCATGAGCTGAAATCAAGGTATAAACAAAGCAATTTGAAAACTTAGAGGAGATTAATTAATTCTAATAATAAAAACTGTTTTACTTCATTATAGTTAAAAATTTCAAAGTGCCTACAAATATTGAAAAATAAAATGCATCAACACATTTGTTAAGGGCTTGTATTTCTGCATGCTTAAGGTTACTTCATACAAGATCATTTATTAACAAAGTTAAAAACAATACAGGGAACTTGCTCTTGGACAAAGGCTCTTAAAATTTTCTTATTTAACTTCCTCAATGATCATTCAGAGTTTGAGCTATGCACAATCATTTCCACTTTATGACAGCTAGCTAAGTCTCAAATACGTGATGGCAGGAAAGAATTTGAATCCATATAAAATTTTTACCGAACCAGTGGTTTTCAAATGTTAACAATAGCAAACTAGCTTTAAAGGAAAATTGTGTGCTGTTAAATGTATTATTTTATTTGTATAAATTAAAGTTATGTTAATCATTTTTAAACCAGTTGCAGTTGTAACAGTAAACAGTTATTTATCGTGAAGTTAACCATGAAAGTAATGTGGCTTTCATGATAAACATAAAAGTTTGAAGTCAGAGGTTACCAGTGACAGTCATAGTCATATGGGTCTTGGAGTCTGACCTATTTCTGTTTTTCTTTTTGTTGCATAGTATGAAGTAAACGCCGTATCACATGGTTGCACACTGAAACAGATTTTTAACAGTATGCTGATATAGAGGCTTGAATGACAGAAGTGGGAATTAAATTCCATTAAATTCTGTTTCATTACTTCAATTCTTTGTCCAGTCCTCTACATGTTAGGCACTGTGCTGGATGCCAGGTTTTCCAGGGTACACATGGCAGCCATGGTTCTTGGCCTCAAGGTAAGTGGAAGTACTGGGTCAAGAGCATGTAATGGAATTGAACACTTAAATGGCTTGATTCTCCTCATATACATAAATGTACAGGCTCTAATTAATCTTGGTGAAGAGATTTTCTCCGTTGAACTTCTACTCCTGGGTCATAGATTCTAGGCATCCAGTGTAGAGTGACTGGTGTCCTTGGAAGACGAAAACCAAGATGTTCTCTATTGGCTTCCTTTAGTCACGGACCACAGGGTTGCTGCTGTGGCTTTGGTAACCCTGGGTACTAGGATAATTACTTTAGAGGTTAGAGTCTATTTGGGGCATAAGTGCAAGGCCAAGACAGCAATCATTTTAGATTCTTATGGACCTTTGGATCCTTTTATTAAACCTAGACTATAATTGAACGGAACACTGAAGGAATTTGGGCCATCTCAGTGATGGGCCCTCTGTACTGAAGTTGCTGAAGATATGGGAACTTCCCCTATGCATGAAGAACCCCACTACTGTGCACCGAGCAATATGAGGAACTGGAGGGAAAGAACTTTGCTTTTTAATTTTTAAAATTTAGCTCACTAGGACAAGAGAGTCTGATTGCATACTTCATTTTCTTTGAACTTTCATTTATAAAATGATTAAATATTTAGGCTTAAATTTCTCTCCAGGAATTTAAAATAGTAGGAAGTTTGAATTCAAACTTGGGGCATCTTCATGTTGGCAGTCTATTAGTAAAATGTCTCCATGGTGCTTGACCTGTACAGCCTGTTATGTGGTGTACTGGTAACATGATTGTACATAATTTAGACTGGGAAACAGGAAGCAGATTTTCAGCTTTGGAACTAATTTACTGATGCACATTTTTTTTTTTTTTTTTTTACCAACTTCATTAGTTTGGGGCGGTAAAAAAAAACACTGCTCACTAGTGATCCTATAATGATTTGCACTAGGAAAATGGCCAGTAGGAGCACAACTGTCCTGATAGCCCGTGGATTCCTTCCTCTGCAGGCAGTAGCTGCTCTGAAGGTGGGAGGGAAACAGCTGGGGGGAAGTGGCCTAAAAAGGTGCCAGTCAGCTCCCCTAATCATATCACCTGAGGCGGTTCTTGGTCCAGTACGATGCTCACAGCTGCCAGGTTCTTCCAGGATAGGCCCAGCCCGTGCTGAGCAGGGCAAGGGCACCTAGGTAGGTCCTTCCAGCGGATGGAAAGAAGCTTCTTTCCAGCAGTAGCTGCCTTGAGGACTTCCCACTGGTCTGTCCGAAGCACTCTGAGAAGTGCACCATGCCTACCTAATTATTCTGCCTCTCCTCTCCTCACTGGTACTAGACGCACCTCCTGGCCTGAGCTCTCCTAACGTACTCTGTATCCTTCACCGGCGTTTGCCCCAGTCTTGTACATCTTTTCTCATCCTGATGTCAGGTTCTCAGAGGAACTGAACTAACACAGTGAGGAAGGTGAGGAGGATGAAAGGATTTTTTTAAACGCAAAGTTAAAATGAAATGTTTACTGGGACTTCCCCACCAACTCCTTATCTTTGGATATGGCTTGCAAACTGCTCTACAACACAAAATACAGAAAACAAACAACAAACAGTACTTTTGCTGTTAGGAGAAAAATGAAGATTTTTTTTAGGGAATTCTGACAAAAGCAGATCAAGGTGAACCGGATCCCAAGACAAAAGGGAGGATGTTAAAGGCACAAGCGGTAGAGACACATTTTAAGCTAAAACGAGGTACTCTGGCTAGAGGATTTGTCTTTTTTTGACTCCAAAGAGTTTCAGGTAGTGCTCTCAAGCAGGGAATTTGCCATAGTTAAGAAAGGAGGCACTTAAAGTAGGAAAATATCTCAGAAGCACTTTTCAGGTCAGTATGAATAGTAACAAGTTTCCAGAGATGGTGCTAACCAGTCATGCGGAGGGAGAGCGGTGGGGGCGGAAAAGAAAGCTGCGGAGCCTGGTTTTTGATGCTAAATGAAAGTCCAGGCCAAGAAAATGGAGGACAGAGAGGCCCTTACTCAGAAGACTGCCTTTATCTTTGAAGTGCATTTTCAAAGGTTAAAAAGCAGCCTGAACTCGCTGTCTACCAGCTGTAAAGTGAATGTGTCCATATTAAAAAAGAAAATACAGATTATGATAGCAGTGTGAGCTCGTCGTAGCATAAATAATTAACTCCCAAGTAATTAACCCGAATATAAAATGATAAATGAGAACCTTCCTCAGTTTGTGTCAGATTATGTTAGTCTAAAATTTTAAACTTTCATGAAGTGCACAGGAAGCCGAGAGGATCACAGGTGTACAGGATCTGCTAAAGTCAGAAGCGGTTTCAAGATTTTGATGGATTGCGGGGAAGATGTGTCAAAAAGGAAGCTTGACACTGTTAGCCAGTCTCCCTTGAAAATTCTGCTTTGTGTACAGAGTTCTCCAGGTAACCAATTTCTACTCTCACCTCTGCCTCCAGAAGGTCTCCCAGGACCACACTTCAGCAAAGACCTGTCAAATTCCCGGGTTGCTTTTCATTACTGAATTTCTTCCGCAAATTGTGTCATTCATGTTAAAAAAAAATTCCCATCCAGTTGATTTCTGAAGCAGGGTACTACCTCCAGATTATTCACTGATTTTTCTTTAGTGTATAAACAAGCAGAAAGTGCAGGGGAGAAGCACTGTTGTGAATTGAACCTTTGGGTAGTTTCTCTCCCCCAAAACATGAAGACTTTTACCCCCGCCTGTGGTGTTTCACTTTCTAATATGACGGCACCACTCATCTCTATGCTAGTACTTCCCTTGTGTTAATATTAATGGAAATCACTCTGGTGTGTCAAGGGGAGAATAGACCCTCGGTCTGTTTAATTGGTCTTATAAAACAATAAATGAATGCATTATGTGAGTTCTATCTAGAAATAAATTTTGACCATCCATACTATGTTGCTTTTAGGAAAACTTTAAAAAAAAAAGATAATATGTAGTTTCCTGGTTGGACACTAGCTAGGAATCAAGCCCATAAAAAAGCACATCAAGATTAGAGGGATAATAGGTAATTTGATTCTTAGGAAGATGATGCTACTAAGTGCGTCTGCAGAGCATGGGGCAGAATACAAAGCGCAAGCAGCCTGTTAAGATGAAGCAATTGTGACTGCAATTTAATGGAGGACAAGAAAGCAATTAACAGTGTAAAGTCATTGGTGCGAGGGATAGACCTCGAGATTAGAATCTTATTAAAACAAAAGGCTGGTACAACTTGATTATAATGAGTTAAGTTGAAAGGTTTCCAAAACAATCTCAGCATGCAGATGTGGGGGAAAAAAAGCCCATAATTTACCCTGTTATTACACTTTGGGCTCCAGAAAGTGCTGGAAAGCATTGAGATCTTTTAAAGATTGATCTCTCCACCAAACTGGACAGGCACTGTCTCTACAATTGGACCGCACTGAGGAGATCAAAGGTCATTGACTCTCTTTCATTATTCTTTTCATTACTACTGGATGAAAAACTGATACAGTTTAAAGCATAACAGTTTGTGAGCACTGATGTTAGGAACCTTTCTGAAAAAGCGAATTTTGTTTTTTTAGTTTGCTTCCTGACTGGTGGTCTTGTAATAATATCACTAAGACTGTTTTGCAATGCAGATCAATGTAAAGATAAGCTGTGATTCCTGGTGAACTGAGCTGTAATCTTCCAATGCTTCTCTCATTAATTCAGTATTTTAAGGTAAATATGGTAAAAGGACAGCAAGAAATAAAGCAAGCCAAACCAAATGATAAACTGCAGCTCAAAATCTGTCTCCATAAATCAGTTACCATTTTGGTCTATCAATGCCTTCAGTTTGGTATAAAAATTCTTCCTAAGTAGTTTCCTAGTAATTAGATAATTTTCACTCAATTATAGTCTATATTTTTAATCAAACTATACTTGAATGAGGTTCAATTTTTCCTTCAATTTTTGAAGACTAATTTTAGGTTTTACAGGCCGTTTAATAAACTCCATATGCATATTTTATGATTTGAGACGTATTTGCTTCTATCTCTAATGGAACTTTTCATGTGTTCATGTGAGATAAAATGTCTTGTTAAATTTAAAAATATGGGACCCAAAGAGATGGGATTTTTTTCCATGAGAAGTTTAGATAGTGAGACCACAATATCAGTTGATTAACTCTTAGGAGGATGACATATTAACATATTTGTCAGTCTATTCTCCCTGCAATAGTGTGGGGAAGGCCATATCTTTGTCACTATTTTACACTTGGAAACTACCTGATTGTCAATCAGGTGGATTGTGCATTTGGAGCTCTTTATAGCTGTTCATTGAGTGTTAGTAAAATTGACCACTAGTGAAGTATGTATACTGACCATTGATATTTCCTCTTCCGTGAAATGCCTGTTAAATCATTTATCCTTTTTACAATGCATTAAGATTTTTATTACTGATTTATAGGTATTCTTTTTATATCTTTTGTATTATCATGCTTTGTTTAATACACTTAAGTACGTATAATACAGTTTTTAAGTGATTAAAAGAAGAGGATTTGGAGCCACCCTGCCTGGGTTCAAATCCCAGTTCTACGACTAATGTTCAAAGTGAGCACATTTCCTGACTGCTTTGTGTCCTAGTGCTGTGAGTAAAATGGGAATTATGCACTGCCTGTCTCACGGGGTTGTTGTGAAATTAAACGCATTAATATATGTACAGTGCTTAGTACACTATCTGGTACATAGTAAACACTATAGGTTTTAAAAATATTATCTCTTGTTTTATAGCTTATCTTTTATTTTTTAAATGAAGTCTTTTGATGAACAGATGATACCAACTTCAATTGAATTAATCAGTTTTTGTTTGTGGCTTAAGGTTTATGTTAAAGAAATCTTTCCCTTCTTTCAAAAGATGGAAAGATTGTTTGTAGACTGTCTCGTAGATGTTTTATGACATTAGCTTTCACTTTTATGTTTTTTAAGCCAAATGACATTAATTTTGAGTTATGATGGGAGGTAAAAGCTCAATTTTGATTTTTTAAAATATACAGACAAGCGATTTTTCAGCTCCACATATTCAAAGCACTCTCTCACCTGTTATGTCATCTTTGTCACAAGTAACCTCTAGATATGTACAGACTCCCCACTCTTAAGAATTGGATCATGTGCCTGTATTGTGTCAGTGCCACATTATCTCAGTTGTATAGCTTCATAATAAGTCTTGACGTCCAAATAAACAAAATTTGGCATTTTGGTCTATTTTTGGGGAGTGCCCTGGCTAATGTTGGCTCCACAATCAAGTTTTTAAGAGTAGAGAGATATTTACTTTTTTGAAAAAATTCTTCTAATTAAATTATTTGTTAATTTCACAAGTGGCTCTTGAGTATCTTTCAACAATTAATCATAAAAAATATTGTTTTCATTTTACAAACATGATTTATTGTGGGAAATGAAGAGTACTAGAAAGTAGGAAATAGGTAAAAAGTGTCCCAAGTACCATATTTCCAGATAATCACTATCAAAGTTTGCACACATCTTCCAGACTGCTTTTTAAACACATATACTTGCCAAGGGTATGTAAATATACACACCTTTACGCAAAGAGTGAAAGTGCTTGCTTTACCTCTACTCAATAACATTATTGTACAGATCTTCTTATGTGTATTAAAATTGCCATATTTTAAAACTGATTTTTAATAAATTCAGCAGTTCAATGACTTATCACTACACTACAGGCATTTATTTGCATGAAATTTTGGAGGTTGAGCGTTATCTACTGTGGTTTTGTTTTACATGTTGTTTCATACTAGGATTCAGGAAGTCTCTAAAATGAAAGCAAAAGAAAAAGTGGAGTGGATTTACATAATGGCTCTTACAGCTTCTTGGACACACTCGGTATCACATATACTCATATTTGTTTTGCCAGAGGGAGACAAATGGCTCAGCCTGACATCAACAGGGTGGGGCTGTGCAATGGTCCCATGGGAGCACTGCACCCTGGAAGTGCTGACAGGCACACATCCCATCCCATGAAACAGTGTGCGTCCCTGTAGTCATAACATGCATTTCTTTAACTACTACCAATGTTTATTTTTTATTTTAAGGATAAAAGAATGAAAACATTGAAAAACACACAGACATAAACAGAACAACATAAAAGCAATAA
Organism: Chinchilla lanigera; assembly: GCF_000276665.1. Classification (NCBI taxonomy): domain Eukaryota; kingdom Metazoa; phylum Chordata; class Mammalia; order Rodentia; family Chinchillidae; genus Chinchilla; species Chinchilla lanigera. The sequence continues at coordinate 20,699,297 of NW_004955431.1, read as the reverse complement.
AAGCAAAACAGAATTTCAGACAAGGTGATAGGAAATTAACCATGATTATTGTATTACATATTGTTATCTTCAAATTGGCTACTCAGATAAACAAATATAGGCATGTAAGATTGATCAAACAGTTAAACATTAACTGTTCCTTTCAATATAGCAATAGAAATTAGTAGGACAATTATCTTAGCTCTCTTGTATATACATATATACATATTTTCCCCTTCTTTCTTTCTTTTCTCATTTCCCTCATCCTAATTCTTTCCTTTTGAATAATTTCTTTCTCTTTCACAATGTCTATTGTCCCTTTTAGATTTTATTTTCTCATTCAGGTTCTTATACTAGGGAGACAATACAGTGTTTACACATGCAGGTCCGATTTATTTCACTTATGAGCAAGGTCTCTAGTTGCACCCACTTACCTATAAAAGCCTTGACTTTATCTTTATAGCTGAGCAATATTCCATTTTATAAAAATACCATATCTTTTTTATCCATTTCTCAGTTGATTGGCAATTGGGTTGCTTCCACAATTTAGCTATTACAAATTGCACTGCTATAAACATGTGTGCACATCTATTGCTCTGTTATGATGTTTTCATTTATTCTGGAAAAATATCCAAAAGGGAAATAGCTGGGTTGAATGGGACCTGTAATTTTAGTGTACAGAGAAATCTCCAGACTGATCCATAGTGGTTGCACCAGTCTATACTCCCACCAGCAGTGGAGAAGTGTTCCTCTTTCCCCACAGCCCCTCCAGTATTTGTTATTGGTTGACTTCTTGATGATAGCCATTCTTTCTGGGCTGAGATGGAATCTCAGTGTTGTTTTAATTTGCATTTCTCAAATTACTAATGATGTTGAACATTTTTTCATGTATTTATTTGCCATTTGTATTTCTTTATCTGAGAAGTGTGTATTCATCTCAGATGGCTATTTTTGGATTCGGTCTCTGAATTTTGGGGGCTTGATTTTATTTAATTCTTCATATGTTCTAGCTTGAAGTCCTTTGTCCGAGGGACAGTTAAAATTTTTTCCTAATTTATGGGTTTTATTTTTACTGTGCTGGTGATTTCTTTAGATGTGCAAAAACTGTTCAATAAGATGAGATCCCAGTTGTTGATTCTTTGTAGTATATCCTGGGAAGTTTGAATTTTGTGCATGAACTCTCTGCCTACCCCTATGTCTTCAAGATTTTTACCTACTTTCTCTTCCAGTAAATTTAGTCTTTCTGTTTTAATATTTAGATCTTTAATCTATTTTGACTTCAGTTTAGTGCATGGTGATAGACATGGGTCTAATTTCAGTCTTCAGCATGTGGAGAGCCAGTTTTTCTAGCACCATTTATTAAAGAGGCTAACTTTCTTCCAGTAAACTCATTTGGCCCCTTTGTCAAACGTTAGGTGGCTGAGTATGTTTGTGGTTGTGACTGCATCTTCCAGTCTGTTCCATTGCTCCTCAGGTCTTTTTTTTTTTTTTTTTTTTTTTTTTTTGTCTTATTTTATCATAGTGTCTTTTATACTATAATTTCAAGTCAGGGATTGTGATGCCACCTGACTTTTATTTGTTGCCCAGAATTCTCTTGCTATTCTG
>NW_004955431.1:20649679-20697378 GCF_000276665.1 Chinchilla lanigera | reverse complement strand
TTTTTTTTTTTTTCTTCAGTGTTGGGGATTGAACCCAGACCCTCTAACATGTTAGGTGAGCACTCTACCACAGAGATACATCTCCAGCCCTATTTATATTTTTTTATTTACTAGTGCACTAATAACCATATATATTTATGTTGATTTGTATAATCTTTATCTTGTTAATTTGTACAGTTATTCCACAGTCCACAGTGTTTTAACCTCTATAGTTTTCTGCTTTAATATCTAGGCAGTTATTATTTTTGAAGGCTCCTTTCATTATCCTTTTCTAACCTTTTCTACCCAGACTTTTACTAATACTCTGTACCTGCACTGTTTTAAATAAACCATATAACCATTTTTTAATGTATTCTCTTACTGTGCTACGTTTATCAGGTTTTGTCTTGCAGTAGCATTTGCTTTAGAAAATGCCAGCTTCTTTCTCTGTACTCTGAAACAGTTTAATTACCACTGAGATTTTTATTTCTGGAGGTTTTAAAAGAACTTCCCCATAAAACCATTCTGACTTGGTACTTTTTAGGGGGTATTGTTAAAACAGCTTTCTGAAGTTATTTCATAATTATTGGTTAATTTAAGCTTCCCAACTTGTGAGTCACATGTTACTTTATAATTTAAAAGTGGTATAGTATAAGCAGAACTGAAGTCAAAGGGTATATACTTCATATTAGGAAGATAACATACCACTGAATCCACATAAAGTGAGAAATACATGTTTTGTTTTCCTACAGATTTGCTGAGGATATGAGGGGAATGTTTGAAATATGGGTTGATGCTGACAGCGAACATGATGGTGACAATAAAGTGGAGAAAGCTAATGGGATACCTTGGGTACATCCCTTTTTCTCTTTTTATAGGTCCTGCCTTGGATTTTGTGGTCCTCATATGCCTGATAGACCCAGTTAGCAAACACACCGTAATCATCCACTTCCCACCTCATCGAGCTAACCAAATGCTCACATCTTTCCAGACCCAGCTCAAAGTTCAGTATCTTTGTGAAGGCCTCTCTGATTCCTGCTCTGCACACCATCATGTACAAGGAGGTGTTCCCTCTTCAACTAAGAAGGGTACTTTATCATAGTTACTCATCTGAATGTCTGTCTCCACAGTATATTCACATTTTTCAATGCAGGGCCTGGGTGTTACTCCCCTTTATCTCGTTAGAATTTTTTCTGGTAAGCGTTGGATGCTCAGGAAGGGTTCACTGAGTGCAGGAAGTAGGGCTGTGGCTTTCCTGGGGACAGAAGCAGGCAGAGGACGTTTCAATGGAATTTCCCAGATGGAGGAGGCACAGACAGGGAGAAGCAGGAAGTGACATGAAACTCTTGCCTGAGCTTCCACAGAGCTGGAACAATGTGCACACATCAGAACAGTGAGGAGAGCACAGTCCATATGTAATGCACGGGGGGTTATTTACCTTTTGGCAGCTGGGAATGCATTGTTAGAAAACACTGAATTGCAGCAAATACTGAACCTCCAGGTTACTCAGTAGCATCCCCCGTGGGCCAGGGTAGAGTTGTTCTTTCAGAACATACAGTCCCTTTGGACTGTGTGCTTCCTGCTTGATTTCAGACCACACAAATCTCTGATTACTTGTGCTGAAGTTATGAAGGTAAAAAATGCTCTTTAATTTTATTTTTTGTAGAAATGGTCTTTCGAGGAGCCAAGAGAACATTAACGATATAAGAGCAATTTAAAATAAGAAGCTTTTGATGAAATTGCGTTAATTACATAGCTCACTTTGGCACACTTTAGTTTTTGATCATTATTCTGGATCTCCTGCACACAGCAATTTGAGTTTTACTTAAGAAAACAAGTAAACTAGAATTACCACACACAGCTTGCGAGTGAAACCACAGCTACAACCCAGCGATTAGGAGCTGTCTAATTGACCTAGAGGTATAGTAATTAGCTACCAGGGGATAAACTAAAAGCTCACTTTGTCGACTCCAAGAGTTTCTACACAGATCCCACATGTGACTTCAGTCTGGAAGAAGAAAGAGCCACTAAAGTTGCCTTTGTATAAATAGAAGAAGGCAGATATTTGTGGTGGATTTTTAAAGAACTAACATTGCCAGTCTCGCTGTGCAGGAGTATTACTGTGAGAGCATCACAGACACCACAGGATTTTGATGCTAATTTAAATAAATAAGATAAAGGTTTGCCTTAAAATATATATACCAACCATTATAACCATGCAAAAATTGTCAGTACCGTGGTAGCTACAAAAGTGAAATCTTCTGGAGAAGTTTTTCAAGATTACAACTCCAGCATTTTTCAGAGGTCTTTGTAATTTTAGGAAAGAAATAAAAATTCTGTTCGGTACTCACCACCTTAGATACATGGATTGTACCTGTCTTCAGCCAATTTCAAAGCACCTAATTTTTTGAAAGGTGAGAACAAAGCATTGCTTACTGGATAAAGAGCCACAAGGCCAGCAAGTTACTGAGCAAATCTCCGTGTGACTCACCAAAGCACAGCAGAATTAAAGAAAAGCAATACAATGACAAAATTTTGCTCTTGTTACTAATTGCATGGCTTGTAAAGCCAAAAGAAAAATACAGAACCATCATTTCTCTCCCTTCCCTCCAGCTATTCTGTGCACAGTGGACAGTCAGCAATTCCCCTCTGTGCATCCTCAATTAAAGGTTATGCTAATTAATATCACTGATTCCATGTCGACTGTGCTCAAAGCTCTAGGCTTTGTATGTAGCCTAGTTGTCAGCTCAGGGCTCCCTTTCTCTCTGAAGTCTTGTTGATATTTTCCTAGATTCCTCCTGCCTCTTTCAAAACTCTATATATGTTAGCTTTCTGTCACTGTGACAAAATACCTGAGGAAAACAACTTTTAAGGGGGAATAGTTCATTTTGGATCATAGTTTTAGCAGTTTCGGTTCATGGTCAGTAGGCTGTGTGGTTTTATGGCCTGTGGCGAGGGCCACCTAGTGGACGAATGTGCCAGAGGAAGCCGCTTACTACCTGGCAACCAGAACACAAGAAGAAAGAAAAGGGGCCAGGGCACCATTTTCCCTTTAAAAGGCATGCCCCAATTACCTAACTTCCTTACACTAAGCCCCACATTTTAAAGTTTATAGCATCTTTCAGTGGTATCATGGACATCTGCCTACACCTTCAGTACACGGGCATTCAAGGGATTTTCAGATCAAAACTGTAGTGCTGAGTACGAATTCCTTTTCAAAGACACTTGTCCATTCCTGAAGAGCAGGTGATAGTGGTCTCCTTAAATTTCCTGAATTTCCTTTCACTGTGAAACTTTCCTTTGCCCTATTTTTCCTGGCATGAAACACAAGTCTTTAGTTGTTTCATGCTATATCCACACTGAGCATTTGTTTAATAGCATTGCAAAATGTATTTTTGGAGGGGGTTCCTAAAGAAAGAATCATATTTCCTACCATGCAATCCATCAGTCTCATTTGCTGGTCTTCCACCTCTCACTGTTGATTCTGCTGCTTAGCCCTGCCTCCTGAACCATCTCTGGCTCCCTGTGCTCTAAAGCTAGGGCAATTTATATCTGTGTCAAATGGTTTAAAGTTCTTCTCTGCCACAGATCAAATAGGAAAGGCATTACAGAGCTTGTGGTAGGAAGCTGAGCTCCTCCTCTCTGTGGCTGTGGATGAGAACTTGCATAGGCAAGTGAGGGGCTGAATTAAATCCTACCTATTGACCTAAACTCTTCTGTACCTGTGACTGAGGAGAGAAATCACAATACCAGATTTAAAGTTACATTACAAGCTATAGTAGCAAAAACAACATGGTACTGGCACAAATACAGACACATAGACCAGTGGAGTAGAAGGGAAGACCCAGAATCAAACCCGTGCACCTACAACCATCTGATTTTTGACAAAGGGGCCAAATTTACACTGGAGAAAATGAAGCCTCTTTAACAAATGGTGCTATGTACATAGTATGTATCCAGGTACATAAGATTGAAACTAGATCCCTATCTCCCATCCTGTACTAAAATCAAGTCAAAATGGACCAAAGACCTACATATAAAAATGAAAACTTTAAAACTTCTGCAAGATAACAAAGGGGAAACAATTGAACCTGTAGGCATTGGTAAACACTTGCTAAGGAAAAGAGAACAAGAAATAAAATCAAGAATCAACAAATGGTATTACATCAAATTATAAATCTTCTGCATGGCAAAGAAAACAATCAATAGAGTGAAAAAACAACCTACTGAATGGGAAAATTTTTTCCAGCTAATCTTCTAGTACAGGGTTGATGTCTTGAATGTATAAAAAAACTCAAAAAATTAAACCCCCAAACACACAGTCCAAGCAAAACATGAGCAAATGAAATACAACAGGTACTTCTCAAAAGAAATACAAATCACAATAAGTATATGAAAAAATGTCCATTTAGACACTAAGGAAATATAAATTGAAACAACTCTGGGAGTCTATTTTACCTCAGTCAGAATGGCTTTCATCAGGAATATAAAAAGTAACAAATGTTGTTGAAGGGGGGGGGAGGAAGGAATCCTCCTACATTGTTACTGTGAATGTCAATTAGTACATTCACTATGGAAATCTGTATAGAGATTCCTCATAAAACTAAAAATAGAAATTGCATTTGATCCATTTATGCTTGTCCTGGGTACACTCCTAAATGAATTGAAGACATTGTACTGTACTGATACATGAACACCCATGTTTATAGCAGCACGATTCATAATAGCTATGCTCTGGAAATGCCTAGATGTCTGTCGACACACAAATGGATAAGGAAAAAATGAAGAGAATGCCATGTGCCATATGCAAGAAAATGAATAGAGCTTGAGATCACAATGCTAAGCAAAATAATTCAGACACAGAAAGTAAAATAATGCATGCCTTCCCTTGTATGAGAAACTTAAAGTATAAATAAAGAAGTGAATAAATAAAAAACAAGGAACAAAGAGAGAAGGAAAGAAGGCAGACCTTTGGAGACTGGGAAGGGGACAAGGGGAAGAAGGAGGTAAGGCAGGGGGAATCAAAATGACCAAGACACACTATATGCAGGTACCAATTCCTCAAGACAAACTCACTGTTCTGTATTTCAAATACACACTGATAAAAGAAAAAACTGAAGGCAAGAACAAATTCAGGGCAACTCAGTTTTCCCCAGGACTGCTTCCCTAAGCACGTTTGCTACTTCAGCGAAGTGCTCATCAGATCCCAAAGATCAGATTCCAGCTGAATGGAATTTGCCACTCTCTTTTCTAATGTACATTTAATTTATCCACCCCAAATTTTTTTAATCCTTGTTCTTTCCTATGCAACACTCTTTAAAGTCTCATATTTTCCCCAACTATAGATTCTCACTCTGCTGTAACTTCTTCCTCTGCATTTCACCTCACTCCTGAACGACCCACACAAATAATGGTCTCTGATTCTATATCTGTCTCCCTCCCTTTCGTGTTTATTTTTGTTTTCATCTGATGCTTTTATTTTGAAGTGCAGCCTTTGCTCTCATTCACATAATGAGACTGTAACCTGTGCAGTCGGCAGTGGCTTCTGATTGCCAAGTGCATGCTATGTTCATTTTCTGTATCCTCCTGTTCTTGAAGCATTGACTCCAAATAGAATTCTCTTGAAGCCCTCTTTTCTCTAAGTTTCCAAGACACATGTATCAAGATGGAATTCAACAGAAACTTTAAAAGTAAGTTATCTTCATTTAAAAGTATTAAAATAATTTTAATAGAAACAACTAATAAGCTAATATTTTATCAGTTTATTGAATATTTAATTAGATCATTCCATTATAATATAATACAAATATAATTAGAGATTAAAATTACAAACACAGAGACACAAATAAGTTTGTGAAACGACCTAATCACCTTTTTGTTCCCAGTCATCTAAATTTTCTCTATCTGAAGTAAATATTCCCTAATCATCAATGATTTCAAAGTTTAAACCCATGATGTATATAGTGCTATAGGTGGCTTCAGAGGCTTTGGTCTTCTGCAATTTCTTTCCCAAACATACACACAGCATAATTACTTGTCCTTGTTATGCCTGCCTTCAAAGAGCCCATAGTCTGACAAAGGATGCATTACTGGCATGAAAATATCTAGCCCTGAATCCACTCTTCATATTACAAAGCAATGAGGAAACCAGTATCAAATAAAACTTTGTAAAGGTTACTACACATTTTGAAATTACTGGAAGCTATAGAGTACAGAACCTAGATTACCAGATGTATAAATTATAAATAGAAATTCAATAATTTTTTTAAACTGTACTTTTAGAAACTGCAAATCCTCCTTTACTGGGTAAAGTCTCTGACACAAAACTGTACCACACTCCTTCAAAGGAAATAGTAACTGAGTGCAAGCTAGTTGGACACACACTGTCCTTCAGAGTCTTAAGTAAAACCTTCAAGTTTTGATTTAATTAAAATCACCTTTTCAAGATCAGGAATTTTCAGGAACATCCCTATAGGAGGAAAAAAATGTCTTGTGCCTGGCTCTGGAATAAACATGATCAACATAGCAGGAAGCAAATATGTGGGGCTTTAGTGGACTTGATGGACTCTTGTTTCCCTTCACATTAATATAATCTTAATAAATGAATACCATAGAGATGATTTTGCTTTTCTTATTCTGCATCTGCCATTCAGTAAGTGTATGAGCTTCTAAGAAGCAATGCTCATTTGTAATTAAATGATAAGATGAATTAATAATGTCCCACTTATACTATAGAATATTCAAATTATGTAAGGTTAGCCAATCAGTACAACAAAACAATGATCAGTCTTAATAAAGAAAAATAATGTTTCACTAGTTTACATAAGTTACATGATCTTTAGACAGGTAGTCAAACTGTGAAAACCGAAGAGCCTGAAAGCTACCCTTTCTTGTGATATTTGATTAAACAAATTCTCTGCAAAAAGAGCTTAATAATTCTCTAGTATTTTAGAGAAGATGCATTTTAAAACAAAAGAAACTGTAGAATAAATGTCTAATGAGTGGGTCCAGGAGAAGTGACTAACAGATCCATGGTAACTCACCTCGCAAGTCAGTCACTGTCACCAAACATGGTATCATTCTATGCACTATTTAATTTGCAGCTTGTCCAACAGAACACTTTTACATAACAATAATTAACTATACCCTTATTTATTTTACAAACTGCATTTCCAGAAAGAACAAACCACAAGGCCCAGGCCCAAGTCTGTTCTTGAATGAAGTTCACAGGATTAAGCACTTTAGTGGTAGCAGTTGGATTTTTTCCAGAACATTATCCCGTATACTTCCTCTTTCTGACTTGATATTCTTCTTTGGTAAGTGTCCTTACTCTTAATTTTCTTCCTTGGCTACTCAGGGTTTGAATATAATGATGAATATAATTTATTTTTAACAGATTTCAAGCTTTCATTTTTGTCACTGAAACAATATGTTTGACCATATGTTTTCCTAAAAAAATTTTACCTGGGGATCATAAACATACTTTATAAAAGAAAATGTCCATTAGTGTTGTAATCAGAAGCTGCCCTCACTTGCCCACATACCTTAATTTGCACCTTTTAAGTCAAACGAGAATTTCTTGAGCATATCATGAGCCCAGTCAATATCAGCAGTAAAATGTGCTATGTAAGAAAACCACAGTGACCACCTCCAACTTGATGGCCATAACTCTAATATTTGTACTAAATATTCTCATCAGAAACCTCCCTCAACACTAATTTGGCAGAGGCAAGCAGACTGTTAAGCACACCTGTAAACCAAAGGTGTCAGACACTAAAAGGTATCATTAAACTGATAAAATATCTCTGCATATGAGTATGAATCATTATGGGCCTATATATCTTAGTATCTAATGTTTATTGGCTCATTCTCCAGACCTGACAATGTCCTTCATGAACTACCAAACATATCATAACATAAGCTATCAAAGGAAATAGAAAGTATACATTTTTGTAAAGAAGTTTTTCCTGTAGCAGGTAAACTTAGTGAACTTGGAAAAAAATAATGTGAAATAACAAGCAGCAGCAATTTTCAAAAGATCATCCGAGAAAAAGATCTTATTTTATAGGTAGTGTGAGTCACATAAAGGCCCTTTATAGAGTACCATTACTGCAAATTTCAACGAAGATACAGTGAATGTAAGTGATGAATGAGAGTGAAAGAGAAAGATTCATTCTATCAAATGTTCAATCAAATGTCTTTGTGTTCAATAAATAGCTTTAAAAATTAACCATATTAAAGCTGGTGAAAATGGGATCCTTCAATTTCTCATTCTGTATTTAACAGGTTCCACAGTCTTAACATAACACAGATTACCACTCTGTTCTGTGTATTTCAATGGTCCATAACCTACAGCGGTCTGGGTGTACAATGACAAAAAAGCTCTGGGGATTTCTCTGGCTTTCCTGGAATGGATACCTTCATGATTTAATGCTTTGAATATACATAAACCTAAGCATAGAGCCAAAAGCTACCTTTATTTGTACAAACCTAGATGACTTTGTATATCAAAGAATGTAATGACAAAAGACTTTGTGCTCATTGTCCCACCTAAAACCCAGCCCCACCTCCACCCTAGAAACATATGATCCAAAGTAACATTGAACAATTGGGAGAATATCATCTTAGCTTTAGAATATGTAATTCAGTTCAATAAACATACATTCTTTAGTATTTGATGACAATGTAGGCGAAATTCTTCAAGTGTGCTTTTCTAAGGTTTTATTTTTCAAGGCTAGATCATGAGGATTGTAATAGGTAGATTAATTATATTACTTACATGTTCTTTTCTCTCAGGGTTAATACATATCCTGGTATTTAACAACTTCAGTGTGTTATCATGGATAAGTGCATAGGTTTTAGAGTCAGATACATCAAAGCCCACATCCTGAGTTAAGTAATTAGAAATTGTGTGGTCCATATCCAGACATACTATATGAGTTCTGAGATAAGAGTATCTGTATTGAATAATTGTTGAGAGAATTACTGTACAGCAGTAGATATAAAACATGTGACACTATCTAGCTCATAGATGTTATTCTGAAAAATTTTAACATCATTGCATCATAGGAAGCCACAATATCACAAAATCTTACTTTTGGCATGGGGGTGGGAGGCTGGTGATCGGTTTAGTAGTCTGCCCAAATGTATGTCAGCAACTGAAACAAATAGCAATGGGATATGAAGGAGATGTGGTCTGCGAAAGTTGTTCTGTGTGACTTTCTACTTCTCTCTGGTTTTGTCTCTTTTTTTTATATTCTGAATTCTTTAACCACTCATGGAACCAACAATTTATATGAATTGTCAACATGGAAAGTGGAATAGAACAGTGTAATGGTTATTCAGACTTAGATGTTGGTAAAGAGTGCCATTTTCATACATGCTGTGATCCATGCATCTTCCTGGGCATGTGGGAAGACTGTACTCTATGGTTCTACTTCTTAGGGTGGTCATATTCTTAGGTTCCACCAATGAAAAGTCAGAAGTGATATGACATTTCTGGGCCAAGTCATTTAAGAGATTGTGCCACATATTCATGTTCTTTGTCAGCAACAGCATAAGATGGAGGGAGCCTAAATCCTTGAGTCACTTGATGGAGTGCTTCATTTACCCGGTGTTGGACTCAGTGGAGTTAAATTATACTTGTTTATCTTTTGCAGCAACTAATAGTTACTTACCCAGATTAACATAGAGAGAAAAATTCCATAGCAATATATATTGTAGAAGTTAATAAATATCACATAAGAAACTAAAGAGGCCTTCAGCTGGGAAGATCATATGGAGAAGGTGTCATTTAGTTCATTCTTAAAAATCAAATATTTTTTATCTATGTGATAATTGAGAAGGGCATTCCCATTCCATATGGAAGAACTATTCATGAATGCAAGTGGAGAGATAAGAACCTGTAGGGTATCACTTGTCATACACCAGGCCCTAAACTACATGTCAGGGTTATCACAGGAAAAAAATGCATGGCCTCTGCCCTAGTGGGAATCAAAGTTTTATGGGGAAGTTAGGTATTTATCAAAGAATTAAATTTTTATTATCAAAAAATAAACCGGAATGTTGAGTTATAACTGTGCCAAGTGGTATAATGAGATCACAGGATAAGAGGAAAAGATCTAATTAGGGAATCAGGGAAGGCTCTTTGAAAAAGAAACTATAAAATCAGGATCTAAGGAAGAACAGGAGTTAGCTAGGTAAGCTGCAGGGTAAGGAAAAATCAGTGTGAGAGGACTACTACCTTAAAGGATATGGCCCAGGACAGTCTGGAGAGGACTGTGTAGGACCATGCCTTGGGGTGAAATCTCACATCACTGCACCACAAGTTTTCATCTTTATCATGAGAACAGTGGAAAGTTATTGCGGTGTTTTAAGTAAGATGATGACAAAATTCAATATGTGCACCCAGAAGATTCCTCTTTTCCATAGTTTCTTTTGGAAAATATACTGGTGGATAGTAAGAATGGAAGGAGGGAAAACTATTAGGAAGTTAATGCACAATATCAAGGTAAGAGACAAGCAGGGTGGCAGTGGAGAGAGAGGAAGAAAAGGCAATGAGGAAAGCTAGTGAATATTGTGGTAAATTAAATATATGGGATAAAACAATGGAAGTTTTCTTTTTTGCATGGTAAAATGGATGGCTATGCTGCACAACAATATTTAAAAATTGGAAAAAATACAGGCATACGGTTAAAAAAATGGAGTTCTACTCCAAACAGTTATGCTCTGAATGTTTGCATCCCACCATAATTGGTATGTGGATTCCAAGGTGATGGTTTTAGGAAGTAGAACTTTTTGTTTTGTAAAAGGAGCCCCAGAAGCTGGGCATGGTGGCACACGTGATTCCAGTACTTGGAGGTTTAGAGTAGGATGATTGTGAGTTCAAGACCAGCCTGGACTAAATAGTGGGATTATTTCTAATCAATCAATCAATCAATCAATCAATCAATACATCTGTCCACCCATCCGTCCATCCATCCATCCATCCATCCATCCATCCATCCATCCATCCCACAGACACCTAATTTGCCTCTTTCACTGTGTGAGGACCTAGCAAGCTTACATCCTTCTATGAAATAGAGATGCTGGCCCTCACTTGAAATTGAATCTAATGATGCTTTGAACCTGAACTTTTAAACACGCAGAATTAATGAGAAATACGTTCCTCATAGTCTCCATTTATGGTACTTTGTCACAGCAGCATGAATGGTCTAAGATAAAGATGTGGAGTATGAGGTGACTTTGAGACAGCCTCAAAGATGCAGTGGGGAGGGACTCTAGTTCAAGGTCTGGTTCTTAGAACATGTTGCAAACTGAGATATGTGCTCAGATCACCTTGGGATCCTGTCACACTGCAGATTCTCCTTCAGTAAGTCAGATATGGGTGCATGATTCTGAACTTCTAATACATTCACAGGCAATCACAATGTATGATGCTTGCACTTGGGAAGCCTTCGGTAAATAATTGCCAGAGCAAAATCAGTGGACTGATGCTGAAAGTGTTAAAAAGTAAGGCCAAACTAAAGATGGAAAAAGTAACTCAGTTTGCACTCAGATTTGACAAAAATATCAAAAGCCTTAGAATGCCTATAATATTTGACAGTAATTTCCCTGAGAAAATAATTTATTCTAAAGATATATATAATATGTAGTTTGAGAACAGTACATCCTAAACTGAAAGAAATGTATGGATACATTTTAAAAGGCAAACTTCTTAGAGAACCCTCATGTTGACTTAAGTTATTTTTTACTGTTACTTAAATGTGTAGAAATATGAAATTACATAGTAACTCTTTATAGGTAGGGTTTTTATGCACCTTTACAACCCTAAAAAATGTAAAATATCTAAATTACATTTAAATACAATATTTACAAAAGCCCAATCAACAATATTAACTTAGGGCGACTGATCATATTTATTGCTGCAAATGTGACCTCATCTTGGTTTATTTTGAGTTTGATGTATCTCTGCTACTGCCACCTGATGCCCTAGTCCTGCCACCATTTTTCTTTGTTTGAATGTCCATTTGTCTTGCACAATGTAAGGTCTGTTGGTATCACTTGGTGGAACCAAATATATATCATTTACTTAGTAAACAGATCTCCGCAACAATGAAAGTGACACAATAGGGCCACAGCACATTGTGAATTCAGGACCAAACTTAAGCACTGAAATGATCATAAGACAATTATTGGAATGGATAATCTTTAAAATGCTTTGATGAAAGCACAACTTTTATATATGGTTTGAGGGAACCCTCACACAGAGAATGGAAAAATAATAATGGTCAATGGTGAAAGATTGGGAAAAAACTAAGTGACTATTAAAATGATTAATAATTTAAGGATTATTACTCTTATGGGATATGAAGGAATCATGGGAAATAGCACGATGAAAAATACCTTATTAGGATGTTCATGATATGCTGCTTTTAAAAATCAGGTTATGATATGTACAATAATTTAGGGACTATCAATATTACAGTATGCAATAGGGCCATGAAAAATATGGTACAGTACTTTGTTAGAATACTCCAGAAAAGCAAGTTTCAGTGTGTGAGTGTTCATGATGAATTCTTGTAGAGAAAAGAATGAAAGCATGTATAACCAAAAGCTAACACTGGTAGGAGATTATAAGTGATTTCTATTTTATTCTGTATTTTTTCAATATTTCATACAATTTCTTTGATAAATTTACATGAGCATTGTGATCAGAGATAAATATTAGTTTTCTTTAAAAATAATCCATACACAAAGCATCTGACACAAAGCTATTGGACTTAATAATTTAGAAACACGTCATCCTTAGTTAGGATGACCTGTAGGTACTTGTTTTTGGATGCACACAGACAGAAAGAGAACACAGCAAGAACTGTTTGGTGCAACTCATCCCTGGTGCTAAGATAAACCACAGCGGGCAGTCTCCAAACATTTGGGCAGTACTATCTTTCCACTTCCCGGGGGCTAAAGGTGTTACCAGCTCCTGACATGCTACACAATCTTCTGGAGAACAATGGAATTTCAAAGTTCAAATAAGTTGCGATTCTTTGAGTCTGGTTATTTATTTAGTATTGGCATAAGACACAAATTTTACATAAGTACTCTTCACTACTACAGTCACTGTTCATCATTTAATTATATAGCTAACACCAGAGATTACAATAGAGAATACACAAAGATGTAATTATAGGATAAGTACCTGGTAATTTCTGTTCTCTAAAGTGAAGATTGAATATTAATTAGCTTTAAGCATATTACGGTAGGTGCAATTATCAGGTAAAATTTGGCACTGTGTACATTTTGGATCAGCATTAAGGAAATCCCATGCAGTTACTGAGGAATATAAAAAAGCAGCATACCTTTGTGCATGGATAAATAGAATAATTAGAAAAGTCAATTCCACTGTCACTTAATTGTTATTCCTCTGCTCCCACTGTTCCCTAGCAGTTCTGTACCTTTAAATGCTCAATTATTCACTGTTCCTGGATACCTGGGAAATTTGGAGAACCTGTACATGTGATGCATATCTAAGTACAAAATGCCTGAAGAAGCCAAACCTATGAAACAGAACCTGTCTTCAGCAGCTTTTGCATTTAAATATGAAGTGATAATGAAGTGTCCAGGTGGCAAAATTTTTTGCTCCAGCAGCTGCAGCACCAACTCAGGAATTCAAAAGCAGAAGCCCAACAGATTAACGATTCCCCATAATATTATCTCTGTAACATGCAATTTGTTCTCAATGATAATTAGATATTTAGAGAGAGACATAATTAGGAAGAAGCGGCTTAATGCTTTTTGGTGGTGTTGTTGTTTGCTGAGAATCTCCTGACAGCCAGCGGATCCGCTAAGGGAGCAATGTGATTCTGGTACTGCGATGTGCACTAGCTGGCTATGTTGAGACACAGCTTAAACACTCTGCCTGGTGAAATAAAAGCAGCCTAAATTCAAACCTTTCCAGCTAATTGGTGTGTCATCTCTCCTATTCTTGAAAATAGGCCAGGATCTGTTTATGCGTGTTTCATAAGCATGGCTTACCCAAAGAAATATTGTACCAGATATAAAGAGAAATGAGTTAAAATATAATTTCACATTCATTTCGGAATGATGATGGCCGAAACAGCCATGTGAAGGTAAGGTCCAGATGGAAACTATTTTCTTTTTTTGCCTGTTTATGTCACCTGATTTTTTTTTCCTCAATCCTAGCATTGCTGCCACCATAGCCGGTATCTAAACACACACCATTTTCCTCTGGAATTTAATTTACAGAAAATATCACTCGTTTTCTTTTGAGTGGAGTAGATACCAAGCTCCTGAGAATGTCATTCTCCAAGTCTCATTTCAATGCTTCCTCCCCCACGTGTTAGCAGATAGTGCAGAGAGGGCCTGCTCCACATCTGATATACATCAGGACATTTTTTGGAAAGGGTCAGAGATAGTTACCCAAGCAGAGGGCCCAAGCCTTAGTCACAATATTCCCCCTTAAAAGTCCCATCCTTCCTACCTCAAGGTTCTAGAAGATCTCTTCATTTCTCTCCTTCCCAAGTTTAAGTACTAAACTGATTCTTAGTATATCAAATACTTATCCCTTTTGAAAACTACATCAGTGAAACCATATTTTGGATGAATGGATTCTTTTGCTTAGCCTTATGTATGTCAGACTTACATTGTTGCATGTAGCACCAGTTTACTGATTCCATCACTGTATACAATTCCAATGAGTGAATATATTATATTTATCCATTCTATTACTTATAGCTGTTTGAGTTACTTAAATTATCAGCTATTAGAAAATATTCTGTCATGAAGTTCTTCAATAAACATATATTCCCATCTCTGTTATAGTAGATACCTAAAGACAGAATTGACCTGCTAACTCCTGATGGCTGTGAATCACTCACTCATATACACAAGAGCTCTATTTCTGTAGTAGAAGAGATATTCATTAAGGATGTGTCTGAGATGGAGTGAGAAGGACAGTGGGAAACCTACTGGCCTCTACTCCTCCTGGGGCTCGCAGAGTAGATGTGAGTACCCTGTGTAGGAGGGCAACGAGGTTGTCACCTGGGGTGGTTCTTGGATGGGTAGGAAGAACATCCATGACCCAAAGGGTGCACTCCAACCATCTGCACAAAGCTCAGCCCAGCTCTGGAGAGAAAGGGAGTTTGGGATTATCAAGAGGTGCCAGGCTTGGGTAGCTGCCGGCTTCTGACCCTCTGGTAGGCCACTGCAGTGGTGAGGCATCTGTAAAGTCTTTATGGAGAGGGAAGGGACTGTTGGAGCCAGTGTTTAATCAGAGATGAAAGTACACGGTAACTTGGTTTATTCCTTTGCAACTTGATGAAATAATGAGAGGTCCTTGATAGCCCAAAAGTCTTGCTCTCTGGCAGAGGTTAAGGGACCTATACACATCTGTCTAGTTATGAAACTGGCCATCATACATAGTGGTTAATGCTACAGCAAAAGAGTGAGCCAATGCCTAAGAGCCCTATGGAGAACACATGCCATTTCACTCCCTACCCTGCTACTCACTATCTGACTCAGACTTTTGTCTCTTTCCTTTATGTTATAAAACCAAAGAAGACAGTTTTAACACTGCCCAGGAGTAGTCTGGAAGGATTCATAGGGGAGATGACAATAATGTGTCATCCAGGAGAAGTGTAGGATTTTCTAGGTGACAAAGAGCCTTAGAAGCTACAGTTACAGCATGAGTAAAAGGGTGAAAGTACAGAACTACACGGCACCTGCACAAATGCAGAACTAGTTCATTCTGACGAGGAGTTAGATAGTGAGTATCAGAGCCTGAGGGTGTTTCTTCAGGCAGCTCATTTATGTAGTTCGGTGAAAATCACCACAGGAGTCCTGGACAAGGGGGACCTGACCACTGGTGTTCCTCCTTGTGCCTACCACGCACCCAGCTTTTCTGTGATTCATGTGCTCAGTATGTATTCAAAGATTTTTCTGCTCAGCTTTTTCATTCCCAAACTCCCTGAGACAGTCTCTTTTTTGTGAATGGTAAGAGCTGATAATATGACATAGGTTAGTTATCATTTGTGTCCAGGATCTTAGTACACTGATTTGTCTGGTGGTATTGGAGGTGGGGCCTGAATGGTAGGAAATGAAGCTGGAAAATAAGCGGGGGCTGCGTATGACCCGCTGTAGAGTATGGACTTTACCTTGCTAGCCCTCAAAATCTCTGGGCGACAGGAGAAGCTACATAGGAGCATTGAAGTTACCTCTAGCACCAGTGTGGAAGGCAGGTGAGTGGGGGTAAGGGCTGGGGTTAGGAACACCACCTGAAGGCAGATCCTGAGCCTGGGGCAGGAGGATCACTGTGAGTTTGAGGCTAGCCTTGGCTACACAATGAATTCCAATCCAGCCAGAGCTACGTATGAGACCTTGTCACAAAAGAAAATAAAAAAGATAGAGGCAGATCCTGGAGCAAGCTGATGGACATAGTGCAGTGCAGTGAAAGGAAGAAATTTGGGAGTTAGAGTCAGACAGAGCTGGGTAGGGAGCATTTGATAGTTTTAGGACCAAGACACAGAAAGTTTTCAAGATTCTACATTCAGAAAATGACATAGTTAAAGAGACCTAAAGTACCTGGCACACAGCAGGGCTCTGTTGATAGTAATTCTCTTACCTTTTTAACCATAGGAATTGTCTCTGGAAAATCAGAGGTGGGATCAACCTCTGA
The DNA here is from genome assembly GCF_000276665.1 of Chinchilla lanigera. NCBI lineage: Eukaryota > Metazoa > Chordata > Mammalia > Rodentia > Chinchillidae > Chinchilla > Chinchilla lanigera. The sequence goes on along the minus strand of NW_004955431.1, from coordinate 20,680,703 downwards.
ACATACGGTTTGACTGAACATAAAGGCTACGGTAGGGAGTCAAAGATGATTCAATAGTTCGGTTAGGCAAACCAGAGAGAATACAAGAAATAAAGAGTCAAGGAGGAAAGCTATGGAGTGAAGATACGGAGGTGATGTCTCTGAGTGCCCATGGAGTATTTTACTATTGCATATGGAGGTAATTTTCAGTGTGCTGCAAATGGCTATTGTGAGCTCATCACTGCGTGAGGACTCCAGGATAAGGCCTTTAAAACTCTGTGCCAAGCCATGGACTCTAGAACAGGCTTCGTTTATCAAAGGCAATGAATAGCTAGTGGTGGCCCTGGATAGGCAGGACTTGAGCGGGACAGATAGCAACCCCAGGGAGGGCTCAGGGATAGAGAAGACCAAGCCCATCAACCAGGCACTCTGAACATAGAACTGAGAAGGTCTTTGGCAGTGGGAGTCAGATGTCCCTGAAAACGCAGGCCAGGCATTGTGGACATTTGCTCTAATAAAACTCCACAAACACATGAGCAGGCAGGGAGCTCCAGGCCTTAGACTGAAACCTTCGGCCTCCAGTGTGCAGATACCCTCTGCACACTTCCTCGGGCAGCTCTGTGGCTGACTATTGTAAGTCAGTCTTGTAATTTCTTATATATTTGTATATCTTGTGTTTTAGCTGTTTCTCTAGTACAACACTGACGGATACAGCCTCCCACCTACCTAAGCTAAGCTTGTTCTTTTTGGTTTTCCATGGAAAACATCAACATTTACCTTGTGACTCACAGTTGCTCCCCCTCCCCCTTCTTTGGTAGTCCTTTCAACCTCATAGACTCCTGCACATTAGGGCAAGATAAATGCTTAAGAATATAGGGTCAAATGGACCTCTAATCCCAGCTTTTTGCAGAATTTCCACAGTGGTTGTACCAGTCTATAATCCCACCAACAGCAGAGAAGTGTTCCTTTTCCCCCACAGCCATGCCAGCATTTGTTATTGGTCAGTTTCTTGACAATAACCCAGGAGAATTAAAAGCATCATACTACCGAGATATATGCACACCCCTGTTTATAGCAGGACAATTTATAATAGCTAAATCCTGGAAACAACCCAAATGCCCATTAACTGAGGAATGGATAAAAAAAGATGTGTTTTTTTATACAATGGAATACTCTCAACCATAAAGAAGGATAAATTTGACATATTTCTGGGTAAATGAATGCACCTGGAGCTCATACTCTTAAGTGAAATAAATTGGACACACATGCGTAAATATTGCATTGTCTCACTGGTGTGAGAAACTAAATAAATAAGGAGCCAATTGTACAATAGATATTATGAAATAGGAAGAAAATGTTCAAAAGAAAGAGGAAGTAGGGAGGGGGAAAGGAGATAGGAAGAGAAAAGAAAAGAAAAGAGATAAAAAAGGATAAAATGGAAGCAAAGCTTTTTAAATAGGGAGGAGAAGAGGGATTGAAGGGAGGGGAGGGGATTAGAAAAAAAAGAGGAATGAAAATATAACATTACAGGTACAAATTCCCTATGATGAATATGATCATTATGTATATCTGAATTATACCAATAAGCTTAATTTTTAAAAAGAACATAGGGGTTTAACTACCTACGTGTACAAAAACATCAAGACAAAAATCTAATAACATTTAGGCAAATGACAGTGGTAAAGTTACCCTCGGTGTTTTACCACCTTGCAGACCCTCCATTTCCTCAACTTTTAGCTTTATTAAAGTTTCTGTGGCCGGAGCTGGAGTTCACATTTCTCCTGAATCCAGCCTCTTCTCTGGCTGGGTTCAGGTTGACCCCATTATTGCAGAGCCCTGGGTGCTTGCAAAAGCAGGCTTTCCAGTCTGAGCTACAGGTTTTTCCCCTTGGCTGAGAGTACCCGCCAGCCTAGGCAAGAGTGCTACTCACAGGCTTCAGCAAAATGACTCTACCCCGGGAAATGACACTGGCTCTTGGTCCAGCATATCAGATGCTTCCTGTCTGAGGCAGTCTTCACCTCATTTCCAGATACTTTGGCAGTATCTCTGCTGTATTGGCTTTCACCATCTGGTAAATTTGATTGCTACCTTCTAAGTAATTTCCTGGCTCAGCCGGGTATGGTAGGGCATGCCTGAAATCCTAGCACTCTTGGGAGGATGAGGCAGGGGAATTGCAAGTCTGAGATCAGCCTGGGCAGCACAGTAAGACCTTACTCAAAATAACAAATAAAATAAGGGCCGGGGATGTAGCTTAGCGCTAAGGGTCCCTGGGGATTCTACAGATTGTTGCTCCAACTTGTTCCCATTCACCATCCACATCCTCTTCTTGGTTTCCAGGGTTTCCTGGTGCCCACAAAGAAGCACAACCCACTTTCAGGGCAAAACGCTTTCCTGGAAGCCACATGAGCCAACACTTGGCCAGAATTTCTAATGTTCCTTTCACAAACTTCATGGTTGTTTATAATTTATTTATAATTTATCCAGCATCTATGTCTAAAAATACATCTAAAGCAGCAAGTGACTGTTATTTTTGTTTTCAGTTTTAATCATCCTAGTCAGGGCCTTCCTCAGTTAACCTTTCCCTCCACTGCTTTCAAAGCCCCTGCTTTCCTTCCTCACAGTGCCCTTTATCTCCCTGAGTCTATGCCTACCCGGTCTCTCCACCTACAGAGCTGGCTTTGCCAACACTGTGCTACTAGTACTGACTTGACAGACAGACTGCCTGAGACCAAATCCCAGCTGTGTCACTTGTAGCTGTGTGATTTTGGGTAAGGTGCTTTACCATCTATAGAATTTCAGTGATAAGTAGGTTTATCCCATGGGGCTGCTGTACTATTCAAATGAGCATGAAGGAACACAGGGTACCTTTTTAAAAGTACTTGGAATATAATATATAGCATACATGTAATAGCCAGTATGATATTTCACTTCTTCATGTATTTTTATGACCCGAAGCCCTCATCTTCAACTTTTCTCATTCCTATCTCAATTTTCTCATAAAATAATTAGCAATTGAGAGGTTACAAGGTACACTTTTCTACAAGTACAGGCCATGTTGCTGCAGATAGGAGAAGTTATTTGTAAGCTTCAGTTATACACAGATACAGGGGCACTAGCTTTAAATAAAACACGTAGATTGTTCAGCAGAGACTCTTAAAGCTATATGGCTTTGATACAGTGTCGTGTAGGTTCTTATTTTAATTATAAGAAGCAGATCCTTAGTCCCTGAAATGCATGAACCTCTTGGACAGGGAAAAAGCATTAGAGAACTGCATGTAGCCATACAAAACAGAAAAAATGTGTCCCTTCTCCATTAATCTATCCAGGCTAAAAATACACTGATCTGTTTAATTATCTGATACTCTGCAAGTTTAGAACACTTTGGTATGTTCAGAGTGTTTGGCTGACAGGACTCAGGGTGTGTGTGTGTGTGTGTGTGTGTGTGTGTGTGCGCACACAATAGGTGTATTGAAATGTCTGCTTTGCATCTATTTCTTGTAGTTTTCTATTTTGTATAAGAGTCTTCCTGCTGGTATACTTTCCAGTGCAAGCTGTGACAATAAATATATCATGTCTTTTATTGTAATGAGCAAAGTGTATGGCTTTAAGTTGGTCAGAATGAAGTTCTGTGCTTTCGGTATGTGGCCAGTGTGGTGAGACTGGTAGGCAAGATCTGTAATAGATTTATCCAGGATGGCATCTTGCAGAGCAAAGGGTCTTCCATCAGTTTTTTCTGCACAACAGAAATTCATAGAAGTGGTCTTCAAACTAGTCCTGCATAGCCATGAGAAGTATGCAGAGATCTCAGTGTGAAGAATCAGGTTCCTGGCCCTATACCACACCCATCACAGCTCTTCCAATGTGATCTTCCATTTTCCTCTGAGGAGGGCAGGGCGTTACAGTAGGCTAAAGTGGCACTATTTTATTCCTGCCTGTCTCCCATCCAAGCCTAGAGGTGTCTGTGCGTTTAGTGATGTATGCTTAGTGCCTAGCATGGTGATTAGAAATATGCTTGTCCTCAGTGAATGGTTTTGAATACATGAACAAAATACGTGAAATATACCTGTCAAAGGAAAACTATTGCCAGATCCTAGACAGGAGTTAAACCCACACAACATTTATATGGCTATATAGTTGGCTGGAATATTTCAAGTTAATTGTGTAAATTGTGGATGCTTTTTATATTTAAGTGTTAAATATGGTCAAACAATGCTTTTACTCCCAAAGCCCAAATAGAATAATCTCATTCAGATTTTGTCAACAGAAATATCTGAATGTAGTACTTTGCCAACTTATTGTAGTTAACTTATTCTCAATCCAAATGTTTATGCATATTATATATAGCATATACATCATATAAACATATATATTACACACATATATATATATATATATCAATATCATATAAGCATAGGTATTCATAAAGACTACTGGATTGGACCTATCCATACTCCTATATTCTGGAGGATATGCTAAGGTGAGTTTTCAGTACTGTTCATAGACATATTTGGCCTGAGAAAATCTATAGTCTTCCCATTGTGATTTCTGAACAGTCTCTGTTATGGCTTAGATACCCCCTCAGTGCCTCATGTGGTCATAGGTGGGGCTTTTTCAGAGGTGGCTGGATCTCCAGTGTGTGAAGCTAGAATTGATTCATGGTGCAATGCTAGGATCGAGGGCAGAAGGATTAAGGGTGTGAGTGCAACCCATGCTAAGTAACTTGGATAAGATATAAGGGATAGAAAGAGCTGTGGTCATCCCTTGTTGCTTTACTACCTTCTTTCTACCATGAACTGTTTCTCCTCAGTGATGCCTGTCTGCCATGCCACCCTACCTTGAAGTCAGGCGGTTATGGATGGAAACCTCTATGAACTGCAAGCTAAATAAAACTTTCCTCCTTTAACTTTGGGTGTCAGGAATTTTCTCAGCAGTGAGAAAAGTAACTAAGACAGTCTCTTAGGATCTAGTCAGACTCAGAGATGTCTAAGATTATGCAGACATATGCATTTCTAGCCATGTATATTGGCTACAGTTTTTTTCTGGCTAAATTTTTTTAAAAAGGAGTGACATCTCCATTATATTTATAGCAAATAAAATGACTTCCATTCTTCCTAAAATGAAGCACAATGCAAGTAGCATCCCAGCTTCAGTCAGATGGATGCCTCCTTCTCAATTTTGTTCTCATGCTTCCAAGAAAGCCGGAAATGTACTGTATGGTAATAGCAGCTCAGAGCAGTCTTTTATGATTTACCAGTTACTCGTTTTAGTTGGAATTGCTTATAAAGCACAAAAGTTGTATGGTTCTTGGCTCAGATCCATAAGGCAGAAAATTTACTGTACTATGCTTCTAATTGTCTACTATTCTTTCTAAAGGGAAAATCATTCTAGATAAATTGTTCAGCTGAAATGGTAGAAATGCTTTAAACAGAAAAAAATGTTTCCTTTCCTGGAACTGTCAGAACAATTTTCTAATTAAAACATGTAAACTTATAGCTAAGAGAATTTTCAAAAAGCAAAAGATTAGAATTCAGTTTACTAACCACTTAAAAAGCACAGATTACCAAAGAAATTTTAAAATTATTTTCATGCTCACTATTTTAGCAATTAATTATGATGATGACTTTCAAACATCTAAAATTATATGGTACTCAATCATCCACTGATCAAATCTTAATTGAGCATGCCCTGAATTCTGTATGTAAGTGACCAAGTTTACATAATAATCTCCTCACACCCCCAACCTGGAGATTTCGCTGTAGAGAGCCTCAAAACTATAAAACATAATTAGATATTGAGCAATAAGTAGAAGACTCAGACTAGCTTCTAAGTGGCCATGAAAGTGCGAGTTATTAAGATCATACATTTTACTAGGTATGAAAGTATCATCATGTTATTGCCCAAATAAATACGAGCTAAATAGAATAGCAAGAGAACTGTGAACTACTAGAGTACATATAGTCTGGTAGTGATTTAAGCATATTATACATGTTGTCTTGCTTGAGCCTTTCACAATTCTCAAGAAATAGGTGATATTATTCCCATTCTACAGGCTGAAAAAAATTAAAGTTGAGAAAAGCTGTATCTTCCCAAGATAAAATGCCCAGAAAGTAGTTTCCATTCATCTGACTGCGAATCTGAATCCTGTCATTCCAGCCGGTACACACTGCCTTTTCCGTTCAGCTTGTGTCTGTATGTTCCAGGCAGGTAATAAAAGAGCAATTTATACTTATTTTTTTTTCCAGTTTCACCTTGTCCTAAAGTTTAAGCCAAATTCCCAATTCCTACTCCAAGATTCTCACTGTTGGGTTTAGAACTCACCTTTCACTGCCCTTAGCACCGAATCTTGCAGGAGCCAAGTGCCCAGCTTTTCACGATTGGCTTTGTCCAGGTCCTGAAATGAAGGACTCAGCTCTCGCTAATGAACTGTGTCTCTTGATGACTGGATTCCAACCCATCTTGCCACATCTCTGGAACGTCAAAAGCGAGTCGTTGGGCTACTTGCAAGTTCCTGGCCTCATTTCTGCCCCAGATCTCTTCCTTCCAGGATTTGCCTAGCTGACTTCTGTTCAAACTTCAAAGTTTCTGCTGGATTGTCATTTACTCAGGGAGCCTTGTATGACGGCCAAAGTTAAACGGGGAGCCCTTCTGTGCTCTCTCATTCCACTCCAATTTCCTTCACTGCAGTGGTCACAAGTTGTAATGGGGATGCATCGTGTGATTGTTTGTCTGAGGCCTCTCTCTCCCAGCAAATCATAAACTCCACAAGGGCAGGGGCCATTCCTGCTGCCTTCTCATTCTAGTTTGTACATATACACATGAAACAAATGATTTCCACAAAGTCCCCAGCACTGGAAGTAAGTGCTCAATGCATAGTAGTAATATTAGAGTTTTAGCAGCGAGAGAACTTTATTTAGAACTCTGGGTCTTTACTTTCATTTACTTTCCAATTTCTCTCAAGAACTGATATCTTGGTTTAGGGGGAACTTCTTTGGAAGCCCTTTCCTAACTGTCCTTAGAAAAAAATGACCCTGAACCTGTTCCTCATTTGTCCTTAGGATATCTGAACCCCCAAATGCTACCTGATCTGGCCAGTCCCTCTGCATCCCCAAACAAGCAAGTAGAAAGTAGTCTGAATATCTTATTTCTGTAGATTACCTAAGTTGTAATGATGACAGATAATGACGCCAGTGCCGCCCTGTTTACTGAGTTATTAGGATAATTCTAACAGCTCACTAACAGTATTCAACTGGAAAGGGATTCTCAAATCGTTAGGAACTTTGCTATTAACATTTGAATCTCCTTAATGAGTAGAGATATATAATGCTGAGATGCATGAAAGAATTAATGATTTATTAAGTCAATTTAATTCAATTTTGTCACTAAATCCTATCAATCCTTTCTTTTCAATTACTTTCAAATTCATCAGATCCTATCATTTCCTACAGCTATCAGGAGACTTACTTGCTTGATTTACTGTAAGTTTTTCCCTGATCTTAGTTTCTGGTCATACTCTTTCACAACTAAGCTTATTTACTGCAGCAAAGTTAATTTATTGGTTTCCTAGTTCCCATCAGATCAAATTCAAACTAATTTTGGGGGTCAAGTGGTTCCTACCATGTTATAGTTGCCTCAGCGACCTCCCATTCCCAAAGAGCTCTGATTCCTGAGTGCTCCTTTATCCGATAACCCTCTACTTGGGTTGTCTTTCTCTTCCTATGCTGCCCGCCCAAGTCCTGCCTATCCCTAGAAAACCTCAAATTCTGCTACTTCATGTTACTTTTACTAAGTGTTCTTTATCTCTCACCAACATGTTTATCTTTTGTAGAAATGGAAGTTTCAGGTATTTATCTGCCCCAGGAGATTATAGTTTTCTTCAAGGACATTATTATCTAAATTTTCTTTTGTAGTACTAAAGTTGGTACATAATTAACATTAATTTCTTTCTTCAGTGGTGCCTATTACTTGAGAAATGGACTTGCAGAGACATCTGAAAAGATAACATCTTTACCATTTCCTTAGTCAATACCAAATAGAAACCTAAGTAATGCAAAGACCTGATTACCAGTAGGTGACGTCATGTCCCACATTTAGTCTTTGTCATTGTGAGGACAGAAATTGCAATCAATAGGTAGGGCAGTGGGGCAGGGTCAACATCAAGCTAGAAGGACACAACCCTACAAGCACAAGACTCCTCTGGCTCCTAACTCTGTGTTCTAAAGAAGCCTTTCAAAAAAGGCAAGATGTTGGAGAGGATGTCACTTATATATAAAAACTTGCAAGAGATCCTCTCAAGCCAGCTGTCAGAGAGACAGTAGCTGTCTCTGCCTTGAGTGGGAAGTGATCTGGGGCAGGAGAGCTGAAAAAGAGGATTGGTGGTATCACCTCTGGGTGTCATTATGCTGTCCCCTTTTGATCCTCCCAGACCGTTGCCTCTAGTGATTCCCAGTAGGATGTCTGAAATTTATTATTAGCCATCATAACAGCTATTTGCATTTGGGTTAACATCCTTAACTGGAATTATTGAAAACCTTCTTAGAGAATTCTCAATATCATTTCTCCTACCTGAACACTAAACTTAATAAAGTCATCAAATAAAATGTTGAGAAATACTCTGTAGGTGTTCTGTACTTGGCCTTTGAATAAATAACTAAAAAGTTGCCAAGATATTTTCCGCTGACATTTTGATTGAAGATCAAAAACACCTTCCTAATAGACAATCTATTAATAGAGTGGTAGAGTAGATCACAATGAAAAGCTGTGGAGCAGCAAAATGTCTTCTTCTGGCCTAAATGCCCCCAGTCTTCCCTTTCCACAAGAGTCTAATGAAAAATATTTACTAACCTAATAAACATTATAACTATGTGTTAAAAGGGTAACAAAGCTTAAGACAAATAAAGTAATGATGAATCATACAATTTCAGCCCTGAGCAAGTTACGGGAAGTATTTTATGTGTTGACTGGAGTGAAATGAGAAAGGCCTCAGCTCTTACAATTGCAATTATAAAGTATACAAACTCTCATGCTGAAGGAGAGCTTGAGTATTTTTCAATGCTACTCAAATTCATCATAAGGATGAATGTAATAGAATATAGACTATTCTCAGGAAACTCTTCCACTCCATGTTTTCTACTTTGGGGTCTAGGTCCTGGTTCCTGATCATCCTTGCCTTGGCAATAGCGTTCTCATTGCGGCACCACCAGTGACTTACAAAAACAGCGTCTCTGCTGACAGAGCAGGCAGAAACTATATGGAGGTCACAGACAAGCAAACAGGTACACAGATAAAAGAATACAGTATCTTTGTGAAGTGGCCATAGCCAGCATGCAGATCTCAATTGATTATCTTAAGCGGTTCTGTGGCATTTGTCTCCCATTTCAGAGTATTTAGGAGGAAGAAAACAATGAAAGTTCACTGTGAAATATGATCGGAAGAATCTTCTTAAATGGTCAATAAATAGTGCGTATGGCTAGAATTTAAGGAAAAGCAGTTATGCCGTAATGCTTGAAGATTCCCAGAAAATCTAGGCTTCCCAGAATCCTGTCCTGATTTGCATAAACACATCACAGAAATATTTTACTCAGGGGTTCTCCATTATTTCTTTGACAAATGCTAGGAAAGATGGCAAACTGAAGCAGCTGCCTGATTTACAGTGGCTCTTTTTCTGGAGCTCCTGCAGTCAGGATGTAACAACATCTCCAGGAAGCTGCAAATATTCACTTTATTTCAATTAGTTCTCTCCACACAGTCCACTGCCTCTTCAGCCAGCTCAGAAAACATGACTTTTAGCATTGCTAAGCTGCATGACTCGTGAGATAAGCACTGAACTCCTACCTAGTCATTCCCTAGCAAGATTGGATCCTTTGTGTCTTATCAGTTTACCTCCTGGTATTTATTTAACACCATTTTTGTGATGAGTTCTCCTTTTTTTTGTCCCTTTGAATTTTGACTTGATATTAATTTATCTTTATCTTCAGATTAACACAATTCTACCTTTGTGACCTAGAGTAAAATTTTTCATTGAATAAGCTCGTCTAAATACAAAGCTCAGAAGCAAATAGTACCTACTTTCAAATAAGACTTTTAAGCTGGCACAGTCCCGATTAGGCTTTTGAACTTTCACAAGAGAAAGCACTGACATCTCTCTGTCAACCTTTTCCGGAGCCACAAATTGCTTCTGCATTAGAAATTCTCTAGAAATGACATAAAAAGTCCATGAAGAAAATATATTCTTGTACTGCAGGTCTGCAAGTCAGGGTAATTTCAGAATATACCACATAAGCTGAAAAGATGGCAGATGCAAGAATTGGATTTAACCATAGATGATAACCCAATTTTCTCCATAGCTCTGTAACTCAATAAGTCTTTAATGGCTTCTTAGATAAACAGATGGATGTCATCAAAAGGCATGGGATGATAAATCTGATTGGTGTCTAGAAAATTTGCCCTGCTTTATCCCCCAAAAAAGTAGCAAGAGAAAAATGGGAGAACTCACACTTAAGCCTCAGCAGGGGAGTTTAAATTATTTGATTAGGAACAGTTGCATTTCCCCAGAGGCATAATATTGAAAACTACCAGAATGGCAAAGTCCAGAAAGTGCAATGTATCTTTTTAATTAGGGTTCTTCTTTTGAAGATTTATACTGTTTAGTTTAGCTGTGTTTATTTTGATCCAGTTGACTCAGTTTATTTTCATACAGATTTCTAAATATTCAATTAAAGCCCTTGGGAAGATTATGACTTTCAGTGGTGGCCCAGAATTTATAGAATCTCAAGTCTGTGGTGCATTTCTGCTGGTCAAGAATTCCTGATTTTTTGCATAGCTTCCTTTACTTGGATGCTGTTCATTTTCTTTACTTGTTCATTAAGATCATTCAGTGGGATTACATTTCAAATGATTTATTGTAAGAAGTCCAATATCAATGTGAAGAATCTGACTAAGCCTTTTCAGCGATAGTGTTGTCAAATTCTAGACACACTGCTAACTAAGACCATCAGCGAGACATGTCCAGGTGAATCCAGGAGAAAGTATATGGGTTCAAAAAGTTATAAAGAAGGCATGCCATGGGGCTGGGGATATAGCTGAACAGCACAGCACCTGCCTGGCAAGCTCAAGGTCATGAGTTCAACTCCTGGTACCCCAAAAAATGAAAAAGAAAAAAAAAACCCACTTAAAAAAAAAAAGAAAGCATGCCTTTTTTGATGTCACTGCCACTGCTGTGAAATTCTGTGAAAGGTATACACTTCTTAAATGTTTCTTTAGGAAATTGCTTGCATATAATGGAATATAAAGGTAAACTATTTGGATGCCTCATGAGCACTTCTCTTAGCAGGGAGGGGAAGTCTCAGGTGGAATAGTAGTGGTAATGATCCTTGACTTGAGTACAAGATAACGCTTTCAAATGTTTTTGAGAAATTAAAAAACACTAAATACACAAAATCTTTTCCAGGGTAGAGCTAAAATATTCTTGGGGATATTAGGAATAGTTGAAGAAAAGCTGAACAACTACTTTATTTTCATTATCTGATGTTAGTTCCTCCAAGTTAATTTTTAGCAACTTCAAATAATAGTGAATGGAGATTTCCCCACAGTATTTACTACGGCGAACCTTTTAGAGCTTTCAGTGATAACAAACCGTTGGCTATGGCCTGCTTGCCACAGCTTCACCACCACTGCTTTACATGTATTAATTCATTCACTGCTCATGATAACTCTAAAGGAAAAGACTATCATTATCCTCGGTCATAGGTTAGGCATGAAGGCACAGACAGATTAAGTAACCTGCCTGAGATCACACAGCTATTACATGGTAGAGATAGGAATTTAACTTCAGACAGTCTGGCTCCAGAGTCTGTGCTTTTAACCATTTTAATATTTTACTGCCTTTCATAAAAGCTTGACTAATGTATGAAGATATCCATGATATTATCAGTAATCAAGCCAAGATGGATTGGTTAGGTCACACTGAACATGCGGGTAATAGTCTTTGCTTTGGAATCTATTTACTCAGTTACACTAACTGGACAGCTCATATGAACAGTTCACCAGGAAGTCAGGTCCCAGGTAATCAGTGCCCACTTCAAATGACACACACCTGCTTTGAGGATGCAGGCGTGTGTCAAATAATAAATAAACCACACATTCCAAAAGCATTAGGTATACACTGGCAAACTTTATGGACAAGTCCTTCACATATTTAGGGTGGCCTTGTGTTAATTCCAGATGACTCCTGCTGTAATCTTCCACAAGCCTCTGTGTGGCTTCTGGTTTGCTGAATGCAGGAGCCTCTAGCAAAATTGTGCTCAACCCTTGATTGCAGAATTGGACTGTCTCCCTATATCCCATGGGCATTCTCATTAGGAAGGGGATGTGGCCATAATTTACCAGAGTGGTTTTCATGACATTCAGAATGCCATACTTGGATGAATAAATTGGTAAAATTTTCCTGAAAAGCAATTTAGCAATATATATTGAAAACTAAAATGGTTTATATCTACCAGTTTCAGATTTAGTAATGCATTTTAAGGAAATAATCAGAGATATAGACAAAATTTTTATACGGGGATCTTTGCCACAGCATTCTTTCCAACATAAAAAAAATCCCAGGAACAACATAAATATCTAAGAAGAAAAGAATAATTAAAAAGTTTATGATACATCCATAAAACACAATATTATGCAGTCATTAAAATTATGTTTCTGAAAAATTTTAATGACACTGAGAAATACTCATTATATAATATTCAATGAAAAAGCAGAACACCGGGCTGCATTTAAAAATGATGCCACTTATGTAAAAAAGAAATGTACATATGTCCAACATCCTGAAATGAAATAGGCCTTTTATTGGTTATCTTGGGGTTGTAACACTTTTTGGTATTCTTTTCTAAATTTTTAAAAATAAAAAAATCAATATTATGATCAGAAATCGAGGTAATTTTGAGCCACAAGAACCAGTAGATGTGGTGGTGGTGGGAGGTTGGTGGAAGCAGGCAGCGGGAAAGGAAATAGTTTTCTAGTTCTCTGAACGTCAGCACCTCTGCATGTATGTGTGTACTTGAATGAACAAACATTTCACTCTCAGAGCCACTTAGCTCTTTCCTAGAAAGGTTGGGAATTCCTGGGGACTACAGATAAATTCACCAAATTGTCCCTATTAAGAGTTTGAGGTTGCAGGTGACCTCAGCAGGAGAGTTTTACTAGGTGTGGGGAACCACTCAGACTGCTTCAAAGCTTAGGGGCATCTAAGGACACCTGAGGACGTGACCTCACGGTCTAGCACAAGTGCATAGTGGGATACAGTTATATAACCGTGACTTAGCACAGGTAAACACACATGCGCTGGTCACGGCACTATGTGCCAACGTCTATATGAGCTCACAAGCTGTATTAGAATTATACAGTAAAGAAGCCGGCTGCTCTTACGCTCTTGGGCTCTGCTGTGCTCCATGCTGCCTGCTGTTGTTGCTAATGTCTTGTACAGGTACATTCATTAACCTGCGGACCTCACCTGTGAAAACCTCCTTTGGGCCCCGGGATGGGCAGATACTAGGGAACAGCATGCTGAATTTAGATGATATTAAGGTGGAGAGTAGATGAAATGGTGATAACAGATACTAATGTAAGAAGTTTGGCTGGAGGAAGTTGAAAGAGAAGGGGCAGGAGCTAGAATAAGTTGTAAGTCATGGGGTCCTCGCCACTTCCAAAACACTAAGATTCATAAGAAGTATATTTAACCTTTGAAGGTACAGCCTTGAAGGGGGCAACAACTAATTTAATGTAAAAGCTCTAGTATCTTTGTACAAAAATCAATCACACGGTGGCCACATTCCAAATACTAAAAGGAAATTAAGATCTGGTCTGGAAATTATTACTGCGAGATGCTGTGTAGTCTCAATCTGTGGAGATGTTAAAAATATGAGCTAGGGCTGGGGATTTAGCTCAGTGGTGCAGTGCCTGCCCGGTAAGCGTGAGGTCCTGAGTTTGATTCCCGGCAACTCCCCCCGCCCCCGCCCATACAAGCTACAATCTGCACAGGACAGGAAGCTGACCAAGATGGACTCTAGTTGTCTAATCCTGTTATCCTAATGATACTGAGACTGGAAGAGAGGAAAGCAGACTCTTTCACTGAGGAGAAAAAGCATCCCAGGGACCCTAAGCATCTTGAAAGGATGCTGCTTCCAGTAAGGAGGCTTTGACCTTGTCTACTACTATTCTTTTATTATTAAAGAAAGTAAATGGGAATTGCTTCTGATTATGTGGGATCCAAGAGATGTTAATCTAAGCAGTTGCTTGGTATTTCTCGATGTGTTATCAAATGACTAAAGCTAATAAGTGACAGTGTAGAGTTCTCTTGTTTTAAATATGTAACAACTGAATTAAATTTTATGAAGCAACTAAGATTTTTCAGTTAAAATTTCTGGTAATTCTTAATAGTTAAAGGCTAATAATTTTAAAGGATAGCTATGGCTTTATTTTTTAAAGAAAAAGATGTGTTTTACAGCCTGTGAAAATATGAGAATTTCATAAGGATAGTTACATTAATCTTTGTGATCAGAATTCAGAGTGATTCAGGTAAAGAGTTGGATTTATTTTCTCATTAGCATTTTATTGATTGAACCAATTAGTCTGAGCAAGGCTGAAACTCCCAGGATTTCCTAAAACTGACATCTGTGCCTTTTTAAGCTGCTGGAGACACACATGATGCAAATTTACCAATTATGAGACAGCGGTGGATGCGCACCAGCAGCGGCGAAGCCTTGGGTTTGAATCTGAAATGCTCTGAGGCAAAAAAGAAAATCATGTTTGATCTCTGAATCACTCTTTAAAATCCCTTGTAGCTTTTCCTTTGCTCCTTTAAAAAAATCACAAAATAGAGCAAATTAAATGTAAGCTTAACATATTTCATGTGTCTTTTTTTTCTGGTTTGTTTTACTTCTTAGTTCTCTACGCTTTATTTAGTATTTCCTGGTCAGGAGAACATTAGAATATGGGGGTTGCAGGCAAAGACTTTAGAGAAAGAAAAAAATGGCTGAAATTATGGTTCTTTCTGTAGTCTGTAACTGCTGGTAAGTTTTTAGACTTCAGTTTTCCCAAGTTGTAAGATAGTGCCAGCAATGTCTGCAATGCAGGGTTATTATTGTGAAATCAAATGAGAAAATACAAGAAAACATTTGCCACAGTGACTGACTCAAAGTAAACAACTGACGAATGGTGCTTTGTTATTGCTGTTATGTTTGCCTTGGTTTTAGTCTGTGTGTGGGAATCTTTGCTCATTTAAACACTTAGACTACTTCAACATATTTTCCAAATTGAGAAAAAGGCATAATAGAAATAACATTTGCATTAGAAGCTCAGGTCCTTATAATTACTTAGTACACCATGTCCATGTCAACATAAATTATAAATTTTTAATAGGAAATTGCTTCTTAGTCTCATATTATAGTCTTGACTCACTTAATTATTTAAAACATTTTCAAAAATCTTGATGAAAATTATGGTAACACACTGTAAGCACATTGTTATTCAGTAAATATATTTCATCCTGTTTGAAGCTTTTATGAACCTTGCTCCTAATGTTGCTTTAGGACTTCTACACTTTCTGATTTACTTGCCAAATATGATTTAAGGACGGAAGGCAGAATCAGAGAAAAAAAACAACCTTCCTAACTGTTTAAAATGCAGCATCTCAAGAACAAAGTGTTCTCATGGACAAAATGAAGGTGAGTGTATACATAGCTCAAGAATCAAGGCAAAGACCCAACAGGGCAGCGCAGAGATGTGGAGATAAGCTCCTTCTTAGCTCCTCTAATCAGTGAATGAGAAACCCAGCGGATGGGGCCTCAGATACTCCAACAGGGCAGCTCCTCATATGGGGTACTATAGATCTGTCTCTCAAATCAATTCTGCAACTTACTTGCTGCAAAATGTTAAAGTAAAAAATTGGGGACAGGTGAAGTCTCCTCTGACACTTCATTTCTTTAGTTTAAAATAGGGATATTTTCCCCAGGGCCACACACCCATAGAATGTTGCTTATGCTCTAAAATTCAGTGGTAGTAGTCAATGGAGACTCACATACATCTAAGGTTCTAGTTGAAGTGAGCTATTCAAGGCTAACCCAGGAGTCATATGATCAAACAAATATGATTTCCATGAGAGAATAAATATAGCCTATAATCTATAGATTAACCTTTGGAATATGACCTACTTACAAAAGAAGCTTGAGAAAATACTTTTAATTAACATTTTACATTTTTTTTTTTTGTACCAGGAAACAAACTCATGACCTTGCACATGCCAGGCAGGTGCTGTGCCACTGAGCTATATCCCTGGCCCAGTTAAAGCTTACTTTGAGATAATTTCAGACACAGAAAAGTTGCAAACGAGTACAGAGTTCTAATTTGCCTTTCAGCCAACTTCTTCTCATGAAGACATTTTATGATCAATGAACCATGATCAAAAGTAGGAAATGGTCACTGATATAATACTTTTGAGTAATCTACAGATTTTATTTGAATTTCACAAGTTTTCTCACTAAGGTTTCATCTGTGGTTTGGAGTTTAATTCAGGATCTTCTTCCAGGTATATACTGTTAGTATTTCATCTGTGTTATTTCCTCAATCTTATTTCTTTTGTGACTGGTACTTAGAAAATATTGTTTTTTTTGGTAGACTTTCAGCTTGGATTTGTCTGGCCTTTTCTATTTTATTTAATTTTAAAAATTTTTTTAAAGAATAAAAATAATAATAAACATTAGAAATGATACAGAATTTCACTAAACAAGATGATAGGAATTCAACAATGGTTGTTAAATTGCATATTGTTGTCTTCGAATTAGCTGTTCAGATTACCAGATAGAAGCATGCAAAATTGGTCAAAAACTTATAAAGAAGAAAAAATATTAAGCATTAACCATTTCTTTCAATTGGCCTTTTCTGTTGATAGCACAGGTGTTATGGATTTAAGAATACCACAGAGGTGCAATTTTGCCTTTTCAGCGTAACACATGAGAATATGCTTTCTGTGTATTTTATTATTGGTCATAATCCGTATCACTTGGATAAGGTCAAGTTTGCTAGGTTTCTGTGCTACAAATTTACTATTTCCATTTTGTAATCAATAAATATTTCATAGGGAGATAATTTGAGAGTATGAAAATGTTGTTTTGATCATGTCTTGTGCCATTTATTTTATATTCCATACATGGTTCCTTCCTTTAAAAGTTACTACTGTGGTATTTGTCTAAAGGTGATTTTTCTATTTCTCATATCCTTTTTACATTTATTTATAGAATTCAACTGTAAGGGAATGCTTCCTTTCCTTTCCTACTCCTTTGTTTAACTACATATCTGTTAGTTCTGGATTCATGGATGTTTAATTTGCTCTTTGAGCTATGACCAAATACTCCATTTTGCTTACATTATCTCATCTTTGGTCATAAGCTGCTCCTTCAGTTTGCCTACTGTGTCTCTTCAACACATTTTTTTTTTGTTTTTTCTCCAATACCAGGAATCGAACTCATGACTTTGCACTTGCCAGGCAGGTGCTGTGCCGCTGAGCTAATACCCCAGCCCCTCAACACATCTTTAAATTGGGCATTTAATTACTTTCTGGAGCCAGAGATGTTCCACACTCAACTTGTATTTTCTTTTCTTAGCTCTGAAATCAATTTGCCCCAAATCTCTGGATTCTTTTATTGGAGAATAGTTGTAAGAAATCGACATAGGTATGAAGTACATTCATTACTACTGAGGTATCATTGCTTCAAGGCCCTCTCAGTGGGCAGAGCTAAGAAACATTAAACATACCAACACATACGCACACATTGATATTTTTATCTGTATGTGAAAGAGTTCATGTTGATCTCTCTGATATAACACTAGAGGATTCATTCTAGCCTTCTCACCGTCTTAATGCGTATCTTTTCTCTCTGACAGTGAGAAACCTAGCCCTCATTATCCACAATATGTATATTTCCTTTTTTCATCCTACATAAACAGAAGGTAAAGTGGGAAGTGCTAACCATGCTCCTGTCTGTATAAGAAACACATATACTAACTATAGTGTTTTGGTATGTAGTTATTTTGCTGCCTTTAGCGTTACAGTATAGTCAGAATAATCACTTCCTCGAATTATATAGCTTGCTCTTTTCTCCTCAGCTCCACAGTACAATTATTTATTCATTTGTAATATATTTAGGTTTAATTTTTGCAGGTTTTATTTCATTTGCATGTTCATCACGATTTTATTTACGGGTTACATGAAAGGTCACGCTGTCTCTGAGAGTCAGGGCTCTATACAAAGGCGTACTCATAACTTGTCACTCTGGCCTCAGCCAGTCCTATTTTGTTATTCACTGCCCCATAGATATATTCCCTAGGGCCACACACCCATAGAATGTTGCTTATACTCTAAAATTCAGTGGTAGGAGTCAATAGAGACTCACATACATCTAAAGTTCTAGCTGAAGTGAGCTATTCAAGGCTAACCCAGGAGCCATATGATCAAACAAATATGATTTCCATGAGAGAATAAATATAGCCTCCGCCAGTCCTATTTTGTTATTCACTGCCCCATAGATATATTCCATTTTCAGTCTGCATCCTGTAGGTAACCAGTCTTAGTTCTGGTTTATCATTCTTCTATATCTTTCTTTAAGAGTGGAAAATTTCTACAACATATTTTACAGATTTGTATGCACCTTACGTTTCTCATTTAACAATACACTGTGAAAATAATTTCATGTCAATTCATAGAGCTCTTCCCTTTCCATCTTTGGAGTTCCTTGCACCCCAG
Organism: Chinchilla lanigera; assembly: GCF_000276665.1. Taxonomy (NCBI): domain Eukaryota; kingdom Metazoa; phylum Chordata; class Mammalia; order Rodentia; family Chinchillidae; genus Chinchilla; species Chinchilla lanigera. The sequence continues at coordinate 20,661,931 of NW_004955431.1, read as the reverse complement.
TTATGGCTGTGCCACATTTTACTGTCCAACTTTGATATGCATTCTCCTTTAGATTGTTTCCCATATTTTGTGCTCGTGAAAAGTGCTTGAATAAGTAACCAAAACATTTATACTTTCATATGGCAGGCAGTGTATTTTAGGGTAAATTCCTGGAAATAGCAGTGCTGGGTCAAGAGCACATTTGTGGTTTTGTTCAGTATTGCCAGTTTGCATTATCACCCATGTTGTCACACTTCTTAATTTTCATCAGCATCAGAGGTGAGATACAGTATCACAATAGTGTCTTAATTTGCTTTCCGGGAAATACTTTTAATGGAAAAAGGCACTTGGGGGAAGCCCAGATAGACAGGCAAGAGCTGTAAAAGGGCTGAGTGGACATTAGGAGTGTCCTAAGTCACCCAACAAGACTCCAAGTTATCTAAGAATCTCGAGCAAGATGATGATTCTGAAAGTAAAAAGCGATAATTCAAGGACTGAAGTGATAATACCAGAGGTGCAAAGGCAACAAAACAAAATCTGTAATGCACTAGGGCTATGTTGGCTTAAGAAAATTGATTTGTTTTCCATACAAAAGACATAAATAATGCTTAAAATAGTGTTTGCAAATTCTGTCTTAAAGAATAACTGATATAAAAATCCTCAACAAAGGATATACAAGCCATATGGCCAACCAAGAATGAGAAGATGCTGTAAATGGATACTTCCAGCAGCAGAAGCAGAGGCTAGTGGCCCATACCTAGCCCACAAAGAGAAAGGACAGGGGCTCTGATCCCGCTTGAAGTCCTGAGAAGAAAGCAGAGCACATGAGCTCGTGAACCATTCATTTTTCAGAAAAGGGAAAAGTAGTGTGAGAAATGACCAGACAATGATCTTATGAATGACCAAACCATCAAAATGATATTTTTATATATGGGAAAAAAGGCTCAAAGATATCTATGAAGCATAGAAGAAAACCACCTATTGCAAAATGACTAACAAAACTTCTGAAAAGTAGGATGAGGCTAAAACAGCTCTAGTTCATTGTGAGAAATCAGTGTATTGTCAATGAGATTTTTAATTCTATTTCATAAACCAAATTCAAAATCAGAGATTATGGAGGTTTTTCTTCTATTTTTGTTTTAAACCTGAGAGGTATTTAGAATTAATTTATAGCAAAGTACCAAGTACATGGCAAACTGCAGTAGGAAGTATGAAGTGACAGCACAAGAGTTGGAATCTGGGAAGTTAGTGCCAAAGGCACAGATGAGCAAGAGAAAGGAGGGGAATAATTAAACAAATATACTGAACTTCTTTCATGCTTTTGAAGGCATCTATCCCTAGGGGTATAATAAAAAGGCAAAAAGTACTGCCTGTAGCTCCTCTGGATAGATGGAGATGTGTAACAAAACTTTTATAGTAGTAGGTGGGAACTCAAAGTAGTGGACTGAGAATAGGTGGAGATGGGACAAGTTTCACAGAGAAGGGTTCTCACTGGACATTCTACTGGCAGACAAGAGGAAGGATGTGAGGGGCTGGGGATTTAGCTCAGCGGCAAAGCGCCTGCCTGGCAAGCATGAGGTTGTGAGTTCGATTCCTGGTACCAGGAAAAAAAAAAAAAAACTAAAGAGGAAGGATGTGCATATGAGGCTGCTGAGGAGGCAAGTCCAGCCAGGAGGACTAGTACATGCAGGGGACAGAGCTGTGTCGCTTTTATAACACCTGGTATTTTAAAAGTCACTTTGGAATGAAATGCCAGTACTGTGAGGCATTTAACATTTCCCTAAAGTCATCATATTTGCATATAATATGTATCAAAACCGTCTGTCTGGCGTTCTAATGGCATGTACAAGGATAAGATAAACTGCAAAAATGACCTTGGACCATGAAAGACACTACCGTAGCTAAAACTAGCTGTTCCCTTTTCTTGTGCCAGAAAAATGGCAGGCATAAATACAAAAAGCAAAATGGTAGAAAAGGTCAGGAAGGGACAGAGGAGTCCTACTGAACTGCAAATGGGAAGGTAGCCAGCAGTGCAGGGGAGTTGGTTTTAAAAGGGGTTAGGAATCCAGAAACAACTGCAGCTGAGAGGAAAGCCCAAGAGCGCACCTGTGCCAGCTCTGCCACAGAGGCGGACTCCGAGGAAGTCTTTTCAGGTGAGCCCCAGTTTCCTCATTTGTCAAACAAAGGGACAGAACTACCTCTAGAGACCCTTTACATTCCATGTTTCTTCAGCCAATCATATTTGGGAAAGCTGAAGAAGGCCGGTAGTCAGAGATGGCCAAGTAGGAAGACGGGCCATTCAGGGCACAGGTGGAAGGATCAGAGACATGCGATGAACCTGAACTGAAGGCTGGGAGGTGATTTCAAAATTGCCTTGAAAAACAGGATGGATTATTGAAGAGGCTCAATCAGCTGTTCTCAGTTTCTAGAGAGATGAGAACAAGGGGAAAGAGAACAAAAGAAAATGGGATCAGATTGCAATGAAGACTGCTAAATAACATAATGATTTAGTCCCGGAAGTAATAAGCGTGCCTTTTGGGGAAGTCTTTAGAAACTGTTTGTCCAAGATGACTCTGGGCAGGGTCACCAGCTGTGGCTGCAGGCTGTTGGAGGAGCCAGATGTCATCTCATTGCCCTTCTTAGCTTGTTGTTTCTGCAGTTGTATAATATTATGCATAAATAGAGTAATACCAAATTACCCCATTTATACATTTTATGTATCTATTAATATGGACAACAGCTTCCTTTCCATTTTACCAGGAAAGTTTTGAATACAAATGCAGCTCAGCCTCTCCCCATTACAGCTCGGCCTTCAGAGCTAATTGCCCTGCAGAACACTTAAGGAGTCATTTTTCATTATGATGGTGAGGAAGGGGAAGGCAGATGGCACAGCCATGTTATTGATTTGATGATCCTTGTCTGGCTTGTTGGATAAATGGAACTGAATGTATGGTCACTGCATCCAGACTTTTAAAGACTTCAGGGTTCAATTCATATTATATTAGACAGCAGGTTCAGGGAACAAGAATTCATTTATCCCCTGAAGACTCTGAATGATAATCTCAGGGATCACACAGGGCTCTTCAAACCACCTCTCTGGAGTCCTGGGGACCAATTTAAGTTCCTACTCTTAAGAAAGGGGATGAGCTCTGTCTGTCTCTGTCTCTGTCTCTGTCTCAGTCTCGGTCTCTCTCTCTCTGTCTCTCTCTTTTTCAAATTTTACCAGGGATTCCCTGTACAACAGCCCCGCATATGGTGCCCATCAATTAGGGAAATCTGCTCAATTTGCATGAGGTATGCTCATTTGCAAATTATAAGATGGATAAATGGAGATAAATTACTCACTTTTCAGAGGGCCATTAACTTTTTCCCTGAAAGCCCATTGAGAAAGATCATTGTGGGTTTAAGGAGTTAATGTAACGATAGTCACCATTTACCTTTTGTGAGCATTACATTTCTACAGCTGGTGATTGCTCCTCTCCTGGGACTTTAATTAAGACTGTGGGGATATTCACACTAGAAATACCTTTGCTAGATACTATGGCACCAATGTACGGAAGGACATGAAATTCAACCAGGAATTTCTGCCCAAATTGAACATACTCCCACTGGATTTGCTAGGGAACCACTGGTCAATGAGATGGTCCTGAGAAAATGTTTACGTGGGAAGAAGGAATTCACAGAGCCCTGGCCCACATGTTATTAGCTTTTACAAGTTTGCTGGCAAGAAGACATTTTTTCAAGCCACTTAGTTTTTTTTTTTTTTTTTTGGTAGGGTGTTTCCTGCGTGTCATTTTGGGGCTTCAAGTGGCAGACATTGTACTGTACTGCCTGCTGAGGTTGGTTATTATCCTTATCGTTTGCTGTTTCTGGTTAGATTTTGCAGCATGGCATGATATACACTAGGGAGGAGTGAAGTCCTTCCTTGCATAAGGATCTCAGAGACCTTGGCTTTAGCTTTGGCTGAGCTACAAATTCATTGACACTAGATATATCTCCCTCTATCTCTAGCTCCACAGATTTCTCTTTTCTCTCTCTTTCTTCTTCTTCTTCCCCTCCTTCTCCTCCTTCTCCTCCCTCTCCTCCTTCTCCTCCTCCTTCTCTTCCTCGTCCTCCTTCTTCTTCTTTGGCAAAATGTAAGGTACAAATAGATGATTTCTCCACTTACCTTTTTTTTATTTTAAAAATTAAAAAGACTGACAAAACAACAATGAAGACAAACTCAAAACAACACAAAAACAACAAAAATGATACATGACCTGAAGACAAAATGATAGAGATTTACAGTGGCTGCTAAATTACATACTGTTATCTTTAATGAAGTTGCTCAGTCCATTAGACATAAGAATGTAAGACTGATCAAACAAAGACAGTAACAAGTAAAAAAAAAATAAAAACAATTTAAAAAAAACATTGGAAATGGTGCAGAGCTTCACCATACAAAATGGTAGGAGTTCTAAGGCCTCTTCCAAAGCTCTAAAAATTCTAACATTCTCTGACATTCAGAGTTACTCATCCACCTTTGTGAAATGTGGAAGGCAGCTGCTTTGGACTGAATGTTTGTGTCTTCCTCATCCTCCACCAAATTCATATTGAAGCTTTAAGCCCTAACGTAATTATATTTAGAGGTGGTAGCTTTGCGGAGAACTATGTAAGGTTAATTAAGGCTATGAGGGTGGAACCTTATGGTGGGGTTACTGCGCTTATAAGAGACCAGAGTCCTTTGCCCGTCTCTACCACATGAGGAAACAGCAAGAAGGTAACCATCTGCACGCCAGCAGGAGTCCTTATCAGATGCCAACCTGCCAACCTCTCGAACTATGAGAATTATGTTTGTTGTTTAAGTCACCCAGACTGTAGTATTTTATTATAGTAGCCCAAGACAGGCTTCTATTATATTTCTCTAAATATATGTAATATGCTGTATTTAATTTAAGTCATGACCAATTAAAACTAAAAATTCTTATTAATTGTCAGGTTTATACAGACCATGGAGTCAAACAATTATAAGAAATACTAGGTTGGGGAAGGCTGATTTATCCTTTACATTTTATTTATACCCACAAAATTCTTTTGTTTTCTTCAAAGACAGCTTCCTTTAAACAAATTTTGATTGTCTTTGTTTTGTAAGTTGATATGTTTAGCTTCACTTTTCCCTATTTTTCTTTTGACCACAATCATTACTTACCATTCAATTCTAGGAAAATCAGAAAGGGATGGAAGGATGGAGAGAAGGAAAGGAAAAGTGTGTTAGCCATGTTTTGGTTTTCATTTCCTAAGTTCTGAATTTCATGTGATTTTCTTTCTAATTGTTTATCATTAAAGTATTAGAGTTAAACTTTAGGGCTAATTTATTTCTCCAGAATGTTTAATTAGTCATGTTCACTAGCCTTCAAGTTTCTCATCTTTATTTTCTCCTGTGTTTCCTTTACATATTAACCAATTTCTCTCATCTAACAATGGCACAAAGATAAATTTTAAAACCTCAAATGGGAAGACTTTACAGTGACACTACTCAGGACGAGCAAAGCTGTGCTGGACCCTGAAGCAAATGGTTACTATTTTTACTCAGAGCTAAGAACCAAGCAAACAGAACTAAAACAAGTTAGGTGGGCACATCAGCATGAGATTTTTATGGCCACACAATTACTATATAATACATGGCTGTAGGCAGGTTTCCTAATTTCTATGGGTTCATTTTCCTCATCTGTGAAGGAAAAGTGGTGATATACGGTAATTCAAAGAATAGTTGGACCATAGAGGACCTTAACAATAAATTATATGTGTTACTGTCAATGACTGCAATGACAATTGATACTTTTGATCTCCCAGGTGTATTTTGTGAGACTAATGATTCTATGTGTATTATTTATAGGGACTAATATTTGGAACCCTACTTTAGAAGATTTAAAGTAATTTATTTTTCTGGTCATAAAGGAACCAATTTGTGCTCTTTTAAATTTAAACCTAATAGTTTTAAAGAAACATCATGCAAGAAAGAAATCAAAGTTCAAATGATGGGAATAGAATAACATTGTGATAGATGTAATGCATGTTACAATGGAAATGTAAATTGATTTTTTTTGTCATTTTCACTAGCATTCTGATTTTTATTAAATCTTAAATCTAAACAACTAAGTTTCAAACACTATATTCCATGAAAAGTAGAGTTCTACCTTTGATAGGCTTAATTTCAGTCCCAAGATAAATCCAATCTACCAAGATTTTGGGCTTGAAATGGAATTTTTCTTAGTAAACTTTACATTTGAGATATGTGTGTATATATATATATACACACACACATACATATACCATTTATAAATAATTAATTTTATCTACCAATTAAATATTTATCAAGCAGCTACTAAGTCTCAGAAATTTGTTGGCAGCCAGGCATTCAAAGATAAAATAAGATGTGGTCAATATCAGCCACTCCCCTCAGAGAACTTACTACTTGGGAAGCAAGTTTGAAAAAGTACACAGAGACTTTGACATATGTTAGAAAGCCAGAAAGAAGTGAACTAGCAAATTTTATGGGATTTTAGTATTGAAGAACTAAAGAATTCATGGAAGAGGAAGTGGCATTTGAACTTCCTTTTGGAGGGAGACAGCATTTCTTATATGAGGGACAATAGTAAGTATGACAGACCATACACATACTCAAGAATCATAGGCAGAAAAATAAATATGAAGTTTTAACAGCAATCAAAAGGACAGTCTTTTCTATTCATCTTCTTGATTGTATAGACGAGGAAACTGAGGGTGTAAGAAGTTAAAATGAATGCCCAAAGGAGCCCAGCTAGCTAGTGCTGCTGGACAGATGGGCAGATGTACGGATTCCAAGTCTGTAAGGGAGTTTGACGTGAGGCCCAGGAAGGCCTTGTGCCCCAGGGTAAATGTCTAGACTTATTTTAGCGGGCCCTGGAAAGTCTGCAAGGATGTACTAGGAAAGCAGTGATGTGATTAGAGTGGTGTCGTCCTTTGGTGGCCGTCCAGGTGAGAGGAAACCAGTGCTTGAAGAAAGCATGGAAGAGTGAGAGTGAAGAAAAGGTGGCTGCTAGATGTGCTGTTGGGGTCAGGTCTATGGACTTTGTGACTCGTTAGATACAGAGAAGGAAAAGTAACGCAAAGGTTTTAGACATGAGCTATTCTGAAACAGACTTTAGAGAGGCAGTCGAGTGGCAGGAGGAAAGCTGGTCTGTGGAATAAGGAGAGTGGATGGGAGTTCTAAGAAGGGAGGGGGTCTTTCCATCCAAGGGGTAGATGAAGCACTGCTGTTCACATGAGAAGTGCTGGATGAAGCTTCATATGTTTAGGAATCAGCTGCAGAGGGGTTTTTCTGAGTGAACAGAGGAGACTCAGGAATCTGGCGAAGGATGGACCTGTGGGAATGCCTGCAGTATGTAAGGGGCAGATGAAGGTGATCACACACAGACGGCAGGTGTTCTGCAGCCCTGGGTCTGAGTGCACTCTAAGGAGGTACTTGAGAAGGATCAGTGTGTAGAGCACCACCAGAGGGAAGTGTTTGTTCCCAGAAGTTGGACGGGCATCCAATAGTCGAACACAGCAGAGGCAGGATGTCAAGTGAGAATTGAGAAAGGGCATTTGAATGAATATTACCCCGTTACTTCTGTAGAAAAATATTAAGTTTAGCATTTGAACACTCATTTTATCTTACTGCTTTACTCATCGTTTATAGCACTTAACACAAATTTGCAATTATGTGTTTATTTGCATGATTATTTGTTTCATCTGCACAAGTCATAACCTGTAAGAGGGCAGAAACTGCTTGGTTCATTAAGGTATATCCACTGCTGGCATGTAGCAGATGCTTTTAAATATGTCTTTAATGAATAATAGCAGTAAATGAGGATTCACAATAATGATGTTTTGGACAGAAGATAAAATTGTTCCCCACTGTTGATTTTTAAGTTTTGAATGTGAGACATTTCAGAGGTAAAATTGTATTTCTTAAGAATAATCTCAGACATTTATTTTTATCTCTGTTGTTTCCTGGGCTCTCTGCCTAGTTTCATAGTTTGCTTTACCACACTTTTTCTTTCTTGTTTTTGGAGACACACATGCTGGCTGTAGCAATATTTGTATTTAAGGGTAAAGGGTAATGAACATGCCAGATTGTTAAAATGAAGACTTGATGCAACTCAGTAGTTCTAGTACTTATTCCAGCCCTCCCTAAGGATAAATGCTAAGATTAGATTGATTGATGTGTTTCTACCAGAGTGAAGATATAGAAGAAAAATAAGGCTGAAGGGAAAGATACTCCAAAGGCTTCTAGAAACTGAAATTTGTCTTAGAAAACTGGCTTGAGAAGCAAGATAATCCACAGAGAACCACAGAAGATCTGGAGTCAGCTTCTGAGATCGTACAGAACATTCTATCCCACAGTGGCATTTGAGACTCCTTTTCCTCACTTCTGAAATATGGGCATCATGACCTAAACTACATCTTCTCAACGTGATAAGAAGGTTGGGAACTCAACTTTGTAAATATTGTTAAGAATCTTTTAAATTCAAGGAGTAATATGTATTATTTTTGTCACTAACAAGCAATTACAGAAAAAAGGTTCCCCAACTTGTCCTGAGTATTTGTAAAGATAAGTTAATATACCATTTAGAAGTAAATTCCTTGGCTCTTCCCATTTCAAACTGGTATGAGTTAACATAATTTGTAGTAGAACTGTACAGTGGGGTTATAGTTAAACACAACCTGGGAATCTAATCCAACCCATCCTTTTATCCGTGAGAAAATAGAAACCAGACGGTGCGCGGCTTGCCTGTGGTCACACAGTGGCAGAGCTGAGTCTCCAGCTGAGGGCGTGTGACCCCAAGTCCACACTTTACGTGCACTGGACCTTGTGTGTGACCGGATGCGCTTTGTTCTACTACTGTTTCATTAGCAGATGTGCATGACTTGTGCGTATTTTCATTTTCCAAATTTCTGTAGTTAAATCATCAGGAAAGATAAATCCACCCTTCTTACTCCTCTTAGCCCAGTGCTTAGCACAGAACCTCCAGGTATTTCTTCTTGGACTCTACATTTCATGCTTTTTCAGGAGCAAGGGCTGTCTAGAATACCCCTGTGCCTTAACACAGACAAGTGTTACATCAGTCGAGGATCCAACGGCCCTGGATTTGAATCCTGGCTTCTTCACTGGCTAACTGTATCACTCCTGGACAAGTCATTTAATTTCTATGGAGACTCAGGTTATTTATTTACATCAGTAGTGTGGATTGAATTTGGCACTCATACTGAGTAAAATACCTAGCATTTTGAGGCAAGGACTCTCAAAGTTACCGAGCTGTACAGGCTGGAATCAAATGTGTAGTCCTCTTGCCTCAGTCTCCCAGAGGTCTGGGATTACAGTTGTATGCCACTATGTCTCATTGAAATCCTTGTTTTTTAATCATTAAAATTTGGATAGTCATAGCTGCTTCAGAGTCATTAAATCATAAATCACACTTATTTAATATATTCACAAACCAATGAATATATTCTATATAAAGCAATTAACACAATGCCCAGAATTATTAGTTCTCTTTCATTCTCCTCTTTCATTTAACGAAGCCAAAGTTCTTTTTGTCATTATGTAAATAGGAAATGCATTCATGACACCATTGGGTAAATTATCCTCCTAAATATTATATAATATTTGTAGACTATCCTAGAAAATCTGACCATCCTGCCAAAACTTCTAAGTCTAAAGTAGAAAATTTCAAAACCATCGACTTTCCAGCAATATTCTCCCTGATAATGGGAGAGCTGATCATACATGAGGGAGGATCATGTCAAAGTTTTCCTTTTGGTTGAAGCGCGCAGCTGCTTCTCAGCAGTGGACGTTTGGGATCCTGGGATTTTTAATCCAATGAGAAAAGTTACTTTGCTTCTCATTAGGAAGAACGTATAAACTGTGGTACCATAGGCCTCCATCACCAAGTGGCAGCGATCATGATCATTTTCAGTTTATGCTTTGTGAGAGCTCTATTTACTTTGTCCACATCTCATCTTAATGTGACTCTAAAGTGCTTGGGGATGGTGCTGTCCAGAGCGAATGGAGATCTGCTTGGTTGTATAGTGCTATGCAGCAGCCACTAAATGTGCCTTATTTTCGTGGCAATGTCAGTTTCACAGCAACCCTGAGGTCAGAAAATGGTGACACGGTGAACATATGCCAATAGCATAGATTTCATATTAACGCAAGAGTGTGGCAAGGCGGCAGTGCTTGCTACAGAGACACGGAAAAGAAACAGCAGGTCTGCTGGGCAGGGGAGCACAGAACCTGATTAGTCCAGCTTTAGGAATGCCAGAAAACCTATTTAATATTTTTTGGTTTACTATTGTAAGCCACCTAGGGAAAGAATTACTCTCAATCACCTAAACTCATTATATTAAAAAGAAAAAATAGACACAATAAAAAGATTAGTGCATGGGTAATCTAAGGGATAGATCTGCAGTTTTTCATTTTTTTTAATCTCTGAGGAGAGCCGTGGGGAAGGCAGTTCATTCATTTCAGACAGACACTGAAAGAGCCAGTTCTAACTGCTACTTGCTAAATACTCCTGAAACAGCTGTTGATGGAAAAAGAATAAGGTCTAAAGATGCTATTTTTAATTTAGAAAAGCACCAACTGCTCCTGAATAGAGATAGATAAACCAGCACCTACATATTTCTGAATCATTCTTTTTTTTAGTGTTGAAATTCAATTTCTGAGAGAAAAACAATGTGATGGTTGATATTAGTTGTCAACTTCACTGGATCAAGGAATGTCCAGTAATGTAGTAAATAAAGCTTTCCTTGGGGGTGTGTTTGTGAGGCGGTGTGCTTTCAGAGAGACTTTCGTGTGAGTCTGAGTGGCTGAGTCGGGAGGATGTACTCTCAGTATGGGCATGTACCACCAATTCGGTAGGGACCCAGAGACAATAAAGGGAAAGGAGAAAGGTTGCTATCTCCTGGAAAGGAGATGCACCACTCCTCATCCCCTGGAAACCAGAAGTACAGCCCTCCAACCTTTGGGATCTCAGACTTACACTAGCGGCTCCTAAATTCTCAGTCCTTTAGCGTTAGACTGAGTTTACACCACTGGCATGCCTGGCTGAGACCTCTAGATTCAGGCTTGGCTGTGTTATCAGTATCCCAGAGTTCTACTGCTGTCAGATGGCCTGTTGTGCAACTTTTGAGCCACCCCCCATAATCATATGAATACATTCCACTAATAAATCATTTCTCACATATCTAGACTTCTATCTCCATCTCCATCTCTGTCTCTATCTCCATCTCCATGTCCCATGTCCATGTCCACATCCACGTCCACGTCTATCTCTATCTCTATCTCTATCTCTATCTCTATCTCTATCTCTATCTCTATCTCTGTCTCTGTCTCTATCTCCTCTATCATCTCTATCTCCATCTATGTCTGTCCTGTAAGTTCAGTCTGTCTGGAGCACCCAGACTAATACAGTGCAACTACAAATTTCATAGGTGCTTCTGTCGTCTCCATATCCTGAAACTCATGAAGACCCTCCTCCATGTCTTGTGCAATTTCTTCAACTTCTCACCCTAGGAGAAAATGTTCCAGAATGTAGGGCTCCTAGAAGAGGAATCTAGAAAACAGTGAACAAATTCTAGTCTAATCACGGTACTGAGGTGAACTAAGGCTCATGGATAAAAATGCTTGCTCAAGGTCATGTTTCCTAGGTATCCTATTAACATCATCTTCGTCAGAAGCATTTATGAATACCCTTTCTTGTGTAGGGAACTGTGATAACACTGAGATATATATGAACATTCTTTAAAAATATGTTAAGCCAAACTCTAGCAACGAGATAACTAACATCAGCATTTCTCTTCCAAGAGGCAATATGGCTTACAATTTCACTGAAATGTATTCCCTTTTAAATATTGGCTGATACTATGTTAAGTTGTAATTGGCTATGCACATACCAAATACTTTTATGAAGAATAGAGATAACTAGTCACTAATATGTATGTTGGTGTCAGTAATTTCTTTGTGCAGGAAAAACCTAGATAACATTAGAAAATTTTTCTGTATAAATACTTTTTTGTAGTGAATTCAATAGTGTCTTATCTTATTGTTTCTCAACATTTTATTACTAAAAATTCAATGATATAACAAATTTAAAAGAATATTATAGTGAATATCAATATTCCCACCATCTAGATTTGACTTTTTGGGTCACTTCTACGATTTAGCAATTACAAATTGCACTGCTGTAAACATGGGTGCACATATATTGC
>NW_004955431.1:20646551-20649529 GCF_000276665.1 Chinchilla lanigera | reverse complement strand
TAGCCCAGGCTGGTCTCGAACTTGCAATGATCCTCCTGCTTCAGCCTCCTGAGTGCTGAGATTTCAGGCATGAGCCACTATGCCCAGCTAGAATAGCTGGATTGAATGGGATGTCTCGTCCTAGTTTAATGAGGAATCTCCAAACTGATTTCCACAGTGGTTTCACCAGTCTACACTCCCACCAGCAGTGGAGAAGGGTTTCTTTTTCTCACAGGCTCGACTGAAAGAGTGAATGAAATCTAGGAGGTACAATAGACATTGTAAAAGGAAAGAAAGCTGCTCAAAAGGAAAGAACAACTGGGATGAGGGAAAAGAGAAGAGAAAGAAGGGGAAATACATGTATATCTGTACACACAGGTTAGCTAACATAGTTGTACTACTGACTTTTATTGCTCTATTGAAAGGAACGGTTAATGTTTAAGTGTATGATCAATCGTACGTGTCTGTATTTGTTTATCTGAGCATCCAAATTGAAGATATCAATATGTAATACAACAACCATTGTTAATGTCTTATCACCTTGTCTGAAATTCTGCATTGCTTGTATTGTTTTTGTGTTATTTTCTAAATGTAGGTGTGTTTGTTAAGATGGTTTTGTTCTTTTATCTTTAAAATAAAAAAAATAGGTTTGACCATTAACATTTTACCAACTTGCTTTATAATTCATCTGTTTATCTACCCATTTTATTATTCACCCATTAATATATCATATGTGTTTTATGTATTTCAAAGTAGATGTGAGTAAAAGAGGGTATTGTATTTTGAAGGAGTAGAATCGAAGTATATTCTTACTCCTGTAAGATTGGATGGAAAATTTATTAAATTTAGAAAACAAAAGAAAACAAAGAACAAGCTTGCCCAGAATTAGGCACAGAAACTCATCAAAGTTCATGCTTTAGGTTCTGGAAAAAGTATGCAAGCTATTTCACTGTTTTGTTTAACTCTATCAGCCCCGTAGACATTTTCAGTACTTATGCAAATGCTTGGTTCTCTGAAGCATGCGCTGCCTACTGCAGAGAAGTGAGATCTCTTCTATAGATGATCAGGAAAAATTACCTGGAATGTTCTCAGTAAGTATTTTTTGTTTGCTGTACACTCTAATATCCTCCCTCCCAGTTATTCCTTAAGCACAGAAATACAGTGCTTTCTACATCTCCCTCTGCTCATTAATAAAGTGAGTTTTTTTATTACTTATCTCACAGAGACGCCATAGGATCAAATGTGAAAAAATAAAACAATACTTTGTCAACGTGTAGCACTTTGCACGTCTGTGATACCGTTACCATCAGTACTCACACGCATCTGCAAGAAAGCAGTCTAGGTAATGCTTCACATGGCTGCACCGCTTTTAAAGTCAGTCAGAAAAGACTCAAAGGTTAAAGGGAAAGAGTGTTGGCAGTCAGACTCCTTATCAGTCAGTCATCCCGTCAGGGATCTAGGAGGACTTTGGCGTGTATCACATGGACTTGTTTTCCTTAGTGAAGTGTTTGTTTTGGAATCCATCCCGGCTTTAAAACAACGCTTCCATTAGCTTGGCACAGCACCTGTAAGTGATCCATTTTATCTGCCCAGTGCCAAATGATCCTGCTAACTGCATGCCATCTACCTTGGTGGTGCTGAAAGGAGAGGAGCAAGGATTTCCTCAATACATAGAAGGATCTGGAGAAAGTTTATTTCTCTGAATGAACATCTAGTAATGAACTTTTTTGAATGCAAATTTCTGAAACAAAGTATCAAGTACATTGAATGACAGAAAACCTCTCTTCCTTTATATGGAGGAAATTCTGCTACATGAATACCCAAGGCTTGCAAGTACAAAGCGGTATATTTTCTATTTTGTGGCTGGACAAACACAGGAAAGTGAGGAGCAAGGTCAAAGTTAACTGGAATAGCAAGAAAAGATAAAGTAAGAAGGGAGCCAAGTTTATCGTTAATTACTATTACTGAGAACCTGCCAGATCTCTGGCACTTTATGTGTAAATGGAATTGAAGACAAAGGTTTGAAGTCACCCTTGCCCTAAAAAGACATTCATTCTAGGCTGGGTGTGATGGTGCACACCTGTAATCTCAGCACTTGGAAGGCTGAGGCAGGAAGATTGCCATGAGTTTGAGGCCAGCCTGGGCTATATAGCGAATTTAAGGACGGCTTGAACTACATGGCAAGACCCTGCCTCAAAAAACTAAAAAAGAAAAAGAAAACATCCTTTCCACTAACAGTCAGGTAGAGAAAACAATGAGATAAAAAAATTTTAAATTGTAAATAGACAGGATAGGATGTGTAAAAAGAGAAAAAGAAGTGTGGTATAGGATTTGACTACAAGTTGTATTCAACATGTGCATTGAGCTTCGTTATAACATACACAAAAGACGACAATGAAAGAAACCTCTAAATGGATATAAATGATTACTGCCCAAACCAAGTCATGCTTCTCACTCAGGAAAAGGAGAATCAGAGTAGCCTGGCTGTACTTAATAAAGAAGAGTCTTCTTGGTCCATGAAATCAGCCAGAGTAGTGCTGGAAGCTAGTATATGTGTTAAACTTGAGATGGCTGCATCAAACTGTCATCCTCAGATCCACTAACCACCACAGACGTACAAGTCCCATGGGCTGCTTCTGTATCCATGTTGCAAACTTCTAACCATATTTACTCTTTGACTTTCTATATAACACATATGGGGTGAAAAACAAGAAGTGGTCCAGAAGGGTCAAGAACTTGTGCGTCCTGCTATTGAGATTTCTCACTGTACTTATAATAAATTAGAATGAGTGTTAACACATGTACATGTGTGTGATACAGAAATATAAATATAGTCAGTGTCTATTTATAAAAGAAACACTGCTAAATCTGAATTTAAGCAATGCAGATATGTGGATATTTGGGTGAAATTTTGCACGGTAAGATAGTTTTACATTCCTGTAGGACTCCATAAGGGTCCTTACTATGCTATTTGATGGCATTGTTATTTCTTCTTTTTT
>NW_004955431.1:20560182-20646451 GCF_000276665.1 Chinchilla lanigera | reverse complement strand
TTTTTGGTTTTTCTCCGGTACCAGGAACCGAACTCACGACCTTGCGCTTGCCAGGCAAGCGCTTTTGCCGCTGAGCTAAATCCCCAGCCCCTGTTATTTCTTCTTTTCAGTTTGCAAGTTTTGCCAAACTGCTGGTGGCTCCTCACCCAGCATACCTGACTGCCCGGGGGGCGGGGCACCTGACGATCCTCTTGGTAGACAAAGGAACACAGTCAGAACAGCAGCTCTGTTCCCAGCACACGGTTCGATGGCTATGGGCTTGGGTGCCCCCTGAAAAGGAAAACCCAGTGTAAGTTTGCAGAGTTGATATGACATTGCTGTCTCACTTCCCGATTTTGCTGTCCTTCCCTCTGCTATACAGTGCATCCCTAGTTGCTGGGGACACCTGGCACAGTCTGGTTGTGGAATCAACCTTTGCTCGAATAAGTGAATGCATTTCATTATATATGATGTGCAACCAGTGAGCCATTCTCCTGCTTCTTTCAGATTGTTTCCTCTCATTAATAATGTGCCATGCAATCCCTTTTATCTAATTGACTGCAATTCCAAATATTCTGTTGACATCTTTTCTTTTTTTAATTTACTTTTTAGTATCTATATTTAAAGTATAGAACATGACATGCATAGTAAAATCATTACCACAATTAAGTAAATTCACATATTCATCACTCTACATAGTTACATTTTTCCTTTTGTGGTAAATACTTATAATCTATACTTTTTGTAAAATTTCAGCACACAGTGCAATGGTATCAACTTTTTCCCCTTTCTCTAGACTCATTCATCCTATTAAACTGCAAGTTTCTATGCCCTGACTGACTGCTCCTGTTCTCTCTCCCTCCCTTTTCTTGGTGACCGCAGTTCTACTTTCTGTTTCTGTATAACTTGGTTGTTTTAAAAAGACTCACATATCATATCTTTAACAACTCTTCAGTGAAATACATTTTTAATAATAACTGACCAATGCATTTGCATAAATAATATAACAGAAATAAAATAATACATGATAATAAGAATAATAGTAACACTCACTTTATTAAGTAACTACCACGGATTAGGCATGCAAAGTGCCCTATATGTTAACTTACTTAAATCTTTCAATAGTGGAACAAGATAAGAATCTTGAAGCAAGAGGGTATAAAAACTTGCTCAACTCCGATAGCTAGGAAAACCTAGCAGGCCTAACATTCAAGCTCAGGCAGACTGCCTCCCGAGTCTGGGTTCCTAAGTACACAGTGACGTTTATGATATGTCTCCATGTACAAAGACGTATTCCACACATGGATATATAAACATATTCATAAGCATACATTTATGCACACACACACACACACACACACACACACACACACAGAGCTTGCATGCAAACATATACACAGAATTTGGGTTTAAAAACAACATGATCTTTGAAACAGTGGGGGTATTATTTTAGCATAGGAATGGTGGTTTTGGTTACAGTATTCAAAGAACTACAGGTGAGAAATGGTTGATAAATGAAAGAAATATCTCTGCATAAAGTCAAAACTTAATAAAAGAAAATGCTACAGATTTAATTGTTAGAGCAAATTATTTGTTCAGGTTTCTTTTCCCACTAACGATGTTCAAACTTTTCAAAAGAAATTTAGACATATGTAGTCATTCACCTAGAATAGTCTAGAATATAGCTGTTGCCAGAAAGTTTAATGAGGCATTAAAGATAAAATATGTCCACTTTCATGTAAAACTTAGACTGAAATTTCTGGTGACAATGGTTTTATGTGGTTGTAAAGGATTTCTTCTTTATAGCAACATAAATCTCACATTTTAAAACTGTACTCATATAGATACATTTTGGGAGTTTTCATTATAAGGGTGAAAGTGGCCATGGTAGTGGAAGCAAAGGGCATTACAATGTTTCACAAAAATGCTATGGGCCGCGCTGCACCACTTGTATCAAGTTACATGATCTATGGTTTTATACTTTTAACCTTACTCTTATCTTAATTTGACAGATTTATTTTTGAAAATATTCAGTCAAAATCGCATAAGTACATAGATATTCTGCAATGATATAAATATTTAGACAAGAAGCTTCTCATATTTCAAGGCTAAAAGTACTATGAATGCTTCCAATTATATTTCTAGGCTAAATAAAATTTATTTTAATTTAATAAACAGAAAATATATGTAAAAGTCAATTGTTTATACTAAGAGAATGTAGAAGGGATTCAAAGTTTAAGTGACAGCAATATATTAGAAATATCAAAATCTTTTTCACTGTGTCTAAGAAATACATGACCATATCTACTAGCAGATAGGGGTTTCTGTGTGCTTTTGTTTTTCAGCTCTCAATGTAATAACTGACACTAGAATATCCAAAGTTACACTGTAAATGCTTGATTACAAAAATTACAACAGTAAAATTTAAGATTACCAAATTAAAAAATGTTGAGAAACAGTATTTCTTAGTTTAGAGGACTTAGTGAAATAATAAAAGATTTGGAAGTACATTAGTTGATCATGTTGCCAGGCTACCACTCTATGGTTTTTAATACAGCAGAAAATGGTTTTAAATATTAAATGCTTATGTTTAAATATCAAAATATCACGGAAAGAAAAATTAGAAAAATGTAACTATAATTTTCTGGTGAAATATGGCTTAATTATTTAACACTTTAGACTTCAGAACCTCAGCAACAAACAGGGACAGTGGAATAGAATCTCTAGATTATGGAAAAAGAATTGTGCCTCCCTAATGCTTTTTCTGTAATATCTTCCTTAGAGTAATTTCCTCATTTTTACCTTCTTGCTATTGTTTAGAAAACATTCAAAAGTCTTTTATTGGTAGACCATGCAGGAGAGTATAATTCTATTTTAATATCAGTTTGGCTTAAAATTTGGTCTATTTTTATCTACATAAGAATTTTCATGAAAGGTTATTAACAGAAATATGAATTATTCATTATGTTCAAAATATTAGCTACTAGTACAGCTCTTTGACACTTCTGGAAGGAACTCATAATTTTAAAAAACCTACTTCCTAAGAAGTTGTGGCAAATATCATTTTCGATACAGGATTTAAATAAAAAAGGGATATTTGGTAGCACTTGAATTTTATAACAAAAATAGCAAAATCCTACAAACGATAATATTTTTGACACCTTGAAGTTTGTCCGTTGTTTTGCGATAAGTACATAACCATGCATCAAAATCATTTCACAATAACATAACATGTTCACTGAACTGCAATTTATCATGCATTTTCCATGGCTGCCTTTGAAAGAGATAAGGCATAGGTTTGTTTGCCCACAGCGCTCGGCAACTGTGATTTACTTCTAGGCATTTTCATATTTGTTGTATTGCAAAAAGCTGGTGTTAAGACTGCACAGAAAACATCACTGACAATTATGTAATTAGCAGTCCTTGTTTATTAAGCACACAGCAGTTTTATAAAAGATTTGTTTGGCTCATTTTAGTGGGTTTAAAGTTATTGTACTCTTATTTTGAAGTTGTTCAAGAGACAAAAAATTTATGTTAAAATCTTTCCATTTTTTAAGCTATTAACAAACATTACCAGAGAAGCTTCTGGAAGCATAAGGATTTTCAAGATAATAGTTCTTAAAACTCATAATACTGTGTTCTGAAAGTGAGACCGCCATTAAAGCCAAGACCAGTTCCAGGAAATTGCTGGGACATGAGTCACTGCAGATTTAGAGGACATTAATGGCCAAAGCTGGGCCCGCGTTTTTTCTTCAGTGGCCTCTCCAAGGGCGAGCTTCTAGGAGTCACACTGAGGCCTGTCACAGGATACCCGGAACCTAGCAGCTGAGGACTTTGCAGAACTATCTGATACCCTCAGCCTAGCCCTTATAATTAAGCAAGAATTCAACATTTAAAAAAAATGTTATGTCCTTTCTCAAAAACTGTCTGAACTTTCAGTAGCTCCAAAGTATGGCTTGCAAACACTTTGGAACTTATGTCTCCCAGATGTAAGTTTATTATAGCTCTGATTACATGTTGTATGTCCTTGAGCCTTGAAGGAAGGCATTTTGTTAGCTGCTACCTTGTCTTACCGAGAGTCTCTCCTAGCGTGCACAGCACATGTTAAGTGTCAGGGTGAATGAGTGAATAAATGAACTTGTCACAGACGCTGTTCAATGTAACCATAAGACATGACAGTTTCTGTCTAAGTTATGGATATTTAAAGGAATAATAGAACACTGGAAAATACTGAAAGTTAACATATTGAATATCTCTTTGGTGCCAAGCACCAAGACTTGTGCACACATTACTGAGTGTAATTACATAGCAGTTATATTAAGCAAACTTATTTTCATTTATATAATTAAAAAAATTAAAATTCAGAGAGATAAGATGATATTCTCAGGTAACACAGGCATTGGAGCTCAGATCTGATTCCAGGTACCTAATTAGACAACATTACAGAAAATATTATTCAAGAAGCCAAGTGGACTCTCATTCTCTCAGTTTGTTTATTAACAGAAGAAACAAACTTGGAATTCCAGTTATAAAAATTATATACATAAACCCGTCCGCGTCTGACCTCTGTTTCAAACACTAGTGAGTCCTAGGGCCAGGTTTATCACTGTCTATCTGTGTGTCCTTGGCATGTTATGAAATCAGCCTCTCCAGAAAAGAGAACAATAGGGAGATTGGCTTATTTTTAGGGTCTCTTTCCTCTTTAACATTCTGTGATTATAATTCATTGATATTCCCCAGAATCTGTGATAGATCAATTTCACTAATTATAGTGAAATTTAAAATTTCTAATACTTCATAAGTTTTCCCCTGCTCAGATACTTTTAAATGGAAAATTAAATTTTTAAAGAACATTATTATACCATGTGATGAATACATCACATAAGATTAAATGGCTACCATCGCATGCCAAGAAAGCAATTAGAAAATTGAATCAAGGAATTAAGGATTACTGTGGATATGTTATACCTGTCAGCAGTAATAAGCGTTTTGACAAGAACAGAATAAAGTCTGACAGTAAGCACAAATACTAATCTGATAAATGAGTAGAATATTAAAATGCAAACAACTGCACATTAATCACTCTTACATTTTCCTTCTGAAACATGTTTAACACTATTCTTATCAAACCCATCCATAAATAAAAGTCTTTTAAAACATATGCATGACTTGGTATTTCTAGTGTAATGAGTGTTTATATTGATATGAAATTTAGTTTAACTGAAATTCAAATTAACTGAATTAATTTACTCAGCGTCCAATTAAGTCACCCCTGTGGCTTGGATTACAGTTAATCAGGAGTGTTGATTCCACATGACCAACAAATATAGAGACCCAGATTTCAAGCAACAAACTCTCTTGATTTTATTGTTTAAATTTAGGAAAAACCAAAGTGAAAATCGTATTCTTTCCTTATTTACTTTTTGTTTTATATGAAATGATAAAAGGGAAACTACATTAGCCGGTTTTACTCAATAGAAGAATTCATATTAATAAAAGAAAATTAAGCTAATGGACACTCTCAAAAACAGAGTTAAACTGCATTAGAAGCCAATTCAAAGAGAATAAAGTAATGCACGTGGGATTGGGTAGAGCAATAAAACATAATATCCACAGAGTGAGTATGCTGCTCCTGAGGTTCTAAAGGTATTGCAGTTGTAAACTATTTCATATCATACTACATACTCTTCTGTGGCTAGAATGCCTCCACGTTCAGTCAATTCTTACTACACAATGGATATACACAAAACATATACACATATTGAAAGTCTACACGTGCAATATAATACCTGGCTTAACTAACTTTTACTGTTATTTTAACTATATGGCAGGGGAATGAAGAGGTTGGATTATGATAAGTACCAGCAGTTTTGCTGCCTTTTTTCCAAGGTATTGAAGTTCCAGAAAGTAAAATGGGGCATCACTATGTTTATTTGAGATTTCATGTAAGCATAAATTTGCCAGTAAATATGAATGTTAATAAGAGGTAACTTTGCACAGGTTATCTTTAAAAGTTGATTCCTGATAGTATTTTTTAAAAATTCAAAATAGATCATGTCTGATATAATTCCTATAATTAGGTTTTATACATTTCTCCATAATTAAATAAATAAGTAATTTAGCCACTGTGCTTTGTGTGTGAATTTCAAAACTGAGAGGCTCTCTTCTGTTCTTGAAATATTTTTAAGTGTGACAGAAAAAGTGTGCCTGCCAAATCATTCAACTTTCCATCTTATTCATACTCAACTTGTGCTCTCTTCAGGACACTCCAGCCAATTGGATCACCTGCAATTCTTGGAAGAAGCGGTCCAAGGTCATTTTAAGCCACTCTCACCTCTTGTTGCTCTACTCTATGTCAACAATTTTAGGAGTTAATTACTTTTCATTTTGTAACAATGAAGAGAATGTAAAATATAATGGTCAAGAGGACAACCTCTTAGTATCTTGCTAATTGGGTTCAAGGCTGGTCTCTCATCCAAGTGTGAGCTTGGTCAAATCACTGAACTTCTCTGTGCCTCAAGTATCTCAACTGTAAAATGGAACCAAAATTTTCTTACTCATAATACTCATAATATCATTGTGAGAAATAAAGAGTTTCCTCACACACACAGGCACACATACACACACACACACTATAGATAGTAAGTATTTAGTAAAAGTCAGCTATTGTTATGTCATTCCACCTAGTTTTCACTTTTCTTTGGAATTGTTCTCTGGCCCATCTGAAGATGCTAAACTCGAAAGTAAGCTATTTTAGGGCAGAGGCTATATTTTAAAAATCTCTCTTAGTGGCTTTATGAAGAAATTCATTTTCAAGGAGAGAAGCCCACTGATGGTTTATGGAATGGAAAGAAGGTGAGCCTAATGCCATCCTTCAAACCATGTGACCACTGAGTATGGGCTACAGTTCCCATTTTTACTCCAGTCTGATCTGTGAGTCCAGCCCTATATAGTTCATAGATTAGACCTTTCGTGCTACCTAACATCAAAGTGTTGAAAATATGTTTTATGAAAGAGTAGGTATTTGTCTCTTCCTTTCAAATTGTGCATAAGGTACTTCTTTAAATTTTGTGCCAGAAAGTTATGAATAGAACTTTAATCTAGAGCAGATACTTGTACACCAGTAGGGAAGTTAGAAAATTAAGATTTTTATATTAATCTCTAGGCTGGTGTCTTCCAAGACCTATTATGCCTTAAAGCAAAATGTCACCTTAGAACATAGCTGACAGATAAATTCTATTTAAAAGTTAAATGCACTAAGTACCGGAATATTGTGCTACGTAAGGCATAGTTACCACTCTTCTGAAGCATCCTTCCAAGCTGATCTCACCTCAGATGAATTTGAGCTGGATGCTCTGGCAGAGTTAGGCCCTGAGTCTTAGGAACAGGAGGGGAGGGAGCTAGAGAAGGTATGAGGGGTGCTGGAGAAGGACATTACTCTCAGAGAATGAGGAGTTCATGAAGAGAGTGAAGCAGATTTCTGGCAGATGGAAGAGCCTGAACAAAGATATAAAGGCAGATGGCTTATTTGGCAAATTGTTAAAAGCACAGTGAGATAGAGACCAAGAATTTTTCTGTAGAAAAGAGGAAGAGGACAGAGAGGAAGATTGGGGCCTCCAAGAAATTCAGATCATTCATCAGCCCCCTTTCACTCTTTCTAGACATGACTGAGGTTGCCACTGCCTGCTTAAAATGTCATGCTTAGATGCTGGGATGGCACTTAAGACAGTGCTCAGTGGATCTCTCTGCAACCTTCATCAAGACATGATGCAGATTATCTCAAGATGACACTATAAAACAAGCTCTGTCAGGAGCTCATCGTGCTCTTAGATTAGACTATTGGTCAAATCTGTTAGACTGAGTACACACTGAATTAAAACACTTGCTCCTGAAACTTCAATATAAAAGTAAATCAAAAAGCACTGTGAAAACTGTCAGCAGAAAGAATAAAAGTGCAGATTTGGCAATATTCATAATGAAGATTCAAAAGTTAATAGATCCACAGCATAATAAATGACTTTCTATTATCATTATTACACCAATCATAGTCTTATAAGAAACAAATCATCGATGAAACTCTAAGTGAAAGATCTTACTTGACTTGTTACAGAAATGTGCATAACCACAGTACAATAGCCCCTACCTGGATCTCTTGGAGAATGAGACACTATGGATGGCACTGTTTACCCAGAATGATGAATATCAGCCCTAAAGGGTGGCTTCGGTATTTTAGGGTACTTTTTAAATATTAGTATATAATCCCTTAAAATAAATGTCCCTTTTTCTGCTTCTCAACCAGACTATATCTAATGTAATTTAATATTGTCTTAATGCTCTATACTAAACATTACAAATATCAGTTTTTACAGTATGCTAAAGATATATGGAATTGCTAATATGCATATGAATTAGCATGCTTACAGCTAGACACCTAGGGCTTTCTTTTCTTCTTTGTCTCTGCATTGCTCTATAAGCCACCAATGCCATCTTGCTAGTTGCTCATTGGTTTCTTTACATAAAGCAACCTAAAGATTGTGCAGCTGCCATTGGGTACCTTGGCCTCATTCAAAGTGCTGCCTAATTTTGGTACTAGTAAAGTAATAGACCCCAGACATCATCTTTTCAGTTTGTACCGACCCTCCTGTGTTCCTTGAAGTTTGTGGGCAGATTAGCCTTACTAATTTCAAAATTTTGACAGCGAAGTTTGAAAATAATCTTATTATAAAAGAAATACTTCAGCAGACCCAAATGACTTTATTTCACATGAAGCAGACTTGGGTTCAAATCTTAAGAGATCTCGGGGATATTATTTAACTTTTCTGTACCTCAGCACACCATATGGAAAATAGAGATTACAATACCGATTTTGCAAGGCTGTACTAAGAATTTTAGAGGAAAATATGTGAGTAAAATACCACAGTGCCTGCAAAACATAGATGTTCAAAATTCACATTAGGTCAAATTATTTGCAAATGTGACTTCATTCTTTCACACTTGGTGCAAAAGTATGGCATGTGGATTCCAGTATGTGTGCACTACAATTGGAACCAAGTTCCATGTTCATACACTGGCCTCTTGGAAAGATGACTACAAATGTTAGATGTTGAGAAACAAAAGGTATTCGAAAGATACACATTCTACTGAAAACTTTCTGCTTGCACAGGAAAGAGAAAAATATTTTATGGATATATATACTTAAAATGGCTTTCGGGTGTGTTCTTCAGTTCCTCTGTATGGTCTAGGAAGCCCCTTTGCCTGCTAGTTCTTTCTCCCATATTTGTTAAATTAAAAGTTCCTTCATTTTATAATCCAGTGGGCTATGAGGGAACAATCAGAAGAAAGATGACTGTTATGGTTTGTGTGTTGATGTGCCCCCCACACCTCATGCAGTTTTAGACAGGGCTGTTTCAGCAGTGGTTGAATCTCGAGTGTGTGATTGATTCATGGTGCAGTGCTGGGATTAAGGGTGCTGAGATTAAAGGTGAATGATTGCTAGATCAGCCCACTGATTAAACTGGCACCACTCTAACCCTGGAGGAATGGACACAATACAAGGGCTAGAAAGAGGGTTGGCTCCCTCCTTCCTTGTTGCCTTTGCTGTCATCAGCCACCCTGAACTGTTGCTGTCTGCCATGCTGCCCTGCCTTGGAGCCAGCTGATTGTGGACTGAAACTTCAACAAACTGTGAGCTAAATAAATCTTTCACTCTTTAACTTTAGGATTTTTGTCTCAGTAACAAGAAAAGTAAATAAAATAGAATTTGTTGCCAGAGAAGTGGGGTCATTGCTGTAAATATACCTGACCATGTGGTTCAGGAGCCTTTGAGGTTGAGTTGTGTGAAGAGTTTGGAGAAGTTTGGAGATGCTGGCTGAAAAAGTAGAGCGGGAATGTCTTAGGCTGTATTGTATGGCAGATTCTGGTCAGAGCTCAGAAAACTAAAACGCTGATAGAAATCCTCCTGGTAAAGACCAGGCTTGGGAGTTTTCTACTGGGAAGTAAGACTGCATTGGCTATTAAACTCTAGACAATGTGTTATGGTTTGGTAAAAAGTTTGTCTGCATTTTGCTTGTGTCCAGAGATGTTGCGTGAGACTAGGATTAAGGGTGACAGACTAACTAACCTAGCAGATGAAATTTCAAGGCAGCCTAATTTTGAGGTTATGGAATGGCTACTGTTGGGGGCTTTCAGCCAGATTTATTTTGAGAATCAAAATCAAAGAGCTCAGCAGAATAATTTAAAATATTATGAGTTTGGCCAGAAGGGAAGCTTTAGTAAAGTGGTGTACTGCAAAGATAGGGCAGAGGAGATCTTGATTGTTGAGAATGAACAGGAGAATGGAAAAGATCATCTGAGGGCTTCACAAAAACCCCAGAACCCTACACTTTGCAGCCTCAAAATTGCAAAAGTGAAATACTGCTTTGGGAAGAGATTACTAGAGTACCATGTTCCAGAATGGCAGTGGCCTAGAGAATTTGTTTCTCAGGATTAGATTCAAATTCCTCAGTGATCCAGGCATTTGATTCCTACAACCAAGAGACAGGAAAGCCTGGCTACTTCTTTAGCTGGCAGAAGACCTTGGCATCATCCATATGGTGCTGATTTTAGGTGGATTTGGAATGCAAGAGTTGTGGGGTCATGAAGGCTTCCACTCAGATTTTAGAAGAAGGCCTGGGAGGTGAAGCAGTGTGGCCCTGAGAGGGCAGTGTGTGAAGCTATGAGTATGAAGATTAAGGTGCAGTGGAGACCTCAGAAGTTTGGAGAAGCCAGGATCATGTATTGTCTGATGAAAGCTGCAAGGAAAGAGCAGGGTTGGCCCAAGAGAGAAGCCATGAAAGCTACAACAACCAATGGAAGTAGCACAGGGGTGGAGCCAAGCTCTTTGGAATTTACATCTTGCCACAGATTTCTTTGGATGCTGCACATGGATCTACAGGACTTAATGTTTGCCTTGCTAGCTTTAGGATTTGCTTTGGTCCTATTCCTTTGTATCCTCCTATTTGTACCTTTTGGAATGGAAAATGTCTATCTTCTGCCACTGTAGGTTGGAAATGTTTAACTTTCTTTTCATTTGTAGAGGGTTCATATCTAAGAGTTGTGTTAAATCTTTAATAGCGGAGACTTTGGTCTTACACTTCTCAGGAATGTTGAAACTGTTCAGAATTTGGCAACTCTCAGAGACAGACTAAATGCATTTTGCATAAAGGAATATACATGAAACTTCAGGGGGTCAGGGGCAGAATGTTACGGTTTGTGTCTAGAGGTCTGCCCAAAGTCTCATACAGTTTTAGATGGGGCTTTTTTGGAGGTGGCTGAATCTAGAGTGTATGACTGATTCATGGTGCAATGCTTGGATTAAGGGTGGGTGATCCCTGGATCAGTCCACTGACTGGACTGGCACCACTTTAATCCTGGTAGACTGGGCACAATAGGCTCCCCCCTACCTCATAGCTTTTGCTGTCTTCTGCTGTCACGAATTCTCTGCCTCTCTGCTATGTGCCACCCCGCCTTCGAGCTAGCTGATTATGGATGGAAATCTGTACAAACTGTGAGCTAAAAGCTCTTTCTCCCTTTAACTTTAGGAGTTGGGTATTTTGTCTCAGCAAGGAGAAAAGTAACTAACACAGTTATAGAAGGCAGAGGGTGCTTTATACTTTTAGCATAGCCATGAGAACCTTTGCAGGAATCAAAGTCATTCCCAGGGTCTCTTGAACTCACAAGACAGAACATATGACCCCTGTCTATGACCTAATATATGTGGAGTCCTCCTGTAGCCAAATATATTTGCATAGCATTCTTTTTGGTCTTTTTCTTAAATTATTTGTGTAATCTCAACTAACTCATCAGAGGTTGCTTTAAAAAGTGAAGTATGAGAGACTGAATAAAATATCTCTTCAAATCTGTTTTTCCCTCAAAGCTCCTTTTTCAGTATGACTAAAAATTAATGGTCAGAGTCTGTGTAATTATCCTTCCCCTGGTTTTACTCATACTGCTTTACCAAATCCCCCTTGGTGCTAGTAATTTTCTAATTGATTAAGCCTGGAGGAGCCTTCTGTTATTGGGTGTGGCCCACTGCACACATCTGGCCCACTGCACACATCTGGCTCACTGGATTTTCTTTAAAAGGGCAGGCAGGATATTAAAATATCTATAGTACAAACATATAAACAGGGAAGAAAATCTTCATAGTTTTTCCTTTTGGTCTCCATAGAGGGTTAAGTAGGTTTCCCCTGGATTTTACATATTTTCACAACCTCAGAATGTGACCTTGATTGGAATAGCTTTGCAAATGTAGTTTATTAAGACTAGTTAAGAAGTCATACACACTGGATTAGGGCAGCCATTTTAGAAGAGACACGATATAGGGATGATACACAGAAGGTAACATCACAGGAAGCCAGAGGTAGGGATTGGCGAGGGCTGCCACCAAGGTTTGCCATAAACCACCAATAGCGAGGTGAGAGGCAAGGTAGAAATTCTCCCTCAGCTCCTTAGAAAAATCCACTCTACCAACACTTCCATTTCAGATTTCTACCCTCCAGAACAATTGTTTCAAGCCATCAACTTTGTGGTGATTTGTTCTGGACAGCCCTTGGGAACTAACAGTTTCCCTAGTCAAAAACCAACCTCTAAGAGAATGGCTAAGGAATTCAGACTGTTTGCTATCGTTTTCTGTTGTTTTGGAAACAATCACATAGTATAATAATGAAGCTATGATTAATCCCAGTACTTCAGTTTATTTCCTCTATTTTCAGGTCATTCAAGTCATTTTCACTTCAAAAATAAGTACATGTCACAGCATGGCAAAGATCGATGGATCAAGCCACATAGCTATGAGAGCTTTGTAATCATTATACAATTAATGATATTCATAAAATGAGAAAAAGTCATAATTGTTCCCTAGGACATTTACATAGCCTTTGTTCTATGTCAGCTTCCCTAGGAAATGCAGTCTGAACTGCCAAGGTTTGTGCAGTACATTTATTGGGAAGTGTCCTTGGGAACAACATTGTGTAGGAAGACAGAAGCAGAGCTGGTGAAGGGAGAAGTTCATGGGTCGTGTGGAGGCCTGTGCCCGAGCAGGGTATTTCTTCTGGAGACCTCTGAGACCCTCTGTGGATGAAGGCTATTCCCAGGGAGGAGCACAGCACTACGAGGCAGTTTTTCTACAGGAGGATGCTGAGCTATGAAGATGAGCGGTTTATTCCTAAAGGTGGGATCTGGACAGCACAACCCAGGCCCATTATGGCACTATTATTTTAAATGAAATAAAATAATTATTTTAAAACAAAACTTTCCTCCTTAGCTAAGAAAATGACTTTGGCCTGGCCCAATACCACACATTATGCTATTATATTGTGAAAACATTTACACATTTGTTTTTCAAAGAGTTTTGTGAAGTTGTTGTATTATTGCCATTACTGATCTTTCCAGAAGAGTGCTTGCTCTTCAGAACCATAATCCTTCTCTTTAATCTTCACTAAAAATCATGGTGATTTTTCTCCACAAAAAGGGCAAAATTATTATTTCAGTGCCAATTCCCTGGTTAGGTCAATTGTGTAAAGAACTGAGTAAGCAGTATTCACTATTTTATCTTTCCCTCTTAGTATTCAAATCATTCAAAGTTTCTTACTTTTTGTTAAGTGATGCTTCCAGAGAAAGAGGTCATCCTTATTTCCATGCAGCTGGATGGATGAGATCATTAATTAATCTTATCCAGGTTCTATAAAGTTTCAAATGGAATACCAGAGGATATAATAATTTATTCCATTTGCCCGCTACATTACATTCTTTTAAGAAACTGCAATTTTTTATAAATTTTCTATAATATCAACAATAATAATAATAAGGATGCTGACAATAGAACTATTATTTGTTGATATTTATTACTTGTACAGAGGGCATAATTGGACAGTGCTAAGTACTAATACATGCTCCAAGTTTTAGCAAGATTATAAGTTTTTCTGAACCCCAAACATGATTAGGTCATATTGGCTATAAAAAAAAAATACTGCCACAAAGCAAATTGAACACGTTAGGGAAAATATTTCCTTTAAAATTTTGTGATAAATACTGGCTTTTACCACAGTAAGGCAAAAAGATACACTGCGGGGTAGAATCATAAATATGAGGATAGGTCTATGGGAGGAGGTAGATCAGTGACAACACCAGTCCTACAGTATAAACAACCCATAAGCAAATAAATAAGAAAGAGGCTGTCCTAATGTAGAGTCCAAATCTGGCACTAGTGACTGATCTGCTGGCAATCTTCTGTTCAATGCAAGTAAAATTAATAATGTTACCTAACTCAACTAGTTGACAGGTTAAAGGAATAAAAAAGCAAACATTTTAGTTTGGTTCTCCACAGCAGAGAGATGAGTGAGAATGTGATAAGAATTCAGAAGAGTTACATGCTAACTTAGAATTTATAACACTGATCAAAAATAATTCGATCATCCTACAGATTCTTAAGTACAAACTCTGGGTAGGACTCTTCTAGGTATCAGGCATAAACAGTGAACATGGAGTGTAGGTGAACACAAACACGACGTGAGATCAGAGAACAAGTGATAAACAGTTTCTCAGAGTGGCTTAAGAGGAATCATGAGTAATAGTGAGTAATGTGTTGGAGTGGGCAATCAAAAAAGGCCTCCCAGAAGAGGAATTTGATCTTGAGCATGACCTGAATAAACAGGAGGAGTGAAGCCAGGTAAGGATCCAGAAACCAAGGAGAAGTAGTGATAAAGATAAACTCCCCAAGGGAGGATTGGAAACTACTCATTTAACTATCAGTAAGAAGACTAAAGAGTTGACTTGGGAAATGTAGAATGTGTCAAATGTGGGGTCATGAAGTTGAAAGACAGATGCACGTGTTAGCGCATTTGTTGTTGTGACTGTTGTCTTTATTTTCCAGCCTTATTTTGTGGCTTAAGCACAGGATTAGAGTAGAAAAAGAACTGGGCAAGAATGGCTCTAAGGAAGGTTAGCATAATAATGAATTGAAAGAAACAAGAGACATAAGATTTTGTTTTGTTTTGTTTTGTTTCCGGTACCGGGAATCAAACTCATGACCTTGCACTTGCCAGGCAGGCGCTGTGCTGCTCAGCTAAATCCCTAGCCCCCGAGACACATAAGGTTGTTCCACATATAATCCAGGAAATATAAGTAAGCTCAGAATAAAAATAAGAATGTGAGGGAGGTGATCACCACTAAAAAGTGCTAAGATCTAAGGAGCAGAGGTCTCAGTGGAAATCAAAGACTCTTTGAAGTAGAAGTTAGTAGGGCAAGTACACTGGAGACACAAAGGGTAGAGCATAGGACAGGAGAGATAAAATCCAGTATCTAAAGGCAGAGATGGCATAAGCTTCACAGAACCTAATAAAGCCCACTTCCTGCTTGCGAGTCCAAGGGCCACAGGACAACTACAAGGGAAGTTTCCCCATCAGGGAAGAGACAGGCCTCCACTAAGGCGAAATAATACAGAAAACATTTCTGTGTTTGAGGAGGATGAAAATATAGGTCTTTGCCTAATGACAAACAAAACATGAGTTCTGAAAGCGAAGTGGCAGAGCCTCGGGGGAAAGCACGAAGTAGGCAAACAGGTCAGAGGAGGACAGGGACTGGGCCTTATGGATTCAGACATGTGTACAAGAGCTTAGGAAAGTGAGCTTCAAAAAGTCCAGAAGAAAAACTGGTTATAATTCCATTACTAGAAAATCTAAAAGATGGTGTAAGGAATAGAAAGCTTTAAAATATGTTATCTAAGTAAAATAAAAATGAGAAAGAAGGAATAGTGTAGCTGCAGAAAGTAGTGCCTAATGAGAGGGACATGAGAAAAGCCAGAGTGCACAACCTCAGTTTCCACAGTCCTACGGTGGGGTGGAGGGTGCAAACGGGCAGAGCAGACCAAGGCTACAGGCAATGCGGGGATGTGAAAGACAGCTGGTCCCTAGCACATGACCTGATGTGATGGGATGGTTAGCATAACTGGTACTTAAATGGGTAGTTCCCAATCCTCCTTTGGGGAGCTTACCTTTGTCACTACTTCTCCTTGGTTTCTCCTTGGCTTAACTCCTCCTGTTTATATGCTAACCTCCTGTTTGTATCTGCTGGGATGTGAAAGACAGCACCAGCTCTGACTACTCTTCAAAAGATGGTCAGGCACAGCAGTGTGTTACGGTCCAGGAGTGAAGTGCTCTGGCAGTAATGATGTAGCAATTGGTGTGGAATAAAGGTTAAAAGAATGGGCTTCTCTACAATTGCACCTAGATTCAATCCTAATTCCATCACTGACTGTTTGAACGTGGACATGTTTCTTAACTCTCGACATCCTCATCTGTAAAATGAAAGTAATTATTGACATCTATTTCATTGGTTCATGTTGAACATTAAATAAATTGATACTTACCAAGCATTTAGGATGCTGCCTGGCATGGGATAAGTGTTTGGGAAGTGTTATCCATTATTATTTCATTTTGTCATTGTTAATTGGCTGTTTAACTTACTATACATTTTTACTGTAAAAGAAGCATACACTCAGCTTAAATCTTCTGATTCATGGTGGAAGATGTGAGGGGCTTATACGTGGTTATGCTGTGACAGTCGTAAGGAAACTACTGAAGCAGGTTCTAAATTAAACACTCTGTGAATAACAAAACAGAGTTTGAATCCTGGCTCTACTACTTACAGATTGTGCGACTAGAGCAACTAGTCTAATCTTTCTAAGCCTAAGTCTTTTCAGTTGTAAAAAGAAAACAATAATGAGGTCAATAATTCATAAGGCTTTCCAATTAATAAACAGGACAACTTATGTAAAGCATTCAGAATATTGTGCGGCACAGGGTAAGCAGTAAGTAAATGGCAGTAGTATTATAAATGAGCCCCTTTCCCTCCTTAATTACAGATAACTTTAATTTGCCTGCTTATTACAACTGAATACTATAAATTCTTAGCTGGCTATCTCAATATCCTTTTTCCCTCTTCCTTATATGTCCTGAAGGAATTTTTAAAAAACTCACTAAAATGAAATATGGGGGCATGAAAATACCGATGATATTCACTTGGCATTTATAATGAATTACCTTGCTGCTTAACTGCCTCTCTCCCTCATAGATTTCTGGATGGTGAAACCTGTAACGCCTGCTCTTGTCAGGTCTGGGTCTGTGCGGTGTGAGGCTGAGACAGACTCAGCATTAAGAGTGACGGGCTGTAGAGCAAGCAAAGACTGCAAGTGAGGAGAATTAAAGATGGAGGAAGTCAGCTGTGGGCTTGGGAGTGATACACACGATAAAAAGTAGCCGTATTTAAATCTTTAAGGTTTCTTTTGCCTATTAAAAGAAGTGGGCAAGTCAGGACTTGAAAACTCAGGCCAGTCTTGATTTCAAGGCCCAACTCTTCCCCGCTCCATGCTACCATGTGGAAGAAACAGGAGGCAACAAGAGACAGCCAGACACATGGAAGTTGCAGGTGGGAAGCTCAGAATCCAAACGCTATATGAGATTTGAAGAAATGAAGAAAGAAAAAGAATGTCAAATTATGAGGAAGTATACAGAGGGCCTCAAAATAGAAAGGGGTTATATCCACCTTCAGCCTTACCCACTGATTCTGTGGTAGTAGCCAGGGTTGGTGGAACTTCCCACCTGGGTCGGTGGAAGTGCTGCCGGTAGGAAGAGGCGACTGGCAGCTCCTGAGCAAGATGAAGCCCATCAGAAAGAAGCCATCTGCACCAGTGACTGAGGAGGAAATCCTGATCTTCCCAGCTTTTCTGAGCCCCTCCTGCAGCTCTCTGACACAGGCTATAATTTCAATTTTAAGAAGACCATGCCCCCCTCCCATAGACTATAACCAGGTTTTTAAACAGTAATATAAACTAATTTCTCCAATTGTAGCAAACACAAGGCCTCAAATTTTCCATGACTTTGTCTTTCTTCCATTTATTTACCTCATAAGAGGGAAGTTAGGACCTATTAATCTCTGTAAATAGCTCTGTATTTTCTGAGATCACCTCAGAAGAGGACTATTTGAATAAGATGAGATTACTATTTGCCAGAGAATTCAATCATACTATTTTTCTTGGTGTTGGTTGTGAAGTTTCTTAATACCTTCAGCTAATTTACAGGTAGCTACAGTGATTTTAAGGTGTCTCTTTCAGTAATAACAACCTCTGTTGACATGTTTTAATACCTAAGAGTTGACAAAACTTTTAAAAATATCCCCTTAAAAATTTTTTTCATTTGACCCTTACAGCTATTATGTGAGGTAGTTAGAGCAGACGTTACTCCCCCTACTTTACAGATGACAACACCGGGCCTTGGAGAGTTAAGAGACACAGTTGAGGACACAAAGCTAGTGAGTGTGCAAACCCGGATCCCAGGGCTCCTCATAACACAGACACCCACGCCCCTACTGGGTGGTGTGCTCTCCCCGCCCACACCACCTCATGTCTAGCTCCTTTTTCCTGGAGGAATTTTCTTAGGCGTTCCTGTGGGCTCTGGGCCATATCATGTTTATGTACTTGTACTCATCTGTGTGCTTGACATTTCTATTCAGTGAAGAACACTGACAAATACAATATGTGGAAAAAGTTTTAGGTCTCCACTTCCCCCTCCCGTAATAGCTCCGTATGTATGTAGTTGTGAAGAAGTGAGATGGACAGAATGAAAGGAGGCACATGCCAGGAAGAGGACCAGAGTGTAAGGAAGGTAGAGGTCCGACCCTAGCATCCTTCGCCTTGCAGATATTTCTCTGGGCTGCACACATTGAGCAATGTGCTCAGGGAGACCTCTGAAAGGCTACTAAACAGCAGCGGGAAAAGGGAGAAAACAAGAAAACACCAGCAGAGAAATCAATCTGGGTGTTTGTGCTGGGGAGCCGGGGGGGGGGGAAGTATTTATTCAGGGAAATTGCTTTTCTTGATGTGTTTTTCCCCACAAAGTACACATGTGGGAAATCTGTGAGGACGGAAGCAGTGCGCAGGAGAACATCTGTGGCTGTGTTGGGAAGCTCTGGGCTGCAGTCAGAAGAGAACTCCTGAGCTGTGTTTTACAGCTTCCCACCTGCATGTTTTCAAAGTGAACTACAGAAAAGTCACTCGGACAGTGAGCAGGGAGGGGCAGAAACTAGCTGACAGCTCAGGGACTGTTAAGAAGCTATCCTAGCACTGCTAGCCAAAGGCACCTCATGTTCCATAGGAAATAACTAGGCAGCTTCAGTGAAGGTTTCCCAAGAGAAAAAGCTCAATTGTGACAGCCTTTTCAGCCTGTTTGCAAGAGCTCCTGATTCTACCTAAAACCATCAGGGCAAAAATACTGTAGTGTCACACCTCCGCACCTTTTATTTCACAAACGGTAGTTTTCCAGATACTACGGCATTTTCTGACAGTGAGCCTGCATCTATCTCAGTTGAATTTTAGGAATTGATAAACACATATCCAATGTGAACTTTCATGGTCACAATTCATCCCACTCAAGCAGATGGTCAGACTAAAACCCCTAAAGCTTACTGCCGCAAAGTCTTGGTAACAAGACAGTCATTCAATAAATGTTTATTGACCATAGCCTATGTGCAAGATACTGTAGCTATGCCAGATTTCTTATTACTCAGTGTACTGCCCCATATAATGAGAAAGTTGGTCTTGCTGAATTCCTAATGAGGGATGCCTCAAACTGTACTTCAAGGGCTGCCAATGATGTAAGGAACAAACAAGAATTTATTTAGGTGATAGCTCTATCTCTACATACTACTAGGTCATTTTCCAAGACTATTTTTTGCGAAAAATCTTTAGTTTGTACGTTTACATGCTCAATATTGATTGTGATCCTACAATTCAGCAGGCACTGCACATAGCAGATAGGCTGCAGGTCTTAAGTCATGTGAAAGCAGAAGAATTTTGCAGTAACAAAGTCTTTTCTTGTTTTAGGTCTGATTATTATATAACAGTAGCTAACACTTACTGTACTTACTGTAGAATAGGATCAGACACTATACAGGTAGTAAGTGTTTTACACCACACAGACCATGATGGAGATGATTTTCTAGCAAGTAAATGAAATTATGAAGCACTAGTCCCATAAAACCCAGAGAAAGCAGAGTTATGGTGGGTTCACCTGAGGATCTGTTCTGAGGGCAAGTAGACAAGAGACCAAATCATTGAGTATACTGTCTGGGGCCATCTGGTGTGGACTTTTTTCTTCTGTAGCTCTTGGGAAGTCCCCAAAATCCATAGGGGAAAGAAAATATTGCATGGCTTGGTGCTATGGTTTGTGTCTAGATCTTCCCCCAAAGCCTTATTCAATCAAGTAGGGCTTTTCAGAGGTGGCTGCATCTAGGGTGTGT
This sequence comes from Chinchilla lanigera, assembly GCF_000276665.1. Lineage (NCBI taxonomy): Eukaryota > Metazoa > Chordata > Mammalia > Rodentia > Chinchillidae > Chinchilla > Chinchilla lanigera. The sequence goes on along the minus strand of NW_004955431.1, from coordinate 20,626,141 downwards.
GATGCTGGGATTCAGGATGTGTGATTGCCAGTTTAGTCCACTGATTGGTTTGGCGTAGCTTGGGGGGAGGATGATGGGAAGGCGCACCATGGCTGCGGGTGGCACCACCCAAAGGGTGAGTATCCTGGAAGAGATAAAAGGGAAAGGCAGGTGCTGCTTCTTCACTACTTCTCCGCTTTGCTGCCTTCTGCTTGCTATGAACCATTTCTTCTCTTTAATGCACCTCTTCCATGCCACCCTTGGAGCCAGCCAATTATGAACTGAAACCTCTACAAACTATGAGCTAAAATAAATCTCTGCTTCTTTAATTTTGGACGATGGGTATTTTGTACTAGCAATGTTCTCATTGCTGAAGGGCAGTTACTTGGTGGCATAAGATAGAGGGAATCTAGAAGAAGAGTACCCTGCCTTTGACTGAGAGAGCACACTAGCTTAGGAGGATAGAGGAGTTATAGGTACCAGAGAGCATGGGCTACTTAGTTCTTATTGCAAACACACAATATTTTGCTTTCTAATTTTCTTTCCAAAACTTATAGTAAGAAAGCCAACAAAATTTTCAGAAGAGACTGTGGACTAGAAATCAACATAAACGTGACCACGTAATACAGAACCAACCATCATAAAAATCCTTTCTGTCTACTTGTGTGCCTCGTCTGTTAAATATCTCTTTGCTCTCTTCCCTGTTAAAACTTGATCCACAATAAGGTTTGGTTCCCTCTCATATTCTGCTCCATCCTCGTCCTCCTGAAGCCTCCTGCTTTCAACTTCTATCTGCCATACATTTTCTTATTTTTCCCAGAGAAGGGAAAACTTTGCAGGGATAAAGTGCCATGTATATCTGGTCATTTCATGCATTTTCTTTCCTTAAGTACAATGTGGCTCATCACTGTCATTCTCTGAATGTTTTACACATCATCACCTATGATTTCTGATCTGCATGTGATATTTAGGAAGAGAAATTCTACAGGTAGGTAAATTGAGGAAAAAGATGACTATACATGATGGTCATCTGCTGCAGCAGGGCTAGGTCTTCTCTCCTAAAGCACTGTCAGTGTGTGTACCTCCTGAGGTTTCTCATAACACTAAGAATTTGGAGAAGGCTAATAATACGGTATTACAATGTTTACAAAATGAATTAAGTAATTCTCTTTCAAATTTATTAGAAACTCTTAGATATGTCCTGCATAGGCTGATAAATGCATAGATTTCACTGCTTGTTCAGATGGGATTGAGGTGAAACTTGGCTGCCATTCAATAGACTATTGTGAAAGTTAGACTCACAAATAACTCCCCCTAGGCTTCTGAAAGAGTAATAAAATTTATAGAGGTAAACATAATGACTATAAGTTGAGATTCTCTGAAGAATGAAGAAGTGTAAAACATTAATAAAACCCAGAGAAATTAGACAACAACACCAACAAAAAAATAGGTAGACAGCTGCCACCAAGATACGCACCAGAGTGAGAAGCAAACATTGTAAGTATAGCTACTCATCTATTCAAACCTTTCATTGCAATTGAAATGTCCTTTAGAGCAAAATAATTGACAAGCCATGGAGAATCTCTGCTTTATTTCCTTGATTTCTATTTTCTACAGTACATTTCCACACAGCCTTCACAGCTGCACGCAGTCTGCCATTCCAAGCCTCCAGCCAGGCGTAGTGTGTCTTGTATAGCATTCACTCCATTCTGCGTAAGTTGGGGCCTTGCCCTCCACTCGATTTGGGCTGCTATAATTCTCCACAGCTTGCTTCCTTTGGATGCTGAACAAGAAGTAACTCTGGGGTATTGCCTTCAGAGGCAACCCCCTGGGGAGATTCTTTTGCCATAATTTTATTGTGACCATGGCTTAAGGCTAGTCTGAGTATCCAGTTTGACCACCTGCAGGTTCACTGAATCCAGGGTGGTTCCCTTGGGTCAGAATTTGGCAACTGTCTTTGTTCTTATGTCATCTATTACCTATATGCCAACATGTGGCACACAGAATTTATAAGTTGACAGGGGAGCTCTCATGCCTTCTCTGATCTAATAGTGGTCCCAGGCAGTAGGTTGGTACAGCTGTTAGGATGTTGTTAGAATTCTTTTACCCATTAGAGAAGTGAAATCCACACCACATTGTGCAATATATTCATGATGTGATCATTCTTTTGGATAATCATCAACATGAACATGACCCTGCCTCTGACCTTAAGAGGCTTCAGACTGGTGTACCAAAACATGGGAAATACCTCCTGTGGGGCAGCTTGAGGCCTGCCAGTATTCTCTGTTGAACTGGTACATTACTTGTAAGCACTAAGCATATTTTAAACTGTGAGATCCCCAGGCACAGGCCAACATTATAAGTTCTCTATCCAAAGACAGTTTTCAGAATGTGGGACCTGAATAGTTGGAAGCCTGAGTTATAATACTTTGGCTTTTGCCACATGGGTTTAGTTTACACTTTTCATAAAGCAATGAATTTGAGTCATGCTATTGGATTTTCAGAATTTGGAGCTCTTACTATGGTTGGAACACTGTCTGCCACAGTCCTGATTTTGGGCATGCTAATGTCTGATCAGAGCATTAGATGGGCTGTTACGGTGCTCACTCTCACCTATTGGCGAAGGAATCTGTCTGCGAGGAAGATCGGTGTGACAATGTATAGCTTGTGTGTGATCCTTGAACAGGGGGAGGCAGTGCCTAGCAATATAAGAGAAATCCAGAAGCAAACAGGTCTGATGAGATAGGAAATGAAAATCCACTGGGCACACAGTATAGCTGGCATGGCCAGCTAGAGATTCCCCAGAAAAAGCACTCCAAAAGCTAGTTTTTATCAAATGTGTATATTCAGTGTTAGTTTAATATTGTAAAATATTATACATCTTAAAGTCATTGAAAATGTATAATAATCAATGACTAAGGATTAAATCAATAAAGTTAAATCTCATTACCATATATACCAATTTATTTTTATACCATTTATTCATTCAGCAATGCATCGCGTGTGTGTATGTGTGTGTGTGTGTGTGTGTGTGTGTGTGTGTGTGTATGCTAGACATTGTGCTCGGAAATGAGCCTACCAGGTAGAACAGTTCCAGTGGAAAAGACACCTAAAGAAACAAAGAACAAAATAGAGGCCATGAAAGCTTGCAGTTTGACTGCTTGTATGGGTTGGTTAACTGTTTAGGGCAGATCTTCCCAGAGAAGATATAATTTGGCCTGAAAGCTGGGTCTGAAAGGCTAGTGTTTGTCAGTGTGTGGGAGGTCTAGTGAGAGCTTAACATGCAGTCTGATATGGTTAAATCTCACAAGTGATAAACAGGAAAAGCAGCAAGGAATATATAGGTGAAAAGACAGTGTGGACAGATCTCAAAGGGACTTGTGTGCTGTTAGTAAAGAATCTGTAACTTTAAACATCTTTTAGGTAATGGGAAGTTATGGTGATTTAAAGAGAAGATAAGGATGATTTTAAACATGAATGTACCATGTTAATAATATCTGATGTTTAGAAATCTACTGGGTACTTTTCTAAGCACATTAAACAAGTAAGTATATTTAATCTTTATAGCTACCTATGTGCTATATGTTTTGTTCTATAGAAAATAAAGAAATTGCAACACAGACAGGTAAGAATGAGGGGACAAAGTTAGCCTGTGATAGATCCAGGACAGCCTGCAAAGCATATTCTTTACCACAACAGTTACCTCTCAGATGAGCTTCTGGTGAAGAGCTCTAGAATGAACTGGATAAAGAAAATACTGGGACCAGAGCATTTGCTTCTGACTGTAGAACTGCATGCAATATTGTTCAGGTTCACCTATCTTCATTAGAAAACAACTAACTATCAGAGGTCAGTGGTTAACTCATGAAAATCCAAAGTGTTGACATGGATGGCTTTCTTTCTGTCTCCCCAAAGATGGCTCTATTTCCTTCCTTTGTGGATCTGAATGAAAGACTGACTTCAAACACTGAAATTCTGGGGCACACAGGTGATGGAGCTCCCTACAATCAATAGTGTGGAAAGCTGGAGACACCCACATATGGGACAATCAATATATTCTTGATTGTTTCGTTTTAATTGGCATGTAATAGCTTACATATTTATTGGGTGCCGTGCAATAATTCTGTACATGTACATAGTGTATAATGACCAGAATAGGGTCATTAGCCTTTATCACTTTATCGTTTCTTTGTGGTTGGAGCCCTTGAGCTCCTCTCTTCTAGTTCTTCACAGAAGACCCAATAGATCATTTTAAATTACAGACATCCTACTGCACTGTAGATGAGAATTTATTCTTCCTATGTAAATATATTTTGTTATTTGCTATCCAAAATATATGAACAATGAAATGTTATTTGGTCATAAAAATAATGAAATTCTGTCATTTGTGAAATGGATAGAACTGGAGGACCTTATTTTAAGTGCAATAAGAAAGACACAGAGAGACAAGGTCTGCATGTTTTAAATCATATATGAAAGCTAAAAAAATTACCTCAATTTATACTACTGTAATAAAAAAATTACTAGTCATACTACAGTGAGTTTGATGGATAAGAATATGACATGTAAATGTGACAACAAAATGAAGAGGAAAATAACTATCATGTTTGGATAATTGGTTAAATTTCTGTGAGTGTTAAAACAATATTGATTAGCTAGCAGTCAGGATGCATGCTTTAATCCCAGCACTCTGGGAAGCTGAGGCAAGAGGGCTGCAAGTTATACCCTAGTCTGAGCAATTCAGCAACTAGACCTTGTCTCAAAATTCAAACAAAAAAAAGTGAAACAGGGCTTGATATGTAGCTCAGTGTAAAGATGCTGGGTTCAATTCCTGTATGACAACAAATAAAAAATGTGATTCTCAGACAGAGCTCAAAGAAAAAGCTATGTTATCCTTATGAATTGAAAGAAGATTTATATAAATGATAAGAAAAATAGAACCTTAGACTGGGCTATATTCTGGAGGCCATTTTCATAGGTGCGAAGCACTTTCTGTTCCATTTCCCAGCAGACAATCTTACCATCTTCTCCCCCAGCTATTCTTCCATCATAAACACATGTTACAACTTTTAAAATTTTCCTGGAAATACAGTTCTACTCTGCAGATGAAAAATAGGAATGAGAAGGAAAATAGCTGCTTCTATGATGAAACAAATGATTCATGTTTAGGCTGGTATCCACCACCAGGGGCACTGACTTGGGGTGGACAGCATGATAGAATTTGCAGATCTCAAGCAATCACGTCTGCACTTCTTATTTTCCAAAACAAAATCTCACTTGGCAAACAAAGCCCACAGATGTAGGGTGGTACTGGGAAAGAAAGAGATAGAGGCAGAGACTACAGACACAAAAGTAATACTTTAAAATTAAAAAAGAAAGAGTTGAAATTGAGTAGAATGCTGTGGTGTTAATGATAAAGGAATGAATTTTTGAGAAATTCTGGTGGTATAGCTTGCAGGACAGATTATCTTAGTGGTGAGGGAGATAGAAGAGTTAGAAAAACCTTTTCATTGATTTGAAAGATATTTTGAATGCCTAATTTTATTAAGATCTAGAGATTTACATCTGGTGAGAAAAGTTCTTCCTTCATAACCTTATTAATGAAAATATTCTCACTAGATAGCTATGCTATTATCTAAGACAAAGATTATAAGTGCATGTGTGTTGGGGGGACAGATCTGAAGAGTAAATGTTAAAGTGAATCCCTACAAGTTTGAACATGTACAGTTTGTGGGATAAAGGGGATCCTGTGGAGATGTTTAGCAAGATACTGACTGATGGGTTTGCAGATCATGGGAATTGGCATCACAGGCATATGGATGGTGGTTGAAATCTGATAAGCAGATGAGCCCAACTATAGGGGCATGGCAGAGTCAGAGGTGACCTAGGAAGGAAGTCTCAGAAACAGCTATGTTGTCCATCAGAGCACAGCATGCAGAAAATGATGTTGTGACGGAGAGGTCTGATAAGGTAGAGATAATCTGGATGGAATAAAGTCAAGAAATGAAGGGAAGAGAGTTGTTCTTATACAATTCACTGTTTTCTTTGGCTCTACCAAAAATTCTGTGAGGGAAATGACTGTGGCTGTCTTGTGTACTGTCTTCCTAATGGCTTAGCATGGCCTCGGGTAGAAGAGCTGTACTCAGTGTATATTGTCAATGATTTAGTGAAGGAGTAACATGCAATATAAAATGCTACTGGCAAGACAACCAAGATAAGACCTGAAAAGCATCTTGGCCTTGCCAATTAGGTGATTTGGGATAGTGTAAGGGAAGAGTAATTTAAATAGCTAGAAAGAAAGAACAGAGAAATATCACTGGCTTTTTAAAATACCAGAAGTATGAAGAATATTGGGGAAGGCATGACAAACATAACTTTTAGAATATAATATTTTTCTCACAATAGATTATTTTACTATAATGGAGTCATGTTACATTAATTATTTATTAACTGCAAGACTGATAAGAAGGTAGGATACAGAATAAGTTATAACAAAAATACGATTTAAAAAATATTATCTTTTAATATATCGCTCAGCCATCAATAAACTGCCACTTCATACTTAAATCTTGAAGACTACAGTTAAGAAAATAGCTCCAACTGTTGCCTGATCTGCAAATACTTTAGGGACATAACCAGCAAAACTTGATTATAGCGTGGCTTCACAAGTCAAATAGAAGTCTATTCCATACAGTGTCAGTAGCTGTTATGGTTTGTGTCTGGATGTCCCCCCAAAACCTCATGCAGTCATGGGATGGGCTTTGAGAGTTTGATTGATCCATGATCCAATGTTGGGGTTATGGCTGTGAGTGCTTCACCCACCCTGGGGCAGATAGTTAGCGAGGGAGAGAAAGAGGCTGCTTGCCGCCACACCTCCTTTTTGTGTTTGCTACTTTTGCTATCTTCTGCTGCCATGAACTGTTGCCCTCTGCCATGTGCCACCATGCCTTGGAGCCATCTGAGTATGGACTGAAACCTCCATGAACTGTAAGCTAAATAAACCTTTCTTTCCTTAATTTTGGGCACTGGGTATTTTGTCTCAGCAACAAGAGAAAAGTAACCAAGACAGTAGCCTCTATGTTCTTTGATATTTATTCACAGAAACTGAAATTAGTAAGTAAAGAATGGGCTGATGGTCTCCACAAACCCAAAATTGAATCAAATAAATCTTGGACTTTAGCCTGTGCTTATGAAAATTTGTTTCTAAACAAGCACTTAGAAGCCCTGGAAAGCAATAAAATGAAAGGCAATTTGCACAGACTAATGGAGCAGCTAAAAGGGGAGGGCGTGCAGAACAGACACTGTGTAATGGAGAAAAAGTTTTGTCTTAGAATTTTGTTATAAAATAGTCTCTTCCTGATGATAAAACACTGGCTAATAATGTGTAGAGTTTACTTCAGGTATATGTGACGGTACATTGAGCTAAATCATATACTAAGTTTTGTATTTGGGAAGTAGCCTATGTCACTGGGCTACCTCTCAAATAACATAACAGAAAATTTTTAAAGCCAGTTAGCTTAGAAATTTACTATGAAGTGTTAATTCAGCCTATGACAGATCTTGGCAGGTTTTTTTTTAACATATTGTATAAGAAATACAGGTTTTATTCACCTGGAATAACACAAAAGAAACAGGAACACTGAGATAAATAAAGTTGATCTTGACCAAATCACCCTAAAGTGTTTTGTCAGTGGGTCCACACACATGGTTCAGCTTTCTTTCATATAGTACTATCATCTAGGTGCATGTCTGTATTTATCAGACTGTAAATAACTTTCAGGTCAAAAGCTATGTTTCATTCATTTTTGCCTGAGCACTAGCACCATATTTTATACTTAGTGGTCAATCAATATCGGTTACGTAGAGAAATTATGAACTTTCACATGCTTGAAGGCTTCAGACAACTTGGACTCATGAAACCTAAATCATGTTTACTGTAACAGCACAAATAATTTTGTGAATTTTTTCCTGGAAATTTTAAAAAATAATAGTAGCTCCAGATGGTATTATTGCTCTTTATTTAATTGAGTCAAACAACAACCTTATGCTCCTGGTTATTGAAATTAAATGGAGAGGTAGAGGTTCCATTCTTGGCTTCAAAGACGTTTCTGTATCCCTTTATTCCCTTTGCTTTAGAGCCAATGTGTTAAAGTAGATATGCTAATTCAGGGAAGGAGATTCTAAAGGGATACTGAGCTGTTACGCAGAACCTCAAAGTAGACCAGTTCTTTCATTCAAATTTGATTTGGGGTTTGTGCCCAAAAGTCAATTTTCTTGCGAATTATCCAGCAATTCAATAGGAAAAGGAAAAGTTAAATAAAGAGAAAAATTTCTGTTTTTGTAATATGAAAATAAGTCTTGCTAAATGCTCTCACTTGCCTGCATCTCTTCACATGATTCCACTGTAAATGTTGATGGAAGAGTTGGGAGACATATCATGGATGAATTTTACTACTTTTCTTCCTTCTTTCCCTACAACATGGAGGATGTATCATATAGATGAAAGAGAACTGGCACAAGAGGCAGAGAAACCTGGGCTTGAAGTTGTATTCTCGTATGTGCTGGCTTGGCAGCCCCAAGCAAGTCGCTTAATTTCTTAGAAGGTAGCTGTGCTCCTTAAATAGGAGAATATTTAAAATGCTCAGTCAAGACTAGAACTTTAACAGGCAAATCTGTTCCTTTTATTAACACACACACACACACACACACACACACACACACACACACACACCCCTAGATCTAAAATGTCTGCTAAAGTCTCATGGAGCTTTTGGAAGGTAACTGGCTCAAAAGAGCTCTAATTTAATCAGTGGTTTAACCCATTGACGAAATCATACTTTGACACATTTTTGGTAAATAACAGAAATTTAGGAGGTTGGGCCTACCCAAAGGAGTTGGTCATGGGGCGTGGTCTTGGAAGCTACATGTGGGCCCTGGACCCTTCTCTCTCTTTCCCTATCACTCTTCTCGTTTGCCATGAGAAGAGCAGCCTTCCTCCACTGTGCCCTTATGCCATGACTTTTCTGCCATCTGTGGACTGAACCTCTGACACCATAAGCCAAAATAAGCTTGTTCCATTTTAAATTGTGCAAGTCAGGAATTTTGTCCCAGGAATGAAAAGAGGACTCACACACATATGTAATCCCTTCTACACATGCACAGTAATGCTCCCCCCCCCGCTTACCTTTTAAGTGCATGTAATATGTTAAAACTTTGCAGATTCTTGCACTCTGTGTCCCAGTGCCTGGCAAAGAGCAGGTACTCAGTAAGTTGAACTAATGAATGACACAATATATCTGATTCTTAAGGCAATGCAACATTTGATTGCATTTTCCATTGTCTGGCTTCACTCTTACTGAGTAGCAGCCAGAAGAGCTTCGTGATACAATGCAGTCGGGCTTCCCTTAGAGAACAAAGTAGTAGATTGTGAGAAACTGTGGCTGGCAGATCATGCCTGACCACAGAAACAAAGAAACGGAGCCACTTAGCAGGTAGAGTTAGATGTGAAGTGATTAAAGTTTGTGTGTTTCTGAAGTTTGGTACTAAAAGGTTACTTCTTATTTTGTATTCTCACACTGGAGAGAGAGAGGTTTCTTTTTGCCTCAAATGGTCTTGGTTAGCCCCAAGAGTATAATTCAGCAAACCTGTTTCTGGACAGCGTTCACATAAAACATAATTAGTCCCACATTGCATGTTTATTTGGGACAATAATCAAAGTCTGTGGAATCAGTGTAGCTTCTTATTCATTTTCCTCTTACCCAGAAATTTGAGATGGAAACATGGTTTTTAAAAGAAGTATAAAGCAAGAAATCATTGAGAAAATAAAGTATAAGCACTACTGAGGGTTCTAACCCTCACTCATGTGCCAGCCTTTCTGAAATACAAGCAGATCTAGGGGCCTATCCCAGGACTGTAATTATTCTAGGCACACACTTCTATTTATATAAACATATGGTGCATTTTTGTTTTGCTACATTCTTTTTGCTAAAGAGCCAAAGAGATAAGACAAGTTAAATAAAAATTTCTCTTCTTATGTCAGTCTGAACTTGAACATAGTTAACAAACACAGAATGAGCAATGGTAGGTGATTTTTCAACTAGTTTAATAAGGCTTGCTGTTGTTGTTTTGTTTGTTTGTTTTTCTGGTTTTTTGAGACAGGGTGGCATATATATATCACTATATATATGTATATATTACTATGAAGCCCAGGCTGGCCTTGAACTCACAGCGATCCTCCTGCCTCAGCCTGAGTGGTAGGATTAGAGGTGTGCACCACCATGCCTGGCAGTAAGTTTTGTAAATCTATCAAGCGTCACATAATTTGTCATTTAAGAAGATACAATAAAAGTCATGATTTCAGTATATTCCATAGTAGAATACAATAGTATATATATGTATATATATGCATACACATATATACATGCCTACACACACTTACATAGTCATGTGTCATTTATCAATGGAGGTACATTCTAAAAAGTGCAGTTACACAATTTTACTGTTGTGCAAATATCATAGTATACTTAGACTAAACCTCTCGGGCATTATTGGGTGATATTATAGGGCTACCCTTTGTTATGTGTGCTATTGCTGACTCAAATAACATTAGGTCGTCCATAATTGAATCTCTTATCTGAAATACTTGGGACAGGAAATGCTTGGGATTTGGGATTTTTTTTTTCAGATTTTTGAATGTTTGCATATGCATAGTGAATGGTACCCAAGTCCAAGCAAAAATTCACTTATGTTTCACATATATCTTACACACTAGTGACGATGAACCTTTTAGAGCTTTTATTGATGCAAATGGCCCACAGCAGCATGCATGCCATTGATTCGCAACCATTGCTGCACCTTGGAGGCAATTTATAATTATTTTCGGAGCTACTCCATTCTGCCTGCAACCATCACATGAGGCCAAAGGTAGAATTTTCCACTCGTGTAGTCACAAAGTACTCAACTGGGACTGTGGATTTTCAGGTGAGTGAAGCTCAACCTCTCTCTCTCTCTCTCTCATTGCTTTAAAATAATAAAACTTCATTTTTCTATAAAGTAGAGTTCTCATAGTTTAGGAGTAGGTTCTCAGTTTATCAATCTTTATTGTATTCAATTAGAAAAGAGAATGAAGTCTTGAATTAGTATATTAAGGGACTATTGTTTTTTTACTACCATAATGAAGGGACTAAATTTTGGTGGTACGTACTTGTTTGTCTGTCCAATGGACACTACTTATTCATACCAGAATTATGTAGGCAGATTATCTTAGATGCATTCTTCAGAATTTCTTCTAACCTTGTGTGTACATGATTTGTACCCAATGTATGTATCATGGTTTTCCACTGGAAAACTTTTTTCAGATGATTATAGAATTTTTGTAACAAGAATTCTGTAGATATTACAGTCGTCTTTTTAATAGATGAGGAAACTGAGGGCCTGAGAGGCTTGATAAATTGGCTCAGATTTTATATCTATTAGATATATAAGCTGGAACAGAGACTTGATTCTCATAACTAATTCCTGTATATCTTCTGATTCACCTGGACAGATGCATACTCAAGAATTTATTTTCAAAATTGAAAGATATCTTAAAAAACTAAACTCTATAGTTTGATTTTAATAAGATCTAGCAGACATATGGACCCTTGATTTACAAACTCAATTCGTTCCAGAGGACTGGTTGTAACTCAGGTTGTCAACTGAAGGTTCAGGCTCCTCTACACAGCCTTCAAATTCTCTCTCCTATACACAGGCAGATCTCAGTGTCCTTAGAGAGACATTGGCTCAGGATTTCTCAATTAACCCATAAAAGAAAGGATGTTGCAATGTTCCTTCCAGAACTCTCTAAGGATTAAATCTGCATCTGAGACCACCTGGAAGCACAAGCAGCTGGCATTTGGCTCATAACTCAAGACTTTGGTTGTAAATTAAAACTAAAATTCTGGTTAAAACCCAAGGTGTTCATATATTAGGCCAGTCATAACTCAGGGGTCTACTACAGTTTTAAATTATAAAAACTGGAATATAAAATACTTCAGATTATTCTGATCTTCAGATAATGGCAAGTTTTAGAAAAAAATAATTTAATTAAAAATATATTTTGGAGGCAGTACCAAGTATGCCTACCACATAAACATCATATTTTCACCAATATGGCTATTGTGATGACTCAAATATTTTCTCATTCATTAATATTACTTTCATATTTGTCCCCTAAATTGAACAATAAGAACCTTTAGAAGGTTCAGCACTAGCTTGTTCAGTTGCTTGATCATACATTTCCATGATGTCAGGAAGTGCTTTGAGTTTTGATTTTATTTATTTATTTTTTTCCTATTACCAGGAATCGAACTCACTACTTTGCGCTTGCCAAGCAGGCGCTGTGCCGCTGAGCTAAATCCCCAGCCCCTAATTTATTTATTCTTAAATAAGATGTAACTTTATCCTCTTTCATGAAACAAAACATAATAGTAGTTGCCTAACACTAACATGATGAACGTTATATAGATATATACCATCTGGGCCGAATGAAAAAAAAATCTCATAAGATTTCCCTTTTTAAAGTATACTTAATTGTTAAAGAATATATTTTAGTAGGTACAAAATATTCTGTGAATATCTGAGTAAAATTAATCATAGGAGAAACTTAAAAATATACTTTAAGAATATTTGCTATAATTATTTTTTATAAAGAGACAAGCCATACTTTTCACTAATATCTATCACTGTAATTTGTCTCATAAAATTTATTAAACTACATGTTATTTAGACAGCTACCTGTGATTTAGTATTATTTTCCATTGCTGCTAACTTGATATATTAATCGTGATGTACACTTTTGTACAAATTTAAAAAGTAAATTCAGAAGAGGTTATCTAAATGTTTTGTGAAAATTTAATACAGAAAGAACTTTGAGGGGCTGGGGATTTAGCTCAGCGGCAAAGCACCTGCCTGGCAAGTGCAAGGTCATGAGTTCGATTCCTGGTACCGGAAGAAAAAAAACAAAACAAAACAGAAAGAACTTTGACTCATGAGAGTACCAAGCACAACCAGTAGCTGTCCTATTGCAAGATGATAAAATCAGTTTTGAAAGTGATAAAAATTCAGGATACTATCATAAAAAACAAGCTCCAGTTTTCTAAACATACACATATTAAGTTTTGAGCTTGATAAATACAGAAACTATCTAAAAATAACTTTCCTTTGGGCCTCGCATTCTAAAAAACAATGAGACAAAGACATAACATTATAATTAAGCATACTATATGTGAAAAATATTAAGCTTAATGGAGACAATCCTAGAAAGAATGGCCAAAAGACACTGTAGAGATCTCTAAAAAAAATTCCAAAAATGTGAGAGAATACCCACCAACTAGGGAAATCTGGCTAGGAAATTCTCTTTATTCCCTTCTAGATAAGATTCAAATTAACCAATTACTACTACATGACAAACTCAAGGGTAATGAAGCCAAGGCAGGGAAAGTTATACATCCACCACAGATTTGAAATTCAAGAGAAGTATCTTATTGGGAATACAATCTTTATGAGATCTGAAGAGTAAGTCATAACTTGTTAAGCACTACATCCAGCACAAAACCACCTGCAACTTGGCTGTAGTACCCATTTCTGAGATCTGACTTTGACCTATCACAGAACTGTAGACACAAAAGGAGTTTTACTCCTTCATTTTTTTCAGTCTATCTGATTGGTTTTCCTTTAACTCTCTGCTTGGTTTTTGTTGTTGTTTATTTTGTCTCTTTGTGTGTGTGTGTCTGTGTGTGTGTTAATTTTTTTTCTTTTTCTTTCATGACTTAGATTTCTTATCTTTGTTTTTATATTCTTCTACTCATCCTCTTTCTCTCTTTTGTCAACTATCTCACTTGATTTTATGATACTTTCATGTGAATAAACATTATCTCTTGTCTTTTTGGTTTACCTCAATACTCCTTGTCTTTATCTTTCATTCTTTCTCTCTTGTATCCTACAGATTCCCGAAACGGGTGATCATCCTTCACCCTCTAGCCTTGCTCGTACTATATTTGGCCTCACTCATCTCTCTGTCCTGCTTCCTATCCCTCTTAACCCGCCCTCCCAGACAGCAGGGTAAAATCACTCTACTAAGGAGAAAATCATTGAAAAAAGTTCCTGATATAAGTTGGATTTTGTTATATAACTATAAAGTTTGCTCCTATGGTTGAAGATATCAGGCTAATAGTTTCCACAGTTTTTTCAGTAGCCAGGCTGTGCTTGAGACTATTTTTATTGTAAACCTCACTACTTTAGTCAGGATGTCATACCTATTAGAATCAGTTTTTCTCCCTGGTATGACAATACTGTGAATGTAAGGGATCATAACCATAACCATATTCCAGTACCAAAGGACTGAGCCCTGACTTAAATTGATAGTAACTTCTCATTCTTAACATATTGGCAAGCTAGTTTCTTGGGATAGACACAAAGAGCAAGAAGCACCCACATCTAGAAGATATCCCTGAGGAATAGACATTTCCTAGGGAAGCTTTGATACCAGGCCTAAGCCTATCTACCATAAAAAATCTATCAGCATCAATGCAGAAAACAAAACAAAACTGAAAATAGAAAAAGACAAGACAAAGCAGCAAAATACAAGTCCAGACCCTCAGCCCACCCAGGACAAGTTCAGAGCACAATGAGACAGAGGAAATCAGAAGCCAAACACTGGAACTTTCTGATATGAGGGCAACAGAACTGAAAAAACAAATGGAAGAGACTATAGAAAAAACAAGCTTTAAGGTGCAAAAAGAAATGATGATGAAAAAGAGGAAAGAAAAGACTCAAATTCAAGCAATTCAGAATGAAAAGGGTGAAATCATAACAGATTCTGAAGAAACCTAGGTCATCAATACCTACTTCAAGAACCTGTACTCTAATAAAGATGGAAAACACAGAGGAAATGGACAGATTTCTAGACATATACAAATTGCCAAAACTGAGTAAAGAAGATATAAAAATTCTAAATAACACAATGTCAATCAATGGAATAGAAAATGTAATTAATGACTTACCAACAAGAAAAGCCCAGACTCTGATGGATTCATGGCTGACTTCTACAAGAAAATTAGAGAAGACTTAATGCTGCTACTTCTCAAACACTTTAATGAAATTGAAAGCTTCCAAAATCCTTTCTGGAAGTAAGTATTATCCTGATAACAAAATCACAGAAGAATCCAACCAAAAGAGAAAACAACAGGCCAATCTCCCTAATGAACATAGATGCAAAAATACTCAACAAGATACTGGCAATCAGAATGCAGTGAATCATCAAGACGATTATACACCATGACCAAGTAGGATTCATCCCAGAGATGCAGGGATGGTTCAATATATGCAAATCAATAAATGGAATACACCATATTAACAGAACCAAAGACAAATATCACATGATCATCTCAATAGATGCAGAGAAAACGTTTGACAAAGTCTAAGACCCATTCATGATAAAACTCTACAGAAAACTGGAATAAATGTTCTTTATATCAACCTGATAAAAATCACCTATGACAAACCAACAGTAATATCATACTAAATGATCAAAAACTGAAAGCTTTCACTCTAAAATCAGGGAAAAGACAAAGGATATCTGCCATTATTACTCCTATTCAATATAATGCTGGAAACATTAGCCAGAGCAATTAGACAAGAGAAAGAAATAAAAGGAATAAAGATAGAAAAGGAAGAAGTTAAATTATCATTATTTATGGATGACATGATACTTTACATAGAAGATCCCAAAAACTCCACTAAGAGATTTACAAATTTAATAAACAAATTCAGTAGTGTGGGTGGATACAAAGTCAACACTGAAAAATCAGTAGTGTTCCTGTACAAACACAACAAACTGACTGAGAAATTAGGGAAACCACTCTTCAAACAGCATACAAAAGAAAAAAAGAAATACTTATGAATCAATCTAACAAAGGAAGTACAAGATTTGCACATTGAAAATTACAATACTCTGAAAAAAGAGATCAAAGATGATATCAGAAAATGGAAAGATATCCCTTGCTCATTAGTAGGAAGAACTGGCATAGTAAAAATGGCCATACTCCCAAAATTGTTATACATATTAATGCAATCTCAATCAAAATATGATTAGTACACCTCACAGAACTAGAGAAAACATTCCTAAAATTCATTTGGACCCAGAAGAGATTAGACTAGCAAAATCAATTCTGGGAAACAAAGGTAGATTAAGGGGCATCACAAACCCTGACTTGAAATTATACTACAAAGATACTCTGATAAAAGCAGCATGGTACTGTCAAAAAATACAGACCTGAGGATGAGTGGAACAGAGTAGAAGATGCAAGCACAATTCCAAACACACTCAGTCACCGTATGGTTGACATAGGGGCTAACTATGCTCACTGGAAGACAGTCTCTTTAATAAATGGTACTGGGAAAACTGGCCAAACACTAAAACTAGACCCATGTCTATCACCATGCACTAAACTAATGTTGAAATGGATCAAAGACATAAATATTAAAACAGAAACAATAAATCTACTGGAAGAGAAAAGAGGTAGAAATCTTGAAGACATAGGTATAGGGAGAGGCTTTGTGAACAAAACCCAGATCACAAGGGTAATACTATAAAGACTCAACAACTGGGATATCATCTTGGTAAAAGGCTTTTGCACAGCAAAAGAAATCACCAAGGGAGGGAAAAGACAGCCCACAGAGTGGGAAAAAATTGTAGGCAGTTGTCCCTCAAACAAAGGACTCATACCTATGACATATAAAGAACTGAATAAAAATTAGACCCCCCAAATTTTAAGAACTAATTCATAAATAGGCATCTGAGATGAATTTGCACTTCTCAGATGAAGAATTATAAATGGTAAATAAATATACGAAAAAATGTTCAACATTATTGGTCATTTAAGAGATGCAATTTAAAACAACACTGAGATTTCATCTCACTCCTTGAAGAATGGCTGTCACCAGGAAATCAACCAATAACAAATGCTGGAGGGGCTGTGGGGAAAAAGTATCCTTCTCTACTGCTGGTGGGAGTGTAGACTGGAGCAACCATTATAGAAATCAGTATAGAGATTCCTCTAAAACTAGTATTAGAGGTCCCATTCAATCCAGCTATTTCCCTTCTGGGTATTTTTCTAGGAGAACTAAAAACATGATACCACAAGAATATATGTGCACCCATGTTTATAGCAACATAATTTATAACAGCTAAATCTTGGAAACAACCTAAATGCCTATCAACTGAAGCATGGCTAAAAAAGACGTGGTCTTTTTATACCATGGAATAATATTCAGCCATAAAGAAAGATAAACTTGAGACTTTTATACGTAAATGGATACAACTTGAGGTCATACTCTTAAGTAAAATAAATTAGATCCACATATATGATCATTGTATTGTTTCCCTGATGTGAGAAACTGAAAGAGTAAATGAGGTCCAAATGTACAGTACATATTGTGAAATGGAGAGAAACTGTTTAAAAGGAAAAATGAACTAGGGTGGGGGAAAGGAAAAAGGAAGGAAGGGAAAAGGGAAAAAAATACAAGATAGTTATATGACTAGTTTTTCTTAGTTCATTGAAAGACAAGTTTGAGCTAATATTGTTTGGAGAATCTTTCATGCCTATATCTTATACTCTGAGTAACTACTTTGATCATAACAATATGCAATGTTTTAACAATTTTTATTCTATTATTTTGTTTTTCCCATAAAATAATAAAAAAGAATAACTTCTGGAAATACTAGTAGAGAATGTGGCCTATTGAAAGAATTAGAATAAACTTTTAATGATTATATGCATAATGTGTAAAAGAAATGTTGTAAAATATGTATTAGACTGTAGACATAGGAAGAAATGCAAAATGAGAATTATTCTGAAAAATAATGTCATAGCTTTTAACTCAACCATATTGATAATTTCTTGAGTGTAAATATCTAAACGTACTAATTAAAAGGTAAAGATTATCTTACTGACTAAAAACATAAAAGAAAATTCTATCTGTCCAAAAGAAACCTACTTTAACATTAAAAACAAAAATTGAAAAGAAATTAATGAAAAAAGAAATCCACGTACACTATCGCAGTTGGTACAGGACGTCCGAGTGGGTCACGGAGGCACGGCCTTTGGTCTGTCTCTGGCCCCTCACCTTTTCCTTTCTCACACTGTCACCTTGTTCTGCTTCTCCGGTTCCCATAGACTAAGTATCTTTGTTCCATGAGGCTTTTGCACCATGACATTTCTACTTTGAAGCCAGTCAGCTAGAGACTGAAATCTCTTGAAACTACGAGCCTTTGAATTGTGCATGCTGCGTACTAAGTCCCAGTGACTTGACACAAACAGAACAAAAAGCAGGCTAGAGTAATGGATAACAGCATAATGAATGCACCCACTGGCCTTTACACTTAAAAATGGTTCTGACACTAATTTTTAAGTTATAGATTTTTAATCATAAAATAAATAATAGTAAAAGGATTTATAACAATATATTAGCAGTGATTAATTTTTTTTTTTTTGTCTTTTTAGAACAGGGTCTCACTATATAGTTCAGGCTGGTTTTGAACTTGATTTGTAGCAAAGGCTGGCCTAGAACTTGCAAAGATCCTCTTGCCTCAGCCTCCCAAGTGCTGGGATACAGGCATGTGATACCACACCCAGCAAGCAGTGATAAATTCTTAACAATGACCCTATGGCTGATGTATCTTTTTAGTACAAGACTTCCAGATGCACACTTAAGTTTTGAGAGCATTTGAGTATTTTTTGTTTTCTTTTTTACACAGGACATGGTTAAGAACTATTTGTGAACTGAAATTCTTCATATCATCCTTTCTATGACAGTGGATCATGGACAGTGAATAATTGTACACTTTTCACGTTTACCTTGAGCAGTGAGGGATGGCTGCCTGTTGCACAGAGACAAGAATACCATGTTAAGATAGAAGAAAAATGGGATTGTTTGTTTATCTGTGGGAACACTGTAAATAACGTTTATAATACTTAAATATATTTGATTGTTACTAGAGAGTTCTAATATGAAGGGTAGTTTTTCATTATTTACAAACACATGGAAAAAATATGAGACATATTTCTAACATAAAAACTACAGTGCCTGGATACAGTTTTCAGCATTCAAAGTTAATCTGCTGAAACCAAAGTAAGAACTGAATGACAGTGGCCACTGTATTTTATAATGGAATGTGAGAGTTAGAATCTCTGGACAAAGTTAGACTTTGTCATTTGCCTATTCTGGCTTTTACCATGTGTACCTTGAAATCACATGTCCGTTTTTTTTCCTGTTTTTTTTTTAAAGGGAGAGCTTTTATTCCCTAGATACTTTATACCTTTGGCAGAAAGAGCTGTTTGTTTTGGAATCAGTTGAATTCACAAAATTGTAATATCTCCAGTGCTTTCAACATGTCAAAGTCATTAACAGGTATTTTTCTTTTGTTACCAGGCCTTGTTCATTAAAACAAGTGAGAGAATATGTGAACTAAATGCAGACCAATTTTATGCAGGGTAATGATAAATTCCCTTCCAGCTCTATTGTAAATTGTTGTACAGACATCCTATTTCAATTACTAAGTTTCAGCAGCTTATTCTTGTATAAATGTCTTAAAATATGGCTTTTCTAATTGGATATTGTATTTTTTAAGCCTTTCTGAAGGTGCTTTAATTGCTGCTAAATGACATTGCTTCATTTGCTAAAAAATTAAATGACCTTGAAGGTGCAAGTTGGCTATACATCATAGAGAAATATTTAAAGAAATATTGGGTATTCACTAACAAGGCCTGCAAAAAAATAAATTTTTTTTGCAATAATAATGAATAAGAAAATGGAAACACAGATATAAGACACTTAAGTGACATCATTAACAAATTGATTTAATTGAAAATAATAGAATACCATCTAGAAGAATATTCATTCAAGTGTATATACATGGCTCATTTACAAATAAAGATCACATTCTGAACCATAAAATTGAAACCCTAAAATTGAAAAGAATGGAAATCATACAAGAATATTTTCTGGGGCTGGGGATTTAGCTCAGCGGCAAAAGCGCCTGCCTGGCAAGCGCAAGGTCGTGAGTTCGGTTCCCGGTACCAGAGAAAAACCAAAAAATAAAAAACAAAAAAAAAAAAAAAAAGAATATTTTCTGACCAAAACAGAAATAGACTAGAAATAAACAAAAGAGTGATTTTTGAAAACTTAATAAATATTTGGAAATTAAACAACACATTTCTTAATAACCTAGGAAAAAGTCATGAAAAATTAGAAAATGTTTTCTCTTAAAATTAAAAGTACATAAAATTAAAATTCATATAATACACTTAAAATCACTAGGAGGAAAATTTATAGCATCCAATGCTAAAACCAAGAATGATGAAAATTCTAAAATCAATGATCAAATTTGCCTCTGTTAACACATTACCAAATAAATAGTAAATTAAACCCAAACAGAGAGGGGGGAAATAATGAAGATATAAACATCCACAACATACACAATTTTAAAAAATGAAAGAGATACATCCATAGAATCAAAATCTGTTTCTTGGCAAACATCAATAAATTTGATAAACCTCTAACCATACTGATCAAGAAAAAGAGAAGATATATTATCACGAATGGCAGAAAAGATATCACTATAGATCTTAACACATCAAATAGTAATAAGGGAATATTAAAAAGATAATAAGAGAATGGCAATAAATATGACAATTTAAATAAAATGCTGAATTCTTGGAAAAATATAAACTATCTAAACTCACTAAAGAATAACTGAATCATAACCAAGACAAGTTGACTGTATCTATTAAATAATTATAACTTATTAAAATTTAAATTTATATATAACTTTCTAGATATATAGATAGAACAGAAAGAAGGGAGAGATCTAGATTTGCCACCAAGAATTAGCAAGTATTCATATTTCTGTCAATGCTAAAAATTTTTTTCTTTTTTTTTTGTACCAAGAATCGAACCTAAGACCTTGTGCTTGCCAGGCATGTGCTGTGCCACTGAACTACATCCCTGCCTTAAAAAAATTTTCATCAGAAAGATTTAGTGCTGTAAGTGCCACTTTATTGTCTTATAGACACTGCCAATTTTACCCTGGCTAAGATAAGTACATAATATAAAAACAACCAAGTTATTTTCTAGAAAGACAAAAGCTTTGTAGTTAAAACTGAAAATGGGTGTGCGCACGCACACACACACACACACACACATACACACACAGAACACCAATCAATAAACCAAAGACTGGATAACTTTATTGGGCAAGTTTTATCATTTAAAGATTATGTAATACTAAATCTACACGAAATCTCCAGAAAACAGATGAAGAAGTTGTCCCCATTCTTTCTATGAAGCCAACATTACTCTAATGTTAAAGTTACACAAAGACAAAAAATAAAAATTGCAAACATACTTAATGAACATAGTGGCAAAATCCTTTTAAAATTAGCAAATTTAATGTGGCTATACATAAAAAATGTCATGATGGAGTGGAATTAATCCTAACAAGGCAATATCATTTTGAAATTGGAAAAAAAATCAATTTAATTTACTATATCAACAAACTAAAAAAGTAAAATAGTAAGATTATCTCAGAAATGCATAAAAATGTTAATGTCAATATGTAGTGTTGACAGAAATTTTCAGAAATGTGAGACAGGGGAAATTTCCTAAACACGGTACAGAACATGTTAGAAAAACCTAATGTGTCACTCAATGATACTAAATGTATCAGTGCAAGAGAATGGAGTCAGGAAATAGAAATGCATACATATATTCAATTGATCTGCAAAAGAAATGATCTTGGTAATACAAAAGAGACAAGAGAAGTTTTGAAACAGTTAGGAATTCATGTGGAAAAAGAATTTCATACCTTATCTCACACCATATTAAGAAAAGCAAATAGCTGAAAACCCTAAAAATACAAAATAGACAAATACAATAGCAATAGTAATAAAACTTCTAGAAGGAAACATATAGAAATATTTATGCCCTTGAGTTAGATAAACATTTCTTAAATTTGACATCAAGACATGATGCATAAAATAAAAAATGAATAAATTGAACATTATGAAAATTAACAGATACCAAAATTCTATCAATGGCTAATAAGCAAATGAAAAAACTGCTCAACCTCAGTAATCTACAGAATACAAAATAACAACCACAATAACATACCCAATAGGTTGGCTTAAATTAAAACCTGATTATTGGAAGTATTAGTGGGATGAAATTCTCATAATTTTTGGTGGAAATGCATAGTATTGTACCCTTTAGAGAAAATTTGGCAGTTATTCATAAGTTAAAAACATACTTATCATTTGGCCTAACAGTACTACAGCTCTTACATGTTTAGTCAAGTGAAATGGATAAATGTGTTCACAAAAAGATCTATAAATAAAGGTTCAAATCATTTTATTCATAGTAACTCCAAACTGGAAACAAAGCAAAAGTCCATAAATTGATGAATGAATAACTTATGGATGTCCATGTTAAAAGGAATCTATTTACACAAAATAAATATTTTCCTTTCTAGAACTAGTTTAAATGTTCTATACTGTAAAGGATATTATTTGGAAAATGTTAATGTCATCGTCACTATGAAAATATGACAAATCAGAAACATTTTCCAAATAATGTTTTTTTCAATGTGGTTCAATAAAAGCAGTGCTGAAAAGGAAAACTACATAAATTTTGCAGGCGATGTACTTTAGTAATTTTATTAATATTTGTTTCAGCCACTCATTATTCTTACCTTAATGAAAAGTAATAGCTGACTATAGTAAAGATAAATCATGTAAGATGAATTGCTGGAATACACTCTTCTCCTAGCCCCTTTTGTCATTTTCCATAAAAAATAAAAACAAAAAACTTTCAAAACTAGGGAGCATGTAAATTTAAGAGAAACCTTTAATTAACTTGGGAAATTAAAAATGGCTTTTACAAGGCAATCTTAGTAACAAGATATGCTCAGATGAGCACAAAAGCACATAATAATAAAAAAACAAAATCTATTTCAGGTATGTCACTGACTAGGCAGCATTTACATGAGGCTCAAATGAAGCCAGAACAAAAATTTGTTCACGCTATCAACTAGATAAATAACACAGTCAGAGCAGTAGAGGCCTGAATTCTCTGTTTTATAACGTCTTTATTTAAATTGCAATACATATTGATTGTAGTGTAAAGATATAACTATGAAAAGGCAAACTCATTCTGAGAAGCCTGTCACTCCTATCAGTGTCTGTGAGTAGCAGATACAAATAGTAGTCACTTTTCTGTTTCTCTGCATGTCTTAGTCCATTGCTAATATTCCTCTGAATATTTTCTTGAGTATATCTGGACTCTCAGCAAGAGAAATCCTTTTACCCACTTGAGGAAATTATCAGATGCAGGGAATTTGGTACCCATAGAATTATTGAAATAACTGTGTGAACACACACATGTACTGTTTGCACTCCAGGTAAATCAATTTACCACATAGGCCAAATGGAACAAAGACTCAGAGAAGTAGGGCACAATTTGACAGTATTTTCTAATATCAAATTTTTCTTTTGAGGATTGACTTCAGTGGTTGTACAAAGAGCTCAATTAAGGGATGATTTCTCTTTTTCCTTTTTCTTTTCTGTGGTGATGGAGGTGGAGCCCATGGCCTTATGTATATGAGGTAAGCATTCTAACACTGCATTATATCTGCAGTCTGATTTCTCTTAACTATTAATATTGAAGAAAAAAACAAATGTTAGTTACAGTCAGCACTTGTGTAGTGCTTTCTATGCAGCATGTATGATACATATTTAATTCTTATAAACCCAGTGAGATAGGTGTTGTTCATGTTTTGAACATGATATGAGACTGATGGTTAAGTAAACTGCCCAAATTTCCATTGCTAGAAATGACAACGTCATAATTCATTCAGGCTGTCTGGTTTTAGAGTCTACTTTCTTAATCATTATACAGCCTAGAAAAATATTATATCCTAATCAATTAATTAAATAATGTCTTACATGTTACCTTACATTGATCACTTCTAGATATTCCTGTTTCTTCACCAAATTTAAATTCAGAATTCAGAAACTCCACAGAATTTTTTAAACAAAAGCTGTGCAGCTTAATTTGTTCTGATGAATTTTAGTGACTTGCAACTGTAGCATGTATTTATTCTTGCTGGCCACCCCTTCTTTCATTTTATTAATTTCCTACAGGAAATTGCAAGTTAATAGAAAAAGCAGTACCGGAACTGCCTCACATCCTATAGTTATTAATTAAAGCAAAGTCTGGTTCAGTAACTTGGGATACTAAAAATATAGAGTTAAACAAAGCTGACTGCCTCTTGAAATGAAATTTCAACTTCAATAGTCTGTCTACAAAATTTATGCATTAAAATCCACATCTTCCCTTAAAGAAATTCTCCACAAAATATTTCGTGAATGAAGGAACTCACTATCTGATCCTCACTAAGACCTCAGAAGTAAAGGGAATTTAAAAAACATACTAAAATAAATTACTGAAGTTTAAATAAGTTTCTTTTAAAAGCAGTTAGTCACATCATTCTACTACATTCCCATCTACAGGTTATTACCCACAATCAATAAAGCATGAAAACTGTATAAACTATCTTATTAATTTTATATAATGGTTAGTAAACTTTAAAATACTGTTCTATAAAACTTTTAAATGCTCCTGATAGCTTTAGATCATACTGGATAATTTATCATTTTATGTAGCATAAAGTGTTACGTAAGTGGATACCATGCTGAGAAAATGTGCATAATTTCTGAAGGTGAAAATCCATCTCATTGTAGAGTTTTAGCACATGATATAAGATTATTACTGGGATGATGTTTAGACTCTAGTTCCAAAAAGTCCCCCCGAATCCTGTCAGCTATGCCTTCAAGGCACAAAGGTTGCTTGTGTGTACTTGTTTCACTGTTCCCACCCCAGGACTTTGCCAAGATAAGGTTTTGTTGTAAGTCCTTCATATCACAAACTCCCTGACCCAAATCTCCACACAATGGTCGAGCAGGTGGTGTTTTAAGGGTGTGAAAGAGATGGAAAAATAATGAGCGGTAAATGTGTGACCTGATCCCATTAAAACATGAGTAGTAGGAATTTCTAATATATCTAAACATTCTTTTATGTATCTATGAAATTTCCCTTTACAAAATTGTAAATAGTGAGCAAAGAGAAAGAATGGTCCCATAAAAGCAGACAACTTCAAGACATAAACAAGAAAGAGCCTTGATATTAGTTGAAAACATATTTCATCTACAAGCCAACACAGTTTGTTTTCATTGGATAGTGAAACATCAAAACAATATGAGTATGGTCATTGGAAATTTGCAAATCTTCCTATCACCAAGGGGAAAGGATTGGCTAATAAGATTATAGATAAAATACACTGGATCATTGGGTTAAATAACAAAGGAATAGTTTATTTTACCATTAGTAGGAATATTGGGAATTTTGGGGAAAGGAACCTGCACCCCTTGAAAATACTTCTGGAATTTTATATATTTCCTACAAAACATACTGAATTGAAATCTCACACACACAAATTTTCAAATTATGCTCTAGACTTAACTTATACATTCTATGGGCCAATCTATAAACTAATCTGCCTACACTTAGAATTTCTTTATAACAAAAGGTAAGGTGTTCTTCCCCCAAATTGTAAAGAAAAACTTCTTTGCATATTAAATAATAGTTGAAAATTGACTTCCCCATAATTTTAATATATTTCCTACTGGTGAGAGGTATTGGGGAGAGAGAGAATCTACCCCTACTACATAATATACCATCCTACTCACAAGTCCTAGCTTCTATTTTAAGGCTCCTTGTGCCTTTGTTGTGTGTGGTCTGCAGGTGTTTCAGTCCCTTTGGGTTGCTATAACAAATTACCTTAGATTGAGAGGCTTACACCACAAACACTTGTCTCTCACAGTTGGAGAAGCTGAAAAGGCCAAGATTAAGGCATGAGAAACTGGCCAACTTTTCATCTCATGAATGTGTTCTTCCTGGTTTGAAGATGACCTTCTGTTCATTATATCCTCACATGGTGGCTCTGTGTCTCTTTTAATAAGGGCAGTAGTTGTTTTCATGAAGGCTCCACTCTAATGACAATGACTTCTCAGAGTCACCAACTCCTAGTACCATCATACTGAGTATCAGATCTTAAAAATATGAATTTTAGAGGAACACAATTATTCAAGCCTTGGTAGCATGGGTCATATATTTTGTCCTGGGGTGATGTTAGTCAAATGGCCAATCAAAATAAGTAAGTTTAAAAGTGCATCCAAGTAGGTAAGAACCCAAATTAGGACATGATAGAAAATTTGAATATAAGTTCTGGACACCTTATATTTACTGTGTGTTTAGGAATATTTAATCTCTTTAATTTTAGTTGTGATCTTTTGTAAAGGCACTCTTACAACAACAGTTCCTGTAAAAAATATATGACATGCTTAACATACGGTATGGTACCTGGTCCATAATAAAAACTAATTAAATGTCATCTACCTGAGCCTAAAGCATTGATTTAAATGCACATCAATAATTAGTTACACCCCCCAAAATAAAAAGTATTTTGTATTTCACAGATATCTCTCCTGATCTTTCTTCTTATTGACAATTCATGACCCTAAGTGCCAAGGAAATATTCAAAACTGCAGAAAAGCAGGTACATAAATTTGTAATAACTGAATATGCACATAACAAAGTATGCTTGTCCTGACTTTGCAGTTGGAAGAATCTACTTAAATGTTTATCATTATACAGTAGTTAATACTTGCTAAAAGAAAAAGGGGAAATTGTCTCTATGGCAACTTTTATCAGAATCTTAAGGCTATGTTTAAATCAGAAAGATACACAAAAAAGCCCATTTGTTTAAAATACAAAAATCACTAAGACAGAGGAAGGGAAAAGAAAAAAGAAAAAGTATATATAAAGGATAGGTAAGATAGTTATACTCCCAATTTTTCTTAGTTCATTGAAAAGAAAGATAGGTGCTAATATTGCTTGGACAATTAAATGCTGCTATCTTGTAATCTAGTAACTAATTTAAAGATGACAATACACAGTGTATTAACCATTGTTACCCTCCTGTCATCTTGTTTTGAAATTTTGTTTTTTGGATTTTTTTCTTTAAGATACAATTTTTAAAAAAATTACTAAGACAAAAATTATGCTAGAATACAGCTCCTTCTTTGCTTCTAGTGGAAACTAACAGGAAATACTAAAAACAGAATGTGATTCTATTTGTGCAGTTAATATAGTGATGTTTTAAATTAAAGGTTACATAAACTCATAAGTATACTCCATATAAAACTATAGTCCTTATTCATATTTCAATGATGGGTTAATTCACCTCTTTGTTTAATGACTGCTGGTAGATTTGTGCCATTTCAATATATTATTTCTTTCAGGAAAAAAAGATGCATCATTTAAAAATATTAACATATAAATTTTGTTATATGAGGAGCAAGACCAACATAAGCTTGCTAAATTAATTTAGGTAAGTATACTGGATAAATAAATCAGCACCCTTTTACTTCTAAAAGCACTCCAAGCTATTTCAAGTCATTAAAAATACTTTTATCTGCAACATTCTGGCTTTTAGTATGGTCTTAATGGTTGCATGACAGCATCTCTACTACTGACTGTATGGCTTTTAGGGAAAACTATGAGGAAAATGAAAATCAGGAGTAATTTTGGACAAGTCTTCCAAAATTGTTAAATCAAAACTGACATAAATGTTGTAAGCTCTCATAAATTCTAATTGTGTATATTCTTTTTGCCAAACATTCAGTGGCAGACCAACTCATCCTAAAAGGACATATAAAACTGGTAACAAATTGCAAATGAGTAAGGAGTCCCTGGACAGTGCTCTGGGAAAGTTTTACCAATTTATCTGATTTGCTGATTTATGGACTAGCCCTACACTCTTGTGACTTAATTTCTCTTAAGCCTACAAATGTCTTATATAGATGAATGTCATTACGTTTCATATCTATTTAGATTAAAAGCCAAGTCTCACAAGGCAAGAGACAGTCAATTATTTTTATTTTATATCACTATTATGAAATATTGCTGTTTTTAAAATGTACTTCTGATGAATGAGAATTGTTCACCAACATATTTTAAAGTAAATTTCAGGTGCCTGAATGCCGGAGTGGGAATAATATAATATCAAAATATAACCTCAAATGAATTATATTTATAATCATTTTGTAATTTTTCCCACTAACTTTCCTCTGTCAAAATTGATTAATTCGGCACCTACATGTTTCTTTGCTATTTTGCTGCTCTGCTGCCTGCTTTGCCGTGAACCGTCTCTCCTCTACGGTGTCCCCCTGCCACACCACTTTGTCTCAGAACCCGCTGACTATGGACCGAAGCCTCTGCAAACTGAGTTACAATAAACCTCTCCCCCTGTAAAAGATGGTCAATTCTTTTTCCCATTTCTGTGATTACTACTGTAAGCTTTTGAGAGCATACTTTCTTTTTAAAGGAAAGCATGATAAACTTACAGGTGGTATAATACAAAGCTGAGATGCTTCTGTTTGCTGGGTAGAACCATACCTTTCATTTAATTTCATAAACATCAGATAAAATGGTTTCAATCTCTTCTATACGGAATGGCGCTGTCCCCAATATTAATAAAATCAGCCTTTTCTAGCCTATGGATAAAACAAAGTGAGTTCTTTGTCTACTACCAGGGAGCAGCTTTCTTGTCACAGTTTTAGTAATCGCTCAAAGGAGGGACAGCAATGGTGGGCACATAAGAGGATTTGTGAGGGTGGTAGGGTTTCCTCTCTTAAAGCAGGGCTGTCAACAGGGGAGCATCTGACTGGGATGCGTTAAGGTGCTACATAATAAATTTAGGTTTGGTAGCCACACAGGCCATGGTTTGAAATTGAACTTTGGAAAGTAAACACTTCTTTCACGTTGCGAGTTGAACTGTTTAATAGTTCTCCAAAATAGATCTTCAACAACTTCCTTTTAGGAGGATGAAAGTTGCTTATAATTTTTATCTGTCTGGGCAAGAGTTTCTTAGAACAGTAAAATCATGTTGATGGAGACAATAGAACAGTTAAGTCATGTGAACAAAGACAGCTAAAAAGCAAAGTCATATATGTAGACGCTCGGCTGTGTGGGCGTAGAGCATTTTGGTTCTTAACCAATGTACTCCGAGAACAATATTCCCCATCTATAAATTAAAAAATTAAAACTTTAGAAAAGTGAACAGTGGTTAACTACTTCATTTGCATTTCAAAGATAATAATACTGTAATATCTTTCTTAAAAATAAAGGGCAGAATGGTTTATTAAATACAATTAGAAGCAGAATAATGTGCTGAAATTTCACAACCTTTTGTACTAAATTTCTTTCTTTCATCCTCTTACTGATCTTTACTCTGTCTCTCCTTATTTTCTTCCCCTGTGGCAAGTTATCCCACCTCACATTAAGGTTTCTCAAGTACTCATAGAGACTGTAGGTCTTAGAGGAGTCCTATTCTCTCAAGGTCAAAGCAGGTGATCATTAAAGTTGCATAAGACAGGGCGTTAACTAAGTTTACCTTATGAGAGATCTGAGGCATTAACTAATGGAAAACTCAGGGTATTAAAGCAAGAGAGAAAGGTTTACATTTAGGAAAGATAAAGAACAGTGCAAAGCTATAGACGACCAAGTCTTGGAATGAGGCGCAAGAAAAGCAGGGGATTGTGTGTGTGTGTGTGTGTGTGTGTGTGTGTGTGTGTGTGTGTGTGTGTGTGAGGTGGGGTTGGTTTACTAGAAAATGGGGTTGTGAATCTGCTTCTGAAAATAGATCTGCTGAGCAAGAGACTTTCACTTGCTTTACAGAGAATAATAGTAATTGCCTTAGCATACTTGGGCTGCTACAGCAAATGCTTACAGTTCTAGAGGCTGGAAGTATGAGGTCAGATGAGATGAGACAGCCAGTGTGGGTGGTCTCTGGTGAGGGCCTGTTGGCTTGCAGATCACTGCGTTATGTTGTAGCTTCACATGGGGGAGGGAGGAGAGAGACTCCACTATTATGACCTTACCTTCCAGCAGGCCCACCTCTTCATGCCATCGCAGTAAGGCGGGCAGGGCTTCAACATTTGAATTTTAGGGTGGTGCAAATGGTCGCTGGTGGGAGAGATAACTGGGGAAGAAACATAGATAAAGGACTAAACTAGAAGCATCTGTTTCCTGAGTGGATCAGACCTCTAGGCTTCAGTAAACAGAGATGGCGACAAACGTATTTAGTTTCTCCCTCTCTGTTCTCTTTCTGTTTCTTTTCTCCACTCTTTTTCTTTGTTCTTTTTCTTTCCTTGATTTGATCATTCAATTGAAAACAGAGTGGATGTATGAACAGAATATGGGCATAAGAGTCAAACAGGGCTAAATTCAGTGTTTAGGTCTGCATCATACTCGGCTGTGGAATCTTTAGCAAGCCACATCCCTTCTCCTACCAACAGATTCTTTAACAGCAGAAGAAAAATATCAAGTGTCTATTGCTTTACAGGTTACTATGAGCATTAAGGTAAAGCATGTAAATTGGCAGTGTCTGTAGCAGGAATTTTAAAAATGGCTTTAAAAAACTGTTCCATAATGAAATGAATAGTATCTAAAATTTAAAAATTCAGCCTTGGAAAATGTAGAGTTATGTTACTATGAGATTAAATAAATGGCCAACGTAAACCTGTGCCAATGGCCATCCGAGAGTGGCTTTGAGATCCATAGAGCACCTACCCTGGGCTGAGGTTTGGTGCCACCTAGTGGTGACTACTCCAGTTTAAAAATTGATGGGGACAATTCTGAGACCTGCAACTACCTGAACTTCTGGACAGCCCTAGTGATTTCAGGAAACTCGTAGGCAGTTGACGCATATTTTGATGGCCTGATCCAGAGGCAAGTGGTTGGCAGAACGATGGGAAACTACCACTATCTAAGTCTTGAGATGGAATTGCCTGGATTTTCTCTGTATAGCATCACCCTAACCTCCACGTTGCCCTCTCCTTCCTGAGAAATTTTGAGAGAAAAGGATCAAGTATAGGACAGGATTGTTAATCATTCTATGCTTCAATTCAAATTTTTCTAATTTGCATTATTGTAATGTACATTACTTCAAAATTTACTACTATTGAAATTAATCATGTTAACCACAGTAATAATATTAAATTCCACAAACATGCAATGGTGGACTATATGCAAGGCAAACAGATAGGTAGCATCTCTGACTTCAAAAAGCACTGAGGAAAGGGATTTTTAGATAAAACGGAAGTCATTCTAGATAAAACGGAAGTCATTAGATAAAACAGTAAGTAGTTCATTCTAATTAGAGAGCTCAAGAAACTGTTCAGGGGAAAGATGTCAATCGAACTGAAGCTTGACTTAAGAGTAAGTTTCCAACAATATGAGGCCAAAAATCCCTCTATTGGGTGTTTTCTTCCTTGCTAAACAGAATACCCAACACCTGCAGGTTAAAGGAGGAAAGGTGTATAAGGGAGGGCGTCATGTCATGGCAGAAGAGGCTTGTTTATGACATGGCGGACAGGAAGCAGAGAAAGATAAGGTGAGGAAGAAGGGAAATAGACCCTTCCAAGCCACACACCAGCGACCCACAACATCCAACCAGGCTTCACCTCCCAGCATAATATTTAGTTATCAACTCATCAGTGCATTAATCCACTGAGTAGCATACCCCCATGCTTTAATCACCCCTGAAAATCCCTAGCTATGAGCATTTGAGGTTTTGGGGGACATTTTAGAACTAAATCATAATCATAGGCAGGCAGTGTGCTGCAAGAAGACACAGCCAGTTTGGCTGACATATAGGGCATATCTTCTTAGGTCTTCCATACTGTGGAGAAATGTGTGAAGAAAACAGTCAGCTTTCTGAGAAGACACAATCAACTGTATAAATAGCTCCAGGAGTAGTAAGGGTAGCAGACGACAATACCCAATGCCAGGGGCAGACATTTGGAGCAGGGAGTTTGAACCTTCTTGTAAGAGGTAAGAGGTGGCAAATCTCACCTGGGATAATGTAACTGGGAAAAGGGAAGACAGAACAAGATTAGTGGTATGGGACAAGGCAGTGAGTCAGGGAGGGAAGTCAAAGATGATTCCGAGAAAGTTAGACTTTCTCGGAAGTATTTGTAGCATCTACTGAAGGAAATACAAACTTGCTCTTCCCACTGCCTGCAACATTTCTTTGCCTCAGGTATCTGGTGCTGGTGTCTGGCTGGCTCTCTCACTTCTCTCAGGTCTTTGCTTGAGTGTCACCTTTTTAGGCCCCTATTCTAAACTACATCCCCTCTCTGCCCACTATACTAAGTACATCAGACCCTGTTTTCCTGCCTTTTAGGTGTTTTGTTGTCATAGGACATATCCCTATCTAGCAGACATTATGCACACACACTTTTTACTGAGTCTTCCATAGAACGTACATTCCACGATGCACAGGCTTTCACGTCTTGTTCACTCTGACATCCTGCACTGGTGCAGCACAGGGCAGGGAGAAGCGCTGCATGTGGTGGGCCACGTGAGTAGGCGCCTCATCCACTACTCCTGCCCGGGCAGTGCCTCTAGGTGCCTGTAAAAGTTTATACTTGCCTGGTGTGTATCCCATTGCCTGAGGAAGTATAAAGTTCCAGAGCAAATAAAAAATGTCATGCAGGTCAAGAAAGAGATTGGAGCCAAGAATAAGGGGTTATGTTTTGCACTTGCAAAGGTACGCTTTCCCACTTATTGAACAAGTGGCTCTGTATTTTCATTTTGTACCAAGCCCCACAAACTATGTAGCTGTCCCAGTTGTTTAATAATTACATTTTAAATGAATGAATGCATTTCCCAGGAAGGATACAAACAAATGAAAGCTTGTTCCTGCGAATAATAAAAATTAAAAGCGAAGGTCCTATAGTGTGTTTCAGAATAAACTCCCCATTTTTGTTATTCTGATGTCATTCCTAACATCATTGATTTAAATTCTCTTTCAATTGTTATATATATTGGGTTGGCTATAAGACTGGCACATATAGAAGCAAATCTGGTTGTCCATATTTTTTTAAATAGAGGAAATAAGGCATAATTATGATCATTTCTGGGTTTTGATAGTAAGAATAAAAGCAGTGCAAATTCACATTGTTAATGTTAAATTTATGATTTCAAAATACATCTATTCATTCAGTCCAAATAATCAGTACATTATATGAATGAGGTTCAGGCCTTATTAAAAAAAAGAAATTCATTTTGTTGTACTTCCTCAGAAATATGTCCTCTTTGGAGGGCCACTGATGAGACTGCACATGATTCACTTTCCTTTGTTAACAAAGTGTAAGAGATTTTGCTGAGATCACTGTAAAAGATAACACCTGATATTATGTAAATTCTCAGCTTTTAGTTTCTAACAAGAATTTATTGAGTTCTTACCTCTTTGTGTCAGGTGCTGTGTTAAAGATGAAGATAGAAAATGTAAAAATGTGGCCTTTCTCCCGCAAACTCTATGCTAGCAGTGAGAAAGACATATTGTTAATACAGTATATAAACTCTCCTCCTTCTTATTTCCTTCACATCCCTTCCTCAACAATTTAATACTAAAGCCATGAGGTGCGGAAAAGCAATGTAGGCATCTATCCATCCCAGGGGGAATAAGCAAGGTACAGTGTTCTCAGAGCCCATCGTGGGGTGAGGAGGCATCCATACTCAGGAAGAGGCGGTGATGAGTGCATTCATGTGTGGGGTGGTCTGGTATGAAGCTGCCCTAGCAAGGCAAAGTAGGCATCTCCACAGAGAGGCAGCTGGCCTGGGTACCAGCCCCCTGGCAGGGGGTGGGGGAAGTGTGTGGTCTGTGTAGGGGTCCTGATTCTGAGTCGGGGGAAGAAGCATGTGCATGTTTGAGGGCAACTCTGTACAGTGGTTTAGAGCCAGGCAGAATGAGGAGGGGTGCAAGGGTGAAAATGCCCCGGCGCATAGCATGAACTTCTTAGTGGAGTGAAAGGGATCCATTAGGGAAGGGGCCAGCCCAGTCTGGGGATCTGAATCCAAGCTGAGGGTGAATACAAACCGAATTAGATCGAGGATTGCTGAGATGGGAGACTGGTTATATAAAAGGGGACTTTTTCTAGAGGAAGGGCAGAACGGAAAAGAGGGGAGGAGGAGGGAAGAGGAAGGGGAAGAAGGATAAAGAAGAAGAAGGAGGAGATGGAAGGGAAGAAGGAAGGAAAGGAGAGGAAGAAGGAGAGGAACAGAGAGAAAAAAGGAGAAGGAGGAGAGGAAGCAGAAACAGAAGAGTGGGAGGAGGAGTAGGAGGAGGAGGAAGAAGGAGGAGAAGAAGAAGAGAAAAAGAAAGAAAAGAGAAGAAAAGAGAGACGATTATAAGATTATCAAGGTAATAGCTGGTTCATAATCTGGTAAAAAAATAAAAGAATTTATAAATATGGCAAAAGAGAATGAATCCTGGGTACTAGGTTGGAATTATAGTTCTTAGTGTAACTCATGGTTTTTAATGTACAGACAGGAGTAGAGACACATGTAAGGATACATTCTTTTCATATGTTTTGTAGCTCGTCCACTGAGAGGCCTGGGCGCAGTGGCACCTCAATAGCAATAGGCACGCCTAATGTCAGGTGTGGCGTCACAATACCAGTGTCTACTAAAAGAAATCAGGACTCTTTGAGGAACTTACCGGCAGAGAGAAAGTGCAAGTGAGACTGGTCATCTCATTCCAAAAAGCAAGAAGGTGCTCAACGAATATGGACACTTGTCCAAACCTATTTCAAAATGATAATGTATCTGGGATCATTTGAGCAACAAAATAATAGTAACATTATCATTCAATGATTAAAATAGGAAACTGTGTCAAGTACATAAGTGAATAACAAGAATTTGATGGGGAATGAGAAATTTACCTAGTTTCAAAGTACTTTCCATAAAATATCTTCTAAGTGTAAAAAGAGAGTAATGTTTGTGTAAACGATCAAAGTGAACATGACCTGTAGTGAAGAAGCTGAAGTCTTTTACATCCCGCTGAGGGGCGCTGGGAAGAACACAGGCTTCTCTCTGATAAAGGGAACATTGCTGGTAAATAGTGCATGAAAGTAATCATGAGCATACACTGGGCAAGCCCGTGGTGAGGGGCATTCTAAAATCCATTAGAGAGATTCTTCAAAAGTGTCAAGTGCAAGAAACCACTCCAGACTGAGGAAAACAGAATGCAGTGCATGTTCTAAACCCTACTTCTTGTCTACATAGTTAGGGACACATGGATGGAGCCCAAGGATTTAGATGGTACTAAATGTATTAATGTATTTTTCCAGTTTTGATGGTTACATTGTAGTTATATGGGAAAATGTTCTTGTTTGTAGGAAATATACACTAAACTCATAGGGACACAAATGGATCTCAGGTGGCAAATCACTCTCAAATGGTATGTGCACAAAATGTGCTTTTTATAGGCTTATACATTTCCTGTAAATTTATGACTTTAAGGAAAAGGATAATGTGTCATAAGGCTGGAGCCTTCTTGCTCCTCAAGAGTAGAGTAAATACTAATTCCAAGTCCAAGTAACCCAGCACCTTCAGCACTGCCCCTTAATTTGATGTACATTTGCTTAATGGTCAACACTGGCTGATAGCCAGTTATCAATATCACTATGATATTGCTGCTTGCCTAACTAAAGCTTTGTTTCTCTAGTTTACTGAGATTCACACACCATAACCCTCCTATTTAAAGTGTAGGCACATAGTCCATTGGTTTTTAGCACATTCACAGAACTATGCAGTCATGGTTGCAATCTAATTATAGTGTTACCATCACTCCTCACCCCAAATCTCACGCATGAAAATCATTCATTTCAACCTGTACTAATTTTATTTTAAAAACATTCCATTTACTGCTGATACAGATGTATTGACTTACAACTACAGTGAGTGGTCAATAGATACTTGATGAATGACTAAATTGCCAACTGACTGGTGCTACAGGTATGCATGATGGGCATCTTTATGTTTGCTTTCCATCTGCCACTTTCTGTATTGTCATTGAAAAGAAAATAGTTCTCAAGCATCTTGTAACTAAACTAAATCCTGCCTTCAGGTTTTGAAAGTCATTTGATAAAATCCATGGTAGTAATATTACTTTTATTGTGGATTAACAGTATGTGCATGATAGGCTACCATTATATCACTATATTTTGGAACATGTTGAGGTCACTTTAACACAGCATAATAATCAGCATATCTGTATTTACAATCTTTGCTGCACTGGCAAACTACCATCAATTTCTATGATGTTAGACTAAATGAAATTCTAATCCAGGATAACTTTATTATAGAATTGAGCTGAAAACAAATATATATATAAGAAGATATTTTTCAAACATAATCTTATGACAAATAAGCAGTAGGAACACAGATAATGAATAGCCATACAACTACTTTTTTATAAATTATATTTTATTTTCATTGAATATAAGCACCAAACCTTGATTTTCATGACCATCTGAGTTCAGAACTCTTAGAAATGGTCAAATTATTTTTTGTGGTATGACACATGTTTAAGTCTCTTCTTTA
The DNA here is from genome assembly GCF_000276665.1 of Chinchilla lanigera. Taxonomy (NCBI): domain Eukaryota; kingdom Metazoa; phylum Chordata; class Mammalia; order Rodentia; family Chinchillidae; genus Chinchilla; species Chinchilla lanigera. Next base: position 20,589,556 of record NW_004955431.1, on the reverse strand, counting down.
AAGTATCTCCTTGAAATTTAACACTTCATCTAGATGCAATCATTGATAGAATTGCATTTTTTCCTAAGCCTTTTCTTTGAAGTATGTCCCTAAAATTTTACAATTTATGCTGTTAAAGTCATTAGTATCATTGTATTTTTCTAAATACTGTTATTCTAAATCTGTGGTAGTAACAGATCCCCCAAAGAATTATGTTAATTTGCCACTAAAAATAGGTAGTATTTCTAGAAAGAATTTTTTCTTAAAAAGAGATACCTCAGTTATATTTGTTGGAGAAGATTTTTTGTTTTAGCCTATTTAAATTTAAACCTATTAAATAGAGAGTATCATAACCTGAGCTATTAAAAATCTATTCTTTAAACACAGAAAGAAAAGCAAAATACTGAAGGCAATGAACAAGAAAAAAACCAAAAAATTTACATTTTTCTTATAAAACTTTCGATTTTTTTTATTTAAAGAGCTCTTAAGATATGTATGGATTACTTATTGCTCCATAACTTTTGTTTCTAGTAAAATGCAGCCAGTGTATAAAAGGCAGAAGAACTCTGATAAAATGCTGTAAGGGAAGTTAATTTAGACATACACGGTTACACTTACTGCACACTGCTTTATATAGGCAAAATGGCAATATTAGCAGCAGAAGATTCAGATGCTACATCTAATATATGTTGATAGTGTAATGATTGCCAAATCTATGAATTCACTTTGGGGGCCAGTGACACAGTGATTGCCGCTATTGTGGAACTCAGATTATAGCTGAATGATACATCTAATTCTAACAATATAAAAAGAAAATGAATGCGATTCTCTGGATCCTGTAGCGTACAAAAGAAAGGTGGACACTGTTCCACTGACAACTTCATAGAGGAGAATAATAGCTAACCAACTAGATGAGAATGAAGGACACTTACAAATAGGCAGAGGTCTCAATGATGATATAGTTTCATTTGCATCACCTCTGATTACTCATTTTGATTGTATATGAAATGATGGGGCACATTAGCAAAACAAAATGAGATCATCTGTGAAGCAGTATGCTTGCTGGAACTTGCAGAATAAATCTAAATGGAAACGGCGGCTGGTACATGTGATAACCCTGAGGAAAGCAAAGTCATTCAGAGGATTGGACCAGAGAAAAAAGACAATTGTCTATCTGGACAAGCCTGAGTTTTCCTGTTGCTAAAATGGGCAACACATATGACAGACTCTATCACCCCTTATGTCTGTTTCAGGAATGAATGAAACTACCTGCTCTTTGTCCAGAACTTTGGATCCTGAGTGGTGAATTATTTTCAGTGAAGTTAGAATATTAGTTGATCCTGGCTTAAGTCAAAAGTGAAGACTGCGCTGTTAAGAGAACTGGAAAAGAATGTAGAAAACCTTTTACAGGCACATACCAGAGCTTGAAATAAATGCCAACCCAGGGAAGAAAAACACTGGGAGGGCAGGTGGTTTTAGGAGTAAAACTGACAGGGCTAAAATGACCGGAGAAGAGGAATTCTCAGTTGGGTTGAGAATGAGTTTGGGGGTATTCTGGAATAGGTCTATAACTCCATTTGTACAAAGAAGGCCAGATATCATGGTTTAATTTTCACCATAATAAACAAACAAATTATGTATTATTATTATTAGTGTATGCATACATAAATTCTAAAATTATAATTATAAAATAATGGAATTATTATCAAAAAATCAAAATAGCGGTCGTTTTGAGAAGAACATAAAAGAACATCTTATTTCTTCACCTGGGTGTGGTTACGCAGGTGTCTCCTTGGCCTGGAGTCGCTTTTAACCTGCACACACATATTCTGAATACTCTTTATGCGTGACACACTTCACAAGTCAGAATGAGAAAGAACGCGAATGGGATGAGGGTGCCGTGGAGAAAAGTAAGGCAGGGAAGTTGGGTTGGTAGGAGTGTGTGGGTAGGGGTAGGGGAAGGCACAGTGTCTGAGTCCGACTCTGCAAGGCCTCGTGACAAGGAGACATTTGAGCAAGGACTGAAGCAGGTGAGGTAGTAAGCTATGAGACTTTCCCGGGGCAAAGATGTTTAGCAAAAGGAAACAGGATGTGAAAAGGTTTTGAGACAAGAATACATCATAAAACATTTTCCCTAACATGACCACTGTTGCTAGTCACAACCTGACAGATTCTTAGTTTTCACCGATCCCTTTCATTCCTCTGGGCCGTTTTGTGTAAATCATACAGAAACTGCACTCACTTGGTAGACAGCAGGTAGGAGGACATGTGTCCAGGTCAAACCCTTAACATTTCTTTCTGTCATACCAATGAAAGTACTACATGGAGCATGAAGAATATGTGGGGCGAGAACTGAGAGGAAAGAAAATATATGCCTTCTGATTTTTCCAACTTTAAGTTTATTAAAGAGTAGAAGATAGAAAGAAGAAACTAAAACTGGAAAAGTAAAGGAAATATTACCTTAAACGTGGGGTTCCTAAATACATAACCGGCCTAGGTCTTTGTGATACCAAAATATTCAGTTAAAAAGGTTTAAAAAATTAAGGTGCAAGGTTCTACATCAATACAAGTAGTTTCAAGTCAGTACAAAGTAGGAGGCTCCTTACAACAATAAGAGATTTTGCTTTGAACTTGCAAGGCTCCTTTGAGGCTACTAGGTTTGCCATGAGTTAAAGACTGGTAGTCACTTATCAGATTGTCCTGTCTGAAGAGACAGATAAGATAGGACTACTGACATCTCAGATCACCGATAGTGTGGTCCCTAAATGGATTTAGAAAACATGTAAATACAAACACCCAGTGAAATGTATTTGAAAAAAAACACAAGCACAGAGAAAATGTTCAATGGAATAGCCATGTCTTTAATGGAATAAAAATCTTTATTTTCTGGTTAAGAAGACTTTTATACTCATTTGAAGCAAGTTCTGCTTTGCTTTATCTGTTGCACACTTAATGCCTTAATCCTGCTATATTATCCTTCAATCATTGCTAATTTCAAAAATAATCTCCTGGCTGTGTATTTATGTTGGATATGCTTTTCCAGATTTTAATCCTCAGCTGTGCTGCAGCATTTATATGGCTCAACCATAACAGCAGGCTTGCATATGTTTTGAGATTCACTTCAAGGGACATTTTTCCCCAAGTCCTAGACATTTAGCTCTGGCTTACAAGGCAGAAGTTCCTGACGAAAGTGAATGACTAAACTGGGCAAGAGGAGAGATGGGAAACACAGGGTAAAGCAAAGAAATTTAAAAATAAGAAAAAATGATAAAGGCCCTTTTCTTTTTTAAGTCTCAGTTGAATCATTAATTCTTCTGGTATACTTGTTCCATGTTTAGAAGCCTTGCCCTTACGCTCGATAGCTTTTGCAAGCAACTCTGTACACACCCCATGCAGATGAACCCTGTCAACAGTAGTACTTGAGCTCTGCAAGGCACGCTGGTGCTATTACCCATTGCTATCAAGCACACTATAATTTCTGCTGCATATACCCATTTTGAAATGTGTCAGGAAATGTAGTCATTCAGGCTGTCTCCATTTGTTTGACAGCCAATTTAATATTTTTAGGTATTCAGAGTAGCAACTTTCTCAACAAATTTTATTTCCTTGTTATTTGAGCGCTAAATTGGTTGACTTGCTGTCAGATAAAACAAATTTTCTTATTTCTACCTCCTCTCATTTACATGGAATTATGAGTTGAGTAACAAAGAACAAAGAACCCAATCAGAAGCATTACTGGGCCTAAAACCTGCAGAGATTTCAACAGCAAAGCCGTAACCGCAGGAAGCTTTCTGTGACAGGTAAATTCACTGAAACATTTAACGGGAGTTCTGATATTTGAAGAGCTGGTCTGGTGCAGATGAAAAGCAACCAAAAATAAGTGATGTTCCCTGTAGAACCTTTTGGCTTTTAACATGTGAAAAATGGATGCTGATAACAGTATATCTTCAAAAATCACCAGACTAGAATGGACTTCATAATATGTTATGTCTAAGAATGAAAGAACTTTGAAGATCGTAGTGCTCCTGATTTGGACATAAGTCACAGGCAAAATTTTTGGCAGGTTGCTATTGGCAATAGGGAAGCTTCCTCAACGACAACCCTCTGCCATAGTTAAGAAAGGCTTAAAGCCTGCACAGAAGGTTTCCTGTAAATCAGGTAGGTCTAGCATGTGATTTGCTATACTGCCTGCCCTTCTGATATTTTCATACGTGTTAAGTCTCCTGTCAATTTCCAGAGACTGGATTTCAGCCCTGTAGACACTAGTAGCATTTTGGTGGTGCAACTGTTATACTTGCAATTAGTAATGGACACTACTAATTGCTTTTCTAATTACCTACTTGAGAATGCCAATTATCTCCTTGCCCCCAAAAAGCATATGCAATTGGCTAATTAGACCTCAAGTAGGCAACAAGAAATGTAATTAGCCATTTGAAAGAACAATTAGTTGTTCCACCAATTTTGCACCCATAAAAGAAGGAAGCTTTGGTTTAATCTGGTATAATTGATAATGTGAAATTAAAACTGAGCATACCTTGAGGCTTTGGAAAGGAAGACAAATGTTTGTAAAGGGAGGAAATCTAGAATATATTACTCAGGTAGGAAAAGAAAAAATGCTTTGTTTTCAAAGACAGCACTGAAATAGTCTACCAATTTAAAAATCAGTTCTGTAGGAAAGTTCAGAGTTAATTCTTATACTCAGATTAGGTATACACCCAAGATCAAAGGGGAAGGGTGTGACTTAATATTCAGAATGAAATCAGAAAATGTTATTAATACATAGGGCTATTCAGAAACATAGCTACCATACAAAAATCCAGTAAGTTATTATATTTTTTGTTAGCATGGAGTATTTCATATCTTCCAAGGGAAAACGTTAATATCTATATTCATTTCCCAAGGCTACTATAACAAATTAACCCAACTTGGCGGTTTAAAACAATAGGACTTTCTTTTCCTCACAATTCTGGAGGTCAGGATTTGAAGTCAGTTACACTAGGCTGAAGCTGAGAGGCTGGCAGGGGTGTACTCTAGAGACTCTTGAGGAAAATCTGTTGCTTGCTTCTGGCATTCCTTGGCTTGTCTGCATAGCTCCAATATCTGCCTTCATGGGCACATTGCCTTGCCTTCTTTCTGTTTTCAAATCATCCCTGCTCTGTCTAAAAAGGACACTTGGTTACATTTAGGGTCTATCTAGATAAGACAGGATAATGTCCCCTGTCAAGACCCTTAACCTAATCACATGTGCAAAGGCCCATTTTCCAAAGAAAGTAGCACTCATAGGTCTAAAGTAGCATTCATAGGTCCCAAGATTTAAGATCTGATCCCACCCCCTTTTTTTCTTTGGAGGATGAGGGATGGGAAGAAAAGTTTCAGATAATAAAATCACCTAAATGAAATAGGAGCTTTGAGCATGGTTCCATCATAATCTCAAGAAACAACATTCCAATAGCACTTTTATGACCTTATGAGGTGGAATTTCTAAATATAATATCCCTAGTACATAGATTGCTATGAAGACAAATAAATTCTTACAAGTGTATTGATGAGAGGAGGAGCTGCATTAAATAAAAAAAAACCCTATATTGTTTCATAGGCCTTATATGATGCCAGACATTGTGTAAGAGCAAATCAAGTAATGTGCCTAGAATTCACAGCACCAAAGGAAATAATTAAAGCTGTGAGCATGAGCCATGGTAGACTAGCTGGGCTAAGCTCAGCTGCATATTGATGTTGCAAATCTCCATTCTCAAGTGCCTAGAAAGTACAATGAATTTGCAGTCATTCTTTTCTTAAAGAATGACCTTCAATTACAAACAAGATATAAGACTATTGAATAAAGAGATGCCTCCAAAATCACTCGCAGCTTACACATTGACTTTGCCATTGATTGATATGTTAAAGTAATAAATCCCAGGCTGAGTAACCATGGCAGACCATGTATCAGTAAAGGAATTCACAGAATCAGTGAAAGAAACAGTCTTTTCAGCTTGAGCAAGTAATTAAGTATGAACAAAAATATTATTTAACCACAGTCAGGGGCAGGCATACATATTAATCCAATGAACCAAAAATAGTATATTTCTGTTTCTGACTGCAACTTGCCAAAATTTCCAACTATGAGCAAACAGCTGTATGTCAGTTTAAAGGTTTAAAATGTATGAGCACCATTTGAAAAGAAATAGGGGATTAGAATGAAGATAGTGGGTCAAGTGAATAAACTATCACCACAGTAATGTTAGGGTTGTCAATCAAAAAGAGGGTAAGGAGAAGCAGAGGTCCATAAAGAGCTCTACTGGGTTGAAGAGTGTCTTCTTCCCCAGTGTCAGGTCCACCAGAATTTCAATGTGACCTTACCTGAACTAGGAACTTTGCAGATATAATTAGTTAAGATCAAATTCTATTGGATTAGAATGGACCTTAAACCCAGTGAAGACACATAAGAAAGAAGGGCATATGGTGCTGAAGGCAGAGATAGGATGTAGCTACAAGCCAAGGCATACTGAGAATTTCCAGAAGGTGGGAAGAGGTAAGAACTCTTTCCTAGAGCTATGAAAGGAAACATGACTGAAATCTTGATTTCAGACATCTGATCTCCAGAACTGTATGGGTTATGTGTTTATCATGATTTTAAATCATCTGTCCATGGTAATTTGTCACAGTAGATCTAGGAAAGGCTACAGGTTTTAGAACCAAGAGGAGTGCTGCTGTAACAAATAACTAAAGATATACAAACAGCTTTGGAATAGGGTAATGGAAAGGATTTTGAAGACCATGATTACCAAAGCCTAAGTGCCTTGAAAAACTAATGATGGTAATACAGGTGTGAAAGGTTATTCTGGTGAGGGTTCAAAAGAACTGTAGAGGGCTATAGGAAAAGCTCTTGTCATTTTAGCAAAATATACATTTAAGTGAACTGAATATTGCTAGAAATATGATCATTAGAATTGCCTCTGATGAAGATTTGGATGAAAATGAGGCACATTGTTACTGGAAACTAAAGACAAGATAATACTTGTTATAAAGTAGCAGAAAATGCAACTGTAGTGTGTTCAACTAAATTGTGTTAGATGGGAAGCAGAACACACGAGGGATGAACCTAGATAATTAGCTGAGAAGATTCCCAAGCAAAGTATAGAAGCTGTGGTCCTCTGTTTTGTTTTGTTTTGCTTTGCTTTGCTTTGTTTATTGCTGTTTATAGAAAAATGCAAGAGGAGACAGATAAAGTGAGGCACAGAGTGTAACAGATGACTGAAAAGGATAAGCACTTGCTTATCTAGAGAATTATCAGCCTTTCTGAATAATAAGACAGGAGATGCTGTGCTCTGGAGAGAACATGTTTGTAGATGGACATTTATTGAACAAATTAGGTATGGATCTAAGCAATGGATCTGAACATGATAACCAATAGACATAGAGTTATCTAGCAAAAAGTTTTGGAGGATCTTCTTGTATGGTGATATAGGCTCTGTGAATTATATGAAACATCTACAAGATTTTTGCAAACTTTATAATGACAAACACTGTCAACTCAACTGAAAGGAACAAAGACGGGAGAGAATGAAGGGAGAACTCAAGTATGGAGCCATGGATGAAAAGGCCAAGAGGGGAAGGATGCTGTTATGGTTGTGTTTAGATATACCCACAAAGCTTCATGTGCCCATACATGGGACTTTTGAGAGCTGGCTGGATTCAGAGCAGTGATGGGATACCTTTTAGAGTTTTCAGTGATAACAAACAGCTGGTTGAGGCACGCATGCCATAGGTTTGCCACAACTGATCGAGGGTGGGTGATACTGGGATTAAGGGTGCATGGTATTGAAATAGTCCACTGCTTGGTTTAGCATAGTTCTGGGTATGGATAATGGGTGGCACCACACAAAAGGCTGGTAGCCTGGATGGAATACACATGGGAAGAAAGAACGCAGTCACACCACTTGCTGCTTGCTGCTCCTGATTTGCTGCTTTTTTCCTGCCCTGCTATGGATTATTTCTCCTATACCATGTGTCTGTGCCATGCTGCCCTGCCTTAGAGCCAGGCAACTATGGAATGGAATCACTAGAGGAATCGAACTCACGACCTCACACTTACCAGGTAAGTACTTTGTTAAGTGTGAATTTGAATTCAGAATTAATAATGGAGTTGGTTAAGATTTTGGGGGTTGATGAAATGGGGGACATATACTGCAAATGTAGGATAGACATCAATTCTGGGGGACCTAAGGGAGACTACACTTTGTTGACTAGTATCCACCCCACATCTCATGTCTACTCAATGCCTCAAAATGTGATCTTACTTTGAAAGAAGTCCTTTTTAGATATAGTAAAAATGAGGTCATATTGTATTAGTGTGGATCTTATAAAATCCGATGACTCAAGTCTTTTTTTTAAAAAAAAAGACATGTAAGAAAACACAGGGAAGAGGCCACGAGAAGGTCAAGGCCGAGATTGAAGTTGATGAAACTGTAAGATAACACCAGTGACTGCTAGCAACCCCCAAAAGCAAGTGGAGAGGAATGGAATGGTTTCTCCCTCATAGTCTCCAGAAGAAACGAACCTTGATTAAATTATAATTTTGGAACCCTGACCCCAGAACTGGGGGGCAATAAATTATTATTGTTTTATGTCCCTAAGTTTGTGGTAACTAGTAGCAAAAGTCATAGGAAAATAATGCAGAACTATTTTTCAACTGACACATCTTGAGTGTCACCACTCAGGACTGTCTGCTATTTTAAGTCTTCCTTTATACCAGTACTGTATGCACTTTGAGCATCCTTTATCATGAGACTTGTTCTGTATTGACATGATCTCTTTATATGATATTTCCCTTACAATAGTCTCTAAATTTATTTTATTTTTTTATTTTAAAGAGAAAAGAACAAAAACAAAATAACAAAAATACAAAAAGAAAACCACACAAAAATACAGAATTCAAAAAAAGATAGGAAATTAACAATAGTTGTTGTTTTATATATTTTTATATTCAAATAGTTGCACAGAATACCAGATGTAGGCATGCAAGATTGATCAAACAATTAAACATTAACTGTTCCTTTCAATAAACCATTAGAAATTAGTAGTACAATTGTTTTAGCTATCTCATATATATAGTTTTTTTTTCTTTTCCTTCTTTCTTTCTTTTCTCCTTTCCCTCATCCCAGTTATTATTTCCTTTTGAGCAGTTTCTTTACCTTTTACAATATCTATTGTACCTTTCATATTTTATTAAATAGTCTCTGAATTTAAAGGTACAGTCCAGATATCTTCCTATTTATATGCATAGCAACCAAGATTATGCCTAGAACAGATAAAAATCTTAAAAATCCTAGAGATGATAGGCTCCATGTATGGTGATTTTATAGTCTCCTTTAAGTGTTACAACAATTGCATAAGGTATATTGTACCAGTTATTGAGAAAAGGAAGTTATGTTCAGAGAGGTAAATCTCTTGTTTTAATTTACTAAAGAAGTGAAAACACTGTTGTCAACATAGTTTTAATTCTGTGACTTCCTGTCTCTTTCTCATTAATGTCTGATCTAAGGCTGGGCTGGAGATGTAACTCAGTGGTGGAGTGTGTCTCCAGCATAAATGAATCCCTAGATCTGACCCCCAGCACCAGAAAAAAAAAATCTGAGCTAAGGAATTCCTGCTTATCATCTGTAAGTAATTCTCTCACAAGAATCACATAAAGAGTGACTGTGTTACAAGCCTAAATAAAATTGCATTTGAAGGTTAAAACCCAAAGGTTATCTCAATAATATCTTACATTTGTAAGTACTTTGTAATTTACACATATTTTAACACTTATTACCATATTTAATATTCACAACAAACTACTAGAAATTATTGTTTTGTTTTTCAAAATGAGTCTCCTGAGGCAAACGGAGGTTAAATGATATGTTCATGGTTATTTAGCTAGTAATTCTAAGGAATTTGAACATATTCCTTTGACTTCAAATCTGAACTTTTTATTAGATCACAATCAAGCTCTATCACTCTATGGCTCTTTAGCAGTCTAATTTAGAACTTTGAGAGTATCTTTTCTCTTTACTGCATGCCCTTTGTATATACGTATGTATGTATGCGAGTGAGTGTGTATGTGTGTGTGTGTGCGTATGTGTGTGTTCAATATCACTCAGGCAATGGGAATCCATATTCTACTATATCAATCTTTTCACAAAGTACCAAGAAGGATAATGATTTGCCATCACCTCTACAGAGCCATTAGATTTTAGATGTACACAAATAACTATTCATTATCATTTCTAGGAGAAAACAACTGTATGCTGAGTAATACCATCAAGGTCACCAAGCACTTTTTAATCCTCAAAGGGAGTAACTAACATGTGGAAACTAGTTATAGAGATTAGATCATGTGTACTGATTAGTAAAAATGACTCTAACAATACAGTTGCTCAATTAAAATGCCAACATGCTCCAGAATTTTTAGTTGTAACCCTGATTTTAAAAAAGTGTGTAGCAAATGATTTGTTTTGGAGGTAAGCTTCTAGAAACCCTCTTATTAGTTATAATATTAAATCCTTTCATTAGTTATAATCTGAAATTTTTGCTGCAACGTTAAAAGTCACCATTCAATAAATTTCACTGCCAAGGATTATTATTAATTTATAGAGTGAAAATCTGAAGGTCAGAGAGGTAAATGATTTTTCTATAAGTCCTAATAAGGTGAGCAGTAGAGTTAGGACTATTTCAATCTTCCAGTTTCAACTTTGTAGCTTGTTCACTTTCCCAACCACTGAAGAGTGATGCTATAGGATGAGCACTGTCATTTTAGAGTTGTCTAACATGGCCATGAGAATAGAATGAAAGGGTGACCGCAAGAATTAACAAAATAGTAAATTGTGATTACACCAATATTTTTCCCTGTAATTCTTCTAACTGGAGCAATAGCCAACATTAGGGATAAAATAATGTTAAAGAACCTGAACCTAAAGAAAGGATTGTTTTCCCTTATTTAGTTTTTTGATTCAAAATTTAAATTAGATCCAAAAAACATCCCTTGATGTGCCTGCTATAAGGAGCTCAGTTAAATAAACCATGAGATAGATAAGGTCTAAAGTAGGTAAGATGTGCTGAAGATTTCACTGATGTGTGTCTCCTGGTTCAAGAACATCTACGTTGTATGACATACCGTCTCTTTATATTACACTTTTTATGTGTTCAATTAGTATTAAGATACTTAAACTCACAGACTTTTAGGCCTGTTATTTTCAAAAGCAAAGTGATATTAACTCTAACTTTTCCAGGGGTAACAAATCATTATTTAGTGAAATATCTTAAATTACTGCTATATATTCATGAATCTATGCAAATTATAGTCTAGTCTACAGAACATGGTATGTAGTCTAGGGCAAGAGATTGAAAACCATAACTATCCCACTTATATTTAGGCCAGTAGTGAAAGAGTATTTCTCTTTTATTTTTTTGATGGTGGTGGCAGGGTGTTGTTATCGAAAGACAACACATAATCAGTCGCTAAAAAAAATTATTTACAGCTTGATCAATTTTCAAGAAGTAAATAGACTTGAGTAATAATCACACATATTAAGGAGAAAAAAGTTTTTAAAAAATTCCATCATCCCCCCAAACTGCCTTACTCCCTCTTTCAATCATTTCCTTCAGTCCCTCAGAGTAACTATATACTGACTTGTACTATCAGAGTTTAATTTTGTCTGTTGCTGAACTTTGAATTGGTTGGCCATAGGGTTTGCATTTATTTAGTGTTAGAATATATGACCAGTTTCTCAAAAAGGTAATTTATGTTACCAAAGCAGTTGTCCATGTCATCACTGAGATTCAATGGTCCTTATTTTTAATTTCAGGTGCTCTTATGGATGTGTAATTAAGTTGTATTGTGGTTTCGACTTTTTTCCCTGAGGACTGTTTATTGGCCAATTAGGTATTTTCTTACGAAGTGCTTTCTTAAATGTTTTCATCCTTATTCCCACTCAATACTTTCTTAAATAATATAATCTATAATAGGTATAATACTGAGTAGTATATAGTTTTCTTTTTGGACATTCCTGGCCTTTACATTTCTGCAAATATTTTAGAATCAGTTTGTCATTTTTTTCATAAGATACCTATAGGATTTGGTTTAGATTATACTGAATCAATATTAAGCTCAGGAAAATTGACATCATTATTATTATATTGAATGTCCTAACTCTTGAACATGGTACATATTATTCTTTTACTAGTATACTACTTATTTTTTTAATAATGCTTTTACTTTTCAGTCTAGAGATCTCATTTTTTTTGCATTATATTATCTTTGATGTTATTATAAATGGTAATGTAGCAGAAAATGCCCCCCTGCCAGTGTACTTCAGTTTATTAGTTGCCCAAGTAATAGTTCCTGTTCCGGTTCTGGTTGCTTTTGTCTCTTAGAAATGGCTGGTCACTGTGATGCATAGCTTGTCACTATGATGCACACTGTATAAACCAGTCCCAAAGTGACAAGCCATTCTGTTCCTGTACTTCCTGCTTGCTTATTTTATATAAGCCCTAGATCACCAGAGATCAGGGCCTGATAGTCTGAGAATGATCTCGATCAGTTCCCATCAGTGTAAATAAATCTGCCTCTAAATCCTGGGTGTTGTTTCAGTGTTTCCGCTTGCCATTGCAGTAAAATTTTTAAATTACATATTATGTTGGTTGTCCTTAATCTGCTTCATTTCCTAGCACATCTCACTTAAAAGGTCCCTTAGATGCCTAAGAAGATATCAAACAGGTGGTAGAAATATTTTGGATATATGTCCTGAGCATAGAGCCTCGAATGGCAGATAATAACTTCCCTACTCTGGAGGTTATTGAAAATTCTGTTTAGCCTTAAGGTTTTCCCACTATAAGTTACTTATTGCCTGCACCTTAATTTTTTCACCTACATTATAGTATTAAGATACTATATATAATTATGTAAAGTACAGTTGCTATTGGTGTGTAATAAATGTCAATTATTACATTACTATTATTATTTAGATTCACTGGATAGTGCTTTTTTCAATATACTGTACTATTTATTTTGATTCTTCCTTTTTGGGTACATCCTTAACTATGTATTTGAAAAATATATCATCAAGCATCACAGCCTCAAATGTTTATTATGTATAATTTGTAGCCTGACTGCTTCTCTAAATTCAAAGGAGTTAAATATAAAGCATGAAAAAGAACTATACTCGTGTAGGTAAAGTAAGAAGATCGTTTTACCAAAGTTTTCAGTAAGGTGGTTAATGCACTTGATCATTAAACATAGTTCTTGAAATTCTTAGCCTCCAAGATCAAAAGGGACATTTACTGAAGAATAGAAGCAACCATAATATTCTTCAGAAAAGATCACCTTTCCCCAAAACATATTATGTGTGTAGAACAATGTGTTTAAGGCTAGAATGTTGACATTTTCTGTTATTTTGTACTAAACCTAGAAGGGTGCTAAGGCAAAACATTACCATGTAAATCATCAAGAGTATTTCCTTAAAAAGCTAAGTTTTAATGTAAACTATTTTCTGATATTTATATTTATTCATGTATAAATAATTACTTAGCTAAGTTGCAGTGATATAACTGAGGGAAAATTAGAAAGAACCAAGTCACAATATTAACATTAGCTTTCAAGTAGCACCCTTCAACTGTACTTTTGGCAGGAGCTTCAAGGAAGGCAGCTCAAGATGGAGCTCTGGCAGGTGCCCCTGTGTGTACATATGCTAAGATTCGTAAATAACTGTAAACAATAACTCCCTCAAAATTGGAATAATTCTGCTAGCCTTAGTTACTACCTCTAAGCAGAATTCTCAACATAGATTTCTATCCTAACTTCTCAGGAGAACTACACTTACTCTCACATTTCCAGTATTGACATTACCATCTTGGCCACCCACTAGCAACTCAAATTTAACACGTACAAAACTGAACTCATGCCCGAATTTTCTCTCTTATCATCCTGATTTCTGTCCTCTGTTAAAAGTACCATCAGATTCCAGGTGGTGAGCTATTATGAATCGGTGAGACGTCTTCCATTGTTTTTACTGCCATGCAGTGACCTACCAAAGTGGGATAGCTGGAACGAATGATCTTGGATGCAAGCAACAAAAGGGGCATTGTAGTAAAGTTAAGAGGACTAATAAGACACACTAAAAGTGGGTCTGCTGTTCATAATTCTTACGTGTTCATAACTGTAAACAGTGCTAGTCTCCTGCTGTGCCACGCTTTGATACGCTTTGTTTTCCTCTGGCCCTCAAGGTTATGTGTGCCCTTCTAGCCTCTGAAATAGCTCCGCTGAGGTCCTCATTGCCTTGTAGTCATTTGTCTCTAGACTTTTCTTCCTCCAATTCATTCTACACAAACTACCAGACTGAAAATGAACAACAAAACAGCTCTAAACATTTCATTCCTCAGCTCATAACCCTTTAATGGCTTCCTGTCATCAACAGAATAAAGTTCAAAACACTTGGCTGAGCATGGAAGACCTTGGTGGTCTGGCCCGGTCTCCTTCTCAACTACTCTTTTCTCCATCCAGACTGTGGTACAGCTGGACAGAACCATATGCTCAATTCCATCCATGCATTTTACTTTTGTAACTTAGTTCATAACTTGGTTTCTTCCTTCACAGTACATCTCTGTTCACATACCAGCCGTTATCCTTTATAGGACGATTCACCATTACTTCCTGACTGAAAATTTCTCCTACTTTATCCATCAATAGCAAGAAAACACTGCTGAGTTCACATAGAATTTTACCTAGTGTTTTTCTATGACATTAGTGATAAGACTAAAGGCAACCCCCCCCAACATGGGAGATTTAAGCCCTTTTATTAAGGAGTTAATAAAAACTCCTTCTTCTTCACCAGTTCCCGTCAACGAAAGCCAACCTCGCCCTCATCCGCCTTGGCAGAACCAGACATTCAACTCTGATGAATGATACCCCCTACTCGGGCTGTTCTGACCCACAGACACCACCTGCTCAGGCTGTTCTGGCCCACCAATACCCGCTTCTGGAAAATGTTCTGGCCCACACATACCCTCCCTGAAAGCTGCCTTTACAAACCCCATGTTTTGCTCAGCTCGGGGGGCTGTCCTAGTCTGCTGGGCAGCCCACCATGTTGCTCCCCCCAATAAAGACTCCTCTCATGTCAGAAGGTCTGGTCTGGTTCTGTGTGGGTCTCGGCCCGATCATATCAATTAGCCACTTTATAATTTGCCTATTACAGATTTTTTTCCTTAGCTTTTCTAAGAGTGTAAACTTCCTTAAGCTACTACACTTTTGACATCCAGTAGAGAGCTCTTGTTATTGCTACTTGTAAACTCCTTGAAGTTAGGGATAGATTTCTATCACGTAGCCTTCAGCAAATGAATGTTTCTTAAAATGGGGAAGGTTGTGATATTTGGGAATAATTCTCAGCTAAATATTGCTAAATATCCTGTTTTTGCTCTTTGTCCTGCCCATAATTCTTAATAAAACTCTAGCCCTGTACATTTTCTCTATTCAACTGCATTTCGCCTTCCATCAAAACCACACATTCCCAATAAGATTCTTTCATGTTTCAAAGGACTTAAATAGTCACAAAACCCCAAAAATGTTCATTTCAAGGCTCTAATGAATGTTTTCTTCTTTTGAACTTTCAGCCCCATATTATCATTTGTTTATCATTTACTTCTTTGTTGCATATTTCATATTTTTCACTCATGCATTGTTCTTTTTTCCAAAGGGTGGGATATTTCTTCATCCTAGTCACACTGGAAATCTTTTGTGGGTAAGGTCTTTGGTTAAGTTCCACTTCCTATCCCACAGTAAACAGCACAGAATACTTTTTGTTGAATGAACTGTTTTGTGGCAAACAGCATGTTTGGCTAGAACTGCACACTGGAGTACTCTTTTCTCATAGTAGAGTAAAATTTAAATTCAATAAAATTAATCTCAAAGTGCATCAAATATGGAATTTTGTCAATTAATTTCCCTTTGCTTCGAATTATTACTGAATTTGTACAAATATAGTAGGAAATACACTACTGTGGTAGCTCGGCTCAAAAACGTAATTTGCTTCATGATTTTGGAAAAGATGGCCACGTTTATGTTTGCATGGGAAAGATGGCTGCAGTTGTGTCTGTCACCTGATGTAGAGTTTGCAAACAAAAACAAAATTTTGCTGAATGCTTCCGTTTGTGAACCAAATTGTTCACAAACCAAAGTGTGCATGACCTGCAGTACCATTGTATTTGCTAAACAAAACTTTACATATCTTGATATAACAAAGTCACAATTCATGTACTGAAATTAACAGTTTTCATTTAGAAGAAATTTTAAAGGAAATGAAGATTTATAATTCTATCTTATTCAGTTACTGGAAAACAAAACTAGTTCAATTTAAAAATCACTTGTACTTTTTGAATATTTGCTTAACACCTCACATATATTATTTAATTCCTGTGTTTACAATATACAGTATAATAGGTATTATTATATTCTTTTGTAGGTGGCAAATGAGAAATTACTGATGTAAATTAACTTGGTCAAGGTCAAAGACATAGTACTGGAAGAACAGTGATTCGATTTTGGTATGTCTGACTATAAATACTATATGAAAGCCTGCAAGACAGTTGCATTTTCAATTAGAGGATAGATTGCTCACCTTTCTACTGGTGCTTTTTCACCAACATTTCATTAGAACAGTGTTCAAGCATGGAGAAGAGTCGGAAGAATTTTGTTGGCACAGTTATGTACCTACCAATTTAGTTCTACAGGTCTTAATGTTTGTTATATTTGTTTTACCACAACTTTATCATGGAGCTATCCATTTGTCCATTTATTTACCATCTTGTTTTGAATTATTTCAAAATAAGTTGAGTACATTTCATCACAAAACTTCCAGTATATATTACTAACAATCTTACTGCTTATTAGTCTTGAGAATTTCAATTTGATCAGACAGTACTTTTTGAGTACATAAACTTTCAAAGATAACTTCTCAGTCTGGCAATTCAAATATTTAAGGTTTCTCTACAGTATATTGTAATGTACACGTATATATGCATATAGATAGGTATAGATTATATTCTATATCCATTTGGTATAAAATATGATGTGAAAGTCTGATCCTCATACTTTTTAACTGATCCAATCATTTTGCAATCCCTGTTAATTTTAAAATTGGTAGGCCCAAGTCTGAAAGTTATTGCTTTTTATATTGTTTTTGTCTGGTTTCTTTAACATACATTGAGGCCAAAAAACTTCAATGATGTCATGATGTCTTTTGTGATAGTTAAATGTCAAGAATTCAAATGAAAAATTTATATGCTCAAAAATTTTCCAGTCTCTGAGACAGTAATACACACATGCTCATTGCCCATTTGACTCACTGCATACTAATTATTTGCTTGGTTGTATTTGTAAATAATGTCATATTTAAGCTGATATTGGTCTCCTAAATTCTCCAGAGTTGTGCTAAATTTTTCATAGTGCTGAAATAACAGAAGTTATCTGCATTCTTCCACAGTGCTGATTCCTTTCAGAAACTGGGTTTTTGGTAGTGCCTATGATAACTGCAAAGACAATTGTGGAGGTAGCCGTGAGAGATGTATTTTTTAAAAATGCTGCTGTAGGTTTTACTTATCAGGATTCCCAGATAAGTGACTCACCTGTGGGTTTTTGCCCCAGCTCCAGTGCCTGCTGGGATGGGGCACTTGCCCTTATTATGTTCACTAAGGATTCCAGTGGGCAAATCCTTCACTCCTTTTGCCACAAAATGGGCCAGTGTAACCACACAGCTGAATAGCTCAGATTAGATCACCCTGGGTCTTATCCATTGGATCCACATGGCTTTTCTTCTATATTCTTGTGAGTTCAGCAAAAATCATACAAGAAAAAAGTGCTCATTTTGAGTATTTGTTCTTAGTGGTTAGAGGCCCTCCATCAGATTCAACAGGGATGTTTACTGAAGTGCAAAATTCAGGACCAAACTGAGGACTGGCTAAATTAAGAAGTCCCACAGGGGGCTGGGCCTGAGAATTCTTATTTTATCAAGGAATTTCTCAGTGATTCAGATGTGCATTAAGGTTTGAGAGTCACTGATGTAGAACAGCAACATGCTGAGAGACAGAAAGAGAGACAGAGAGAGATAAATCACAGTTACAATTTGATATAATGTGTTTAGCCAAATCTCACTTGAATAAAATCCAGAGGATGATGATAGAAAATATTTAGAAATGTTTACATTTTGTTCTTCATGAATTTCCCAGTTAGTAGGAAGTGATCCTAACACTGTAGAGCAAATTTTCTTTTCATACTCTAAGCTGGTTTGAATTATTCATTGGAAAAACAAACCATACTTTCAAACTCATTTAATTTCCATAGACTCCTGGATAGCTGTTTGTGTTGTATTAATTTTCAAGATTTTTGGGACAGCTACCTGGTATGTTAATGAAATGAAAAGGAAAGGAGTAATGCGAAAGAGGAATATTTTTCATTTGTTTTGTAAACAGAATCTACTCTGGCATATTCATTAGTAGTAAATATTTGATCAATGACCAAATTATTAAGCATGTACTTTGTTCAACACACTACTAGAATCCATAGATAATTGCACAGTAATGTAAGACTTTTAAACCAGCCTTTTAGAATATTATGGTTTTTTAGAGATGATGGAGATGGAACGAAATATAAAATAAAGAACTCTGTGTTTTACAAGTGGTTCAAAAAAGTATGGAAAACAAAGAAAGGACTATAGCTGCAATGGTTATGAATGGTCCCACAAAAAGTGTGAACTCAGTCTTTGATACTAAGAATTTTTAGGAAAGAAAGCAACATTTAGGGCTGAGAGTATAGCAACAGCATGGCACAAAGGCATGTTCAAGGCTCACATAGTTAAGAACAGAAGTTTGTCCTGAAATTTCAGAGGGAAATAGGGTTGAAGCATACATGGTGTTTGACTTCAGAGGCATTTAAATCCCAGGCTAAAGAATTTGAACTTTAGTAGGTTCTGGTGAGCCCTTTGAAAGATCTGGATTAAGAGAGTGATTGAACAGCATGATCAAATGACATTTTGTATCTCTAGGAAGATATAACTAAATGAAATAACACTTGCTCAGAAAATGTTTTATGTAGAACAACCTAAAAGTATCCTGATTACCCTAACTATCCATGGTACACTCACTAAAATCTACCAGTAACGGTTCAACACTGTCTTCGTTATGGTGTAAAACCTGCTTGGAATACTTGGTGCACAAGTACATGTCCAAGTATACTATCATTATTCTAAGAGCCAAAGATGTCACATTCACTCTACCTTTTTGAAAAGGGCTGTTATCCTGTTTCCCATGTGAAACAGCATGGGGAAAATCTAAACAAATGATGAAGGCTAAGTATGTCCTCTGTCCTCTCAATTTCTCTATTCTTTTATATCTTGGCTCTTTACCTCCCATGAATTCTCACTTAACTATTGATGCAAATGGAATTATCTGATGCACTGAATCTGTATTTTGGCAGGGCTTGGAGGGATTGTCTCATCTCTGAGCATCTCTTGCAAGATGACTCACTCAGATACCTAGTAATGTAGTCAGAGCTGTCCATAAGGGCCTTTATTCCTTTACACATGGGTCACTTCACATAAGCTTACAGCATGACAACTTGGTTTCAAGAGTAAATATTCCAAGCGTTAGGAGGCAAAGCTGCTAGACTCCTAAAGACTGAACCCCCAAAACTGGCTTGCTTCTGTCACTTTCTATTAATCAAAGAGTCCCAAGGCCTGCTTAGATTCAAGAAGAAGGAACCTAGGTTCTACCTCTTAACACAAGGAGTATAAAAGTCTTTACAGCTAACTTTATTCTACCAAAAAGGTAAGATTATTCAACAATTTTGCCTGGTTATGAAAGCTTCTTCACATTTCACCCAATTATAGTGATGTGCCAACAAAAGATAGAGAAAATTTTCCAGGAAGGCAAAATGACACTTCTAGCTACAGATACTCCATGTCAGGTGAACATATGCGTTATATAACTAGAGGCAAAGGTCTACCATGGACAGGAGACCGATTCTGATGCTGAATTTACCTGCTATGTAATTTACTACTCACACTGGAACTTTCTGAATTATTTTGAAGATGTGCTATATTGCATTTATGATTAAGCTTGGTAACTAACTAAATCATCAACTAATTGAGCCACCAGGAAGGCAGACAGCCTGTAACACTGCTTAAAGTTTACCTCTGATTACCACACTTTGTTCAATAAAAAGGTATTTGACTTTTATGGAGGTTCATGTGTTCCATCTCCTTAAATATAGTTTTAAACAAATTATTGTGCTGACTTCTACAGATTTTGTACATATTTCAAAGTCCACATAATATACTTGTCTTTTTAAATTTAAATATTGTAATGTTTCATAGTTTTTAATATGGCTTTGGTTTCATGCTTAGTTTTTTTTATATTGGACTATAACTGAAAATTCATAAAATCTTTAAAAATCCAGTACAGAAGAATAATCCAGCCAGATGTAGCAGCACACACGTATAATCCCAGCATTAGGAGGCCAAAGCAGGAGGATAACCCTACGTTCGAGGTTACCCTGGGCTACATAGTGAGTTCAAGCCAGCTGAAACTACATTGACACACCATGTCTCAAAAGTCAAACAAATAAACAAACAAATAAAAAACCAGAATAATCCAACACCATAAAAAGGCAGCTACTAGGTAAAGATTTTCTGATTGAAGAGAAAATATTGTCTCCTAAATTTGAAGCAATCTATTTATAATGAAAGATATTGTATACAATGGAATTTTAAAAAATGAATACTGTCTTATTTTTGTATTTTTCTTTAAAAAAATAAAAATATTATAATACCATTCTAAAAATACAGGCAATCATTGAAAAGCTGATTCAACATTTTAAAAAGCTAAGCTATTCAAAGTCACATACCAGTAAAATGAAAAACTAAGGCTGTATATTTCAGAAGGAAATACTTAGAGGTAAATATTTCAGAAAAATGCACTTACATTTGCACTAGACATAATGTAATTGTCTTTATGAATGACTTTTTAATGTCATCTGATCAAAAGCAAAATCTCAGTTTCTGAGGTGTAACATTCAGAGTTAGCAGCTGATTATTCAAAACCTCAGGGCCCCGCGGTTCTCAGCTAATGTCTGATGACTATTAGTCAACAGCATAAAAATTCCCTTCTTTCATTTAAATTCTGTTGATGCTTGTGGGATGGGACTGAGGGGAAGAAAAGACATCTTATCTAAAAGGAATGACTTCATTTGCTCCGGACATAACTGAGTGAAATATAAGAAAAGAAGGGTTATTAAGGAGAGAGAGAGATAGAGAGACAGAGACAGAGACAGCATGAAAGAATCCTGGAGCCTTCTGTAAGTGGTGAGACTAACACTATACTAATTATAGTGATGTGTCAGCAAAAGATAGAGAAACAAAATTTAACAGAACAACCAAAAAGCATTTAACTGTTTAACAAGACTAAGATCAAAACATGTTAGGAAGGAAATTAATATTGGCTTACAGAGAAAAAAATCTAGAACTTGAACTGAAGTATAGAACCTCTTTTACCCAGAGGTGATCTTTATAGCTTTGATGACCAAGATTATCATAGGCTTCATTTTTCCCATTTTCTGGGACCCTCGAGCACCTTTCTCTACATGACCCCAGGTTGCTAAGGATTTAGTTCAGTGGCACACTGCCTGCCTGGCAAATGTGAGGTCCTGAGTTTGATTCCTGGAACCCAAAACTGAAACAAAACAAAATAAACTACCCCAGGTTCATTATTCTACTTTTAGGATTTGGCATAGCCACATATCACCGATCCTCATCCTATCCCCGAATCTGGGGCTGGGAAAATGGCTAGTTGTAGGGGTGGTTTGTGAGGCTACAAAGAGAAGTACTTGGCTATGTATAGCTGGATGGCTCCTGAGTGAGGGACAGTAAAGGAGAAGCAGACTTTTGAATTTCAGGTTTAAGGATGAGGGTTCCAGTCCAAACCTAAAATGACAAGGTGGGAACTAATGAACCCTACATATTCCGAAGAAGGTTGGGTAAATAAGGAGACAGGAAAAAAAGTTAATTTGATGATTCTGAAAGCCTAAAATGAAATAGTTGGAGTTCAAATCTTTAGTATTAGAACTGAGGGCATTCAGGTCAAAATATTTAGGCAATCTTAAGGAAGCACTTTAATTAACCAAGTTTAGAATTTACCACCTCCAAAAAATAAAAATAAAATAAAAAGAACTTACCACTTCCACTACTGTAATGAGTAAAATGAGGACTCACTCCATGAGAATGTGATTTATGTCTCATCTTAGAAGAGCCCCGACCTAGGCTGAATGCTTTGCTGAAATTCTTGAAATTCTCCATGTCGAAATTCTTAATTGTAATAGGAAACCCAATATTTATCTTTTATACTATAGGTTATAGCTAGTCATCAGTTCAATTAATTACATCTTGCCTAAATCTTACCTATTGATTGTGATAAATAATAAAATAAATTTTAGCAAAAATGGAGCATTGGCAAGGTTAAGCAATACAGTAATCTTTTTAAAACACCTCACTTTTTTGTGGTACAGGGTATTGAACCCAGATCCTTGATCAAATTAAGCAAGTGTCATATCCCCAATACCTGCATCTCACTTTTCTGGTGCTTGATATTTCTAAAACAATTTTTTTGTGTTCCCTTTGATTGGACAAGGATTAGAAGGTATGTGTTATAGCAAGATTTTAATTCTCCTGGGCATGTGAATTTTAAAGGTAACTGATGAACAAACATGATAAAGAGATATAAAAGGAATATATCGCTAGTGGTGGACATTTAGGGGAAATGGATTTTTTAATAATGGATTCCTCTCCACCTTTCATATGCATACGATGCACATTTGACTGAATGTTTGAGTTAAGCAATATTAAAAGCAGCCATGCATCCTGTTCCTATATCCTGCTGGGTTTCATTTTCCAGAGTAAAGGAAAGTCCCTCTTTTCCAGCTTCCCCACAAGAGTTTTCTTTACTAACTTTTCTCTAATGTTCTTTCTAGCTTTCTTTGCAAAGGGATGACAAAGGACCGTTGTCTCCCTAGTCAAATACCAATTGAAACTGTCGTTGGCTGTGGTTGATTGTCAGCTCAGTCACTAGCCACAATTTCTAAGACAATCTCTCTTTATGCTCTTTTATACTGCTCTCAAATCTGTCCTCTCTTAGCATTATGAATCTCAATGCAGCTGAATCATGCAGGTCTGATTTAGCCTGCAAAAATGTCAGTCAAAGCAAGCAAGATGTACTCTTTGGCCTTGAGTGCTCTGAGCTGCTATGAATCACAGGTTTAGTTTTTGCCAAATGAAAAGCAATTTCACTTGCAAAAAAAAATTCTCTGCTTATGTCTTTAGCTCATAGGGAAAATGTACTAATGTTGTCCAAGGAAAAGGAAATATTCAATCGTTCATGCAACTAAAAAAATAAAACAGCATTTACTGCATTTACTTTCAATTAAAATCTTGTCTTTTCTGAGCTTCATCAAACAGGTGTTAACCAGTAGACTAGTAAGTGGCTTATTCAAGTGGACATGTCAATGTGTTAGATACTTAGTAAGATTCCACTTTTTGCAAGGGGGCAGTTCAGTAAGATGTGGTTAAGAACTGGCTAATTAGTCGCCAAAATACTAAGCAACATGGTATTTTCTGTAATCCTATTTCAGCACCAAGGACAGTATAAAAAAGCCACTGTGATCATTGTAACAAATAATTTTGGAAATTCTGTTCTCAGGAAAGAAGGATTTCACAAAAATTGCTAACCTGCTTTTTCACCTTGGAATCAAACTTCTACAAATTGCAAGCTTTATTCTATTAGTATGGCACTTCATCTCTAGCCTTTGAACACCTGTAATGGTCCAAGGAGCTCTCATGCCTTATGAAGACTGTCTACCCTGACTTGAAACACGCAGTTTAAGGCACTGCTTAATATGTGCAGTCCACACTAGCCTCAGCTAAGATTCCTCTAAACAATGGTTATCCAGTACAGTGGCAGCCCCATTAAGCTGTCCAAAATATCTCATCATAATTTTTTTTTTTTTACCCCAGATTGCTCTTGTTGTGAACAATTTTTGTGGTATAGAAAAGAATTGTGAAGGAGTATGCATTTCGGGTAACATTTCAGATCAGGCAATTATAGTAAAATTGAACATCCCAATGAAGTCATAGAGCTTCTAAGCTGATTTCCTGTATCTATGATCTTTTATGTTTTTAACTATTTGCAAGAGACACAAAATTCTAAGTGATTTCTCTCCTGGAAGTACTCTTAAGGAAGGAAAGCACAGAAAGAAAGAGTGAAGCTGGTATGTTAGATTCACAATTGGCTGGCAACATAATAAAAAGGGCATATTCTAAAACTGGTGAAACATGATATAACCTAACAAGATCAAGAAGCAGAGAAGTTTATGAATGCTAGTTGCACCCATAACTTTGTGAAAGTTATTTGAATCTGGCTGCTCTGGTACTTTTTTGACTGTAAAATGTAAATAGTGTTTCTTATCACAATATTAGGCTAATAGATATGTTGAAAAATAATAAATCTTTTTCTGTTATTCATTGTATGCTTTAATTTCTATAAGATCTGCCTTCCTAAAAAGTTAGTATCTTATACTGATGATTGAAATTTCATATTTTAAATGAATTATTTTTAATACACATTATTCATTTTGAAATAGGTATAAAATTTAAAGGGTAGGACAGATATTCAGAAACATCTGCCTGTACATCAAGAGTACTTTTCTAGACTGTTTTGTGTAGTAGTTTTTCATGTGCTATACCTACATATACATGTATGTATAAAGAAAATATTCAGGGGCTGGGGACTTAGCTCAGTGGCAAAGCGCCTGCCTGGCAAGTGCAAGGTCGTGAGTTCAATTCCTGGTACCAGAAGAAAAACAAACAAACAAACAAACAAACAAAAAGAAAACATTCATTAATAATTTTTAAAGACCTCAGGCACAAAGAAAGACAAACTTGAGGCTTTTGTAGGTAAATGGATGCAACTGGAGACCATACTTATAAGTGAAATAAATCAGACTCACATGTGTAGGCATCGTATTGCCTCCCTAGTATATGAACATGAAAGAGGAAATAGAATCTGAACAGTACAATAGATATTGTGAATGGGAAAGAACTGCTTAAATAGGAAAGAACACCTGGGATGAGGGAAAAGAGAAAAAAAGAAAAAAAACAAAAGAAGGAAGGGAAAAATAGGTATATTTATACACACAGGATGGCTACAGTAATTACTATTGGTTTGATGAAAGGAACAGTTCATGTGTAATTGTTTGATCAATCTTGCATGCTTACATCTGGTTATCTGAGTAACTGCACTGAAGCTGTCTTGATTGTGCCTTTGCTTTTGTTGTTTTGTTTTTGATGTTTTCTCTTTAAAAGAAAAAAATGTATGTATGTATATACAAGGATAGCTGAGATAAGTATATTGCGGATGTCTATTGGTTTATTGAAAGGAACAGATAATGCTTAAATTTTTCTTTTTCTTTTTTTCTTGACCAATTTTGCATGCTTATAACTGGTAATTGGAACAACTAATTTGAAGACAACAATATGCAACATAACAACCATTGCTGAATTCCTAGTATCTTGTTTAATGAAGCTCTCTATCATTTCTAATTTTTTTATTACTTGTTATTGTCTTTAATTGTTTGATCAGTCTTGCATTCTTACATCAGGTAATCTGAGCAATTTCTTTGAAAATAACGCTATGTAATATAACAACCATTGTTAATTTCTATCATCTTGTTTTCAAATCCTGTATTGTTATTATTTTTTATTGTTTTGTGTCTTCATTGTTGTTAATTTTTTCTTTTCTCTTTAAAATAAAAAAAATTTAATGACCAAGATGAATAATGTAAATTACAGTGTATTTAAATACAGTAAAATACACTGTATTTAAAATACAGTGTATTTAAGTTTTATAAAGACTTTATGTAAACTCATCAATTGATGTTACCAGAAAGACCTCATAGTTTTTTTTCCTCAAGATTTTGAAGCTAACCATTTTTAAATTTGATAATAGTTCTTATTTTTAAAATAGAGTTTGTTTTATTGATTCAAATATGTAATTTTCTTGGCTTTAATTTTTGCAAGCATGAATAATAAATTTTCAACTTATACTTTGTTGTAAGATCTATGGCTCTATATGCTTTGACACATTCTGATTGGAAGAGAGCAAATATTTATGTTGAGTAAGTTTAATCAGTTTACTTTCTCATTAGTTAAAATAATTTTCTTTCTTTTATGTTTTGTTTTGTGATTTTTTTTTTCTTCTGGTACCAGGAATCAAACCCATGACCTTGCACTTGCCAGGCGGGTGCTGTGCCGCTGAGCTAAATCCCAGTCCCAATTTTCTTTCTTTTAAAAAACAGCTCAGAAAACATTTGGTACACAAAATGAGATAATTATTTTTAAATTGCTAATTATATATCTTTGAGTTTTATGGCAGTATTTAAATTAGGTCTTTGCTTCGTTTGCCATTTTTTGCATGGAACATCACTTTGAATGTGCATTATGGATTCTATGAGATTTAGTATTAAAATAGAAATTTAATATGGATGCTCCTATCAATATGTTTATTAGATGGCATGAATTTTTGTGTTTCCTTGAAGATTTTCCTTGTAAGTTTGCAGTTAAAACAAAACAAATGAACAAAAAAACCATCAGCACAATACAACCTAAATCCATGTTTTGTATAGCCTGAAAAGTTTTTTTTTTTTTTTTTTTTTTTTCGTATCAGGAATTGAACTCAGGACCTTGCATTGCACATGCCAGGCAGGCCCTTGTGCCACTGAGCTATATCCCCAGCCCCCTGAAAACTTTTGAAATTTTGTAGGTCCTTTAAAAAAAAGAATATAAAATTAAGAATACATATTAACTACCAATTTGGAAGAGGCCTATGCAACTGGAGGGCCTTTAAGTTTCATTAGGTTCAAAGTCAATCCACTTCCACAAGAGTTTTCTATACTAACTTTTCACTAAAGAGTCTGTAGGGACTAGATTCTCCCATATGGCTCAAAGACACACCTACAAGGAAATCTCGAGCTAAGACACTGCATTTGGCAGTGAGAATAAGAATAATGATAGCTGCTGAGTGTGGTTGTGTTATGTATTAGGCATCAGAAATTCCTTTATATGTATGATTTCTTTAACTACCTTCTGAGGTTCCTAGTATTTATTGTTAATTATTGACAAGATACTGAGTTCAAAGGAGTGATGTGGCCCAAATTAGCCAACTGTCGGTTAATCGATCTGGAATATGAAGTCTGGTATAAATAACTCCATGTCAGTGACATTCTCTCCCCCCAAATTTTCTCAAAACAGAATGGCCTATTTCTACAAGGCACAGAGCACTGTATGGCAGGGTCCTTGCTCATTGTATTTAATCTTTTCAATAATTTGGTGCAGTGTCAGCTACTAACATTACAGATGAGATGCAAATCAGTCACATATCTCTTTGTCCATATTACAAAGGTAATTCATGAAAAACTCCAAATACTTTCATTTTAACTCTGATTTCACAGAAATATCAACATCTACACACATTTCAGCTATATTTATTTTGGGAATTGAAAATGTTCACTAGTTAGCAACATTATTGACTAATTTGTGAGAATATGTATAGTGATTAATAAGCATTCCAAGGAAACCTGGATACTTTCTAGATTTAATGCATGAGGTGATGGCCTTTATATACTACTTGTATAACTTTAGAATAAAAACAGTGTAAAATTCTGAACAAATGATTTCCTTCACTTAGTTGTTCTGGAAGTCTCTTGCCTTATGGTTGATGATGTACCACTTTGGTAAATTTCTTTGTTTTTATCATCATCTAATTTAATGGTGATGTCATTAATTAATACTTGTTTTCATCATCTATACTATTTATTTAATATCAAATTCCATTTTTTTCATTAGTAAGTGATGAAAATAATGATGAGAAATGGCTCATTGAAAGATACAGAACTGAATAGTAAAGTAATGTATATAGTCGAACTGCCTTCTGTGGAAAATAATGTACTTTGTGCTCTCTTGCTAACTTTCACAGAACCACAATAAATATTAAGAGTCTAAATTTAATAGAATGATGTTATAATTCCATTAATTTCAAAATTACATGAAATAATTATAAAATAGGTTAAATTAAAAAAATGAAAATCTTCTTTAAAATGCAGTTTGGAGGGATAAATACACACTGGACAATGTCAAGTGTAGTGAGTAAGATAAACAAAGTTAGGATATTCATGTTTAGAATTGCTGCTGACAAGAAAACACTGCACTGATGCCTGTTGTGTTTTAATCAAGGGGACAGTAAGTGGAAGAGTGGTCCATGGAATGCTCATTTGTTCCTTGAAATAAGAAAATATAATTGAATTAATTAAAGTCATAAAATTCCACTGTAATTTGACAGGGCTTTGGTATCATATCTTCTTAATTTCAAAGTAATATAAATAAGTAGATCTATGAACCATTAAACAGCAAACCCTAAAGTAAGCAAGAAAAAGAAGTTCCCAGTATCTCCCAAAGGGCAGAGATGTATAATATAAATAATAGTAAAAATGACAACTATGTAATTATGATGGAGTTTATTATACATGTTGTAATTCTAGTTCTCATTACAATTAGCAAAAAACATGCTGTTATCCTCAGTTTAAATGTGGAAATACAACAGGCTTAAAGACATTAGGTATTTTATAAAGTCAAAAAACTGGAAAAAGGAGGAAAAAGGATAGGCTTTGCAGAAAATAAGAAACATTTTGTTATATAAACTATCATTCAATCAATTATTGAATATTCAGTATGTCTTAAGCATCTTAACACCAAGAAAAACTAAAAAAATCAATAAAATAAATTGAAAGAAAAATAAACCTTTGGTTTTAAAAATGAATTATTTAAAATATCCATCAAAATGTTCAAACAACTCAGGGTCAAAATTATAATGACCAGAGTCTATCCAGAAGTACAATCATCAGTGTTGGCCCTGTCCTACGATTATATTAACAGAAGAAATAGTATCTTCCTCAGGTTATTCTGAAGTGTGGTAAGGATTCAGATCTACTTTGATATATTAAGTGGATTGGCCAAGAACAGTAAGAGTTAAGTGATAATGAGATCAGGCTGGGCTAAAATATCAAGCAAAGGAGAAGATGCAGTTACAGGGATGATACAGAATTTGAAAGATGGTGCTGGTTGATAAGTAAAGGAACAGATGTAGAAAGTTCTAGGAAAGAGAAGAGCATAAACAAAAGTAGAGATGGAAGGGGCTGGGGATTTAGCTCAGCGGCAAAAGCGCCTGCCTGGCAAGTGCAAGGTCGTGAGTTCGGTTCCCGGTACCGGAGAAAAAC